>NC_134790.1:31960698-32053198 GCF_046742065.1 Oratosquilla oratoria
CTGACTTTCAGGTCTGGCCCTTTTGGTCTGACTTTCTGAGACCTTCACAAAGAAACGATCAAGAGAGGTTTGTTTCAGCCTCCTATTTAAAATGCTACGAAAGAATGCGAGACACGTATCATTAAACAAGGCACTCGCTCTCCCTGTACACAATTTCTCGGGGTGTCTTTTTTCTACGAAATCAGACACTTCCTGCCACTTCCCAAGGATATCACGAATTTCACGTGAAGTTAGTTCCTCCACCGGCTCGACCTCCTCCTCACTGCTGAGTTCCTGCATTACCTCCGAGTGGGAAATCGTATGCAACTCCTTCAGCTCCTCCGTCGCGAGTTCTTCAGCGTGCTCCTCAACGAGTTCAGCAACATCTGCATCGTCTACCTCTAAGCCCATGGAGCGACCGATAGACACTATCTCCTCCTCAACAGATTGCAATGGTTTGAATCCCTCGAAGTTTCGCTCTAGCACTGCATCTGGCCATAGTTTGCGCCAAGCCGAGTTCAATGTTGTTTTAGTAACACCTTGCCATGCAATATCGATAATCTTAAGACACATCACGTTGTAATGTTCTTTCCAAAACGCCCTCAATGTTAGGTTAGTGTTTTCAGTCACTTCGAAGCAACGCTTGAAAAGATGCTTTGTGAAAAGTTTCTTAAAATTAGAGATAACCTGTTGGTCCATCGGCTGGAGGATAGACGTAGTATTGGCTGGCAGATACACAACTTTAATGAATTTGAATTCATCTAAAAGGTCATCCTCAAGGCCAGGAGGGTGAGCGGGAGCATTATCCAATAGAAGGACACACTTAAGTGGTAGACCATTATCGGTTAAGTATTCCTTCACTGAAGGACCGAAAACTATATTCATCCATTCAATAAAAAACTGACGAGTCACCCATGCTTTGCTATTTGCACGCCACAGAACTTGTAGTTTTTCTT
Organism: Oratosquilla oratoria; assembly: GCF_046742065.1. NCBI lineage: Eukaryota > Metazoa > Arthropoda > Malacostraca > Stomatopoda > Squillidae > Oratosquilla > Oratosquilla oratoria. Next base: position 31,961,634 of record NC_134790.1, read on the forward strand.
TGATCACTTTATTAGCTTTGAAGGCCCTTGGGTTTTCTGAATGGTAGACTAGCAACGGTTTCACTTTGAAGTCGCCGCTAGCGTTAGAGCAAAGGGCAAGCGTGAGCCTATCTTTCATAGGCTTGTGTCCGGGCAGCTTCTTTTCTTCTGCCGTGATAAATGTACGCTTAGGCATTTTTTTCCAAAATAACCCAGTCTCGTCACAATTAAACACTTGATGCGATAGGTATCCTTCGTCACTAACAAGCTTTTCAAACACCTTCACAAAGTTTTCAGCCGCCTTAATATCAGCACTAGAGGCTTCGCCATGACGAATTACTGAATGAATGCCAGTTCTTTTCTTAAAATTGTCAAACCAGCCACGACTGGCTTTGAACTCCTCACAACCTTGCGACGATTCTCCCTCGGTCTCGGCTGCATCACGCTTAAGGTCATTGAAAATGGTGCTAGCCTTCTCACAAATAATACTTTCAGAAACAGAGTCACCAGCAAATTCCTTTTCCTTAATCCATAATAAAAGTAACCGTTCCATTTCATCATGCACATCAGTTCGTAGCTTCGAAATAATGGTGACGCCTTTGGAAGGCTGCAGCTTCTTTATGGCATCCTTCTGCTTGATGATCGTGGATATTGTAGAAGGATTGCGGCCATATTCATTTGCCAAGTCGATGATACGAACACCACGCTCATGCTTCGCTATAATTTCATGCTTATCTTCCATCGATATCATTTTCTTAGGCTTTTTCTTTTCACCACCTTTGTCTTTAGCCTTGGGACCCATGGTTGATAACAAAATAAGGGTATATAATCCAAAATAAAACAAAACACAGGCACAAAACACAACGAATAAGCAAGCATGTGTGAACGAAGCGGCGGCGACAACCAAACTGGCTGGCTGAGTGAACGCACTGCTCCCTAGCGGCGCTCACGGCAATCATCGATTCGTATCTCAAATTTTTCGTCGTATGTCAGAACAAAATTGTTAGAAATTTTCATGTATCTCAAAACATTCGTATGTCAGGACAGTCGTATCTCAAGGTTTTAGTGTATATACATATATATACACATATATACACATATATATACACATATATACATATATGTACACACACACATTATATATATATATATATATATATATATATATATATATATATATATATATATATATACATATATATTAGTTATGGCGGTCCATCGTTGCCGATGACGACGCTGTTCTGCATCCGTTTGTGTAGATGAAGAGTTTGTGAGGATGATGAAATTTTAATGACTCTGTCGTTCATGCCATCGTAGGTGGCTGTTGAGTCCAATGCGGGAGCCACACATTTTATCACATTTGTGGCAAAGGTGTTCTTCACGAGGAGTTGGTTGGGCTCCAGCCATACGTTGGTGACGTTTAGAGCGGTTTTCGGCTCTCTTTCGTGAAGTTTCAATTGCAAGTGTGTTAGTAGCACTCGTACATACTGTCCTCCAAGTCTGTCTGTCTACTGCTAGTGTCTCGAGCTCGTTTGGATTAATATTACATTTTATGAGTAGGTCTTTACAGTGATCTTTGTATCTCTTCTTAGGGCCTCCCACGCTTCTGCTTCCTGAGGATAGCTGACCATACAACATTTGTCTTGGAAGCCGATTTTCGGGCATTCTGATAGTATGCCCCACCCAGCGGAAATGGCGTTGCGCCAGGAGGGTTTCAATGCTGCTCGTTTGAGTTCGGTGGTATAACTCATCGTATGTCATTCTATCCTTCCATGATATACCTAGTATCCACTGGAGACACCTGGTGTGAAAATTCTCCAGGGTGCGGATATGGCGTCTATAGGTAGTCCAAGTTTCTGAGCCGTAAAGCAGGATGGATATACATACGGCTCTATATACTGCTGCCTTGGTATCTATTCTGAGATTGTTATTTGAGAAGACTCTGTCTCTGAGGCGGCCAAAGGCAGAGGAGGCAAGATTGATTCTTCTTTGGATTCCAGGTCCACCGAGCAGTCTGAGTGGACGACGCTGCCGAGGTACGTGAAATGTTCTACTGTTTTAACGGGTTCTCCATTGACGAGAAAAAGGTGAGGTGTCTCAGGTGGATGTATAGTTTGAACAAATATTTCTGTTTTTAAGGTATTGACTCTGAGACCCATGGCAGTATAAGTGGAGGAAAAGACATCAAGGATATTTTGCAGATCTTCGGCGTCATGCGCAACAATGGCACAATCATCAGCATACTGCAGTTTTATTACCTGCGTGGAAGATACTTTAGTTCTGGCGTGCAGGCGTCGGGTGTTAAACAGGCTGCCATCTAGCCGGTGTTGAATACTTATGCCAGCATCTCTTCCCAGGGCTGCATGAGTGAGCTTTATTAGGACAAGTAAAAAGATGTTAAAAAGAGTGGGTGCAAGGACACAGCCCTGCTTAACTCCAACCTATACTTCAAACGGTTCCGAGAGTGTGCCGCATACTTGAACCCGTGCTTGCATCCCTTCATGCAGGCCTTTGAGCACAGAGAGAAAATTGGGAGGGACTCCCATCTTTTCGAGAAGTAACCATAAAAGGGGGCGGTTTACTGTGTCGAAAGCCTTCGTAAGATCGATGAAGGCGATAAAAAGATCTTTCTTTTGTTCCCTGGCTTTCTCTTGCAGCTGACGCAGGCAGAACACCATGTCTGTGGTGCTACGATGTTTGCGGAAGCCACATTGGCTCTCTGGGAGGTTTGTTTCGGTTATTTTATCCGTAAGCCGAGAAAGCATGATCTTAGCTACAATTTTACCGGCCACCGCTAGGAGTGATATGCCCCTGCTATTGCCACAGTTAGCCCTATCTCCCTTCTTCTTATAGAGGGTGATGATATTTGCATCTTTCAGTATGTGAGGTACCTCCCCAGTTGTCCAGACCTCGCTGATAAGTTTGTGGAGATAAACTTTTAGTAGGTAGCCTCCTTGTTTAAAGAGCTCTGCTGGGATCCCATCTGGCCCTGGGCTTTTGTTGTTTTTTAGCTCGCTAATAGCTCTTAGGACTTCTCCCATTTCTGGTGGATTGTCTAGAGAGACCATGGTGGGAAGATTGGGTAGGCTGTCAAATATGGTAGGTATGATGGGATTAACCTGATTAAGAAGGGTATTAAAATGTTCAGCCCATCTGGAGGTAATTTGCTCATTGCTTTTCAGCAGTGTGGTTCCATCTGCTGCTCTAACTGGATGGTTGCTATGCCTTTTTGGACCGTAGAAAGCCTTGACTGCATTGTAAAAGCCGTGTGAGTTGTTGCTGTCGGCATATTGTTGCAGTTCTGTTGCCCTGGCTTGCCACCATTCGTTCTCCATTTGTCTCAATTCCCTCTGCACCTCTGCTCTGATGTTGGTAAATCGATTTTTCAAAGCACTGGATTGGGGATTGTTTAGATAGGCATCATGAGCTTTCTTTTTTACCTCTAATAGTTGGTGAATGCGAGAGGAGTTTTGGTCAAACCAGTCTTGATGGTGTTTTCGCTTGAACCCGAGAGTGTCCACTGCACAATTGTATAAGTCAGAGTGGAGGCGAGTCCATTTGGTTCCTAAGTCAAGTCCTTGATCATGCTGCATAAGGCTCTCTGCAACATTGCAGCGGAACTGTGCGCAGACTTCAGGATCTCCAAGGGAAGCGATATTCAGCTTTTTGGTAGGTGGCGCACTTCGTTGCTGAGGTCGAATTTCAAGGCGGATCTTGCAGCGGACTAATCGGTGGTCTGTCCAGCAGTCTGCACCTCTCATTGCCTTGGTTATGAGAACCTCTTTTCTGTCCGACTGTCAAATTGTTATATGATCTAGCTGATGCCAATGATCAGTCCGGGGGGTGCTTCCATGTATTCTTGTGTTTAGTTTTCAGCTTGAAATTGGTGTTGGTAATGTGTAGTTGGTGTTCGGAGCAAATTGCAAGGAGTCTATGCCCATTGCCATTGGCTTTACCAACTCCATGCTTTCCCAGGACGTCTAGCCAGATGTTATATTCTCGTCCAATTATTTCATTGAAGTCACCATAAGGAGAACTCTATCGGTGCGATGGATTGCTTGTAGGCATTGGTTAAGTGAATTATTATGAAATTCCTCTTTTACACAATCCTCTGCAGCAAGAGTAGGAGCATAGGCACTTATGATGGTGATATGTTTTCCTTTGCTCAGAGGTACTCTCCATGACATTAGACGTTCACTGATCCCTACGGGTGTATTAGGGATTTATATATATGTATATATATATATATATATATATATATATATATATTATTCACTCACCAGCCAATACATTATACTAAATCCTCCCTCTGTTTATAACAGTGCATCTTACCACCTATTCGTCCCACTGCATCATCATTTAAGACTCCGACATCATCTTGAGTAAGTAGATATTTTCCGTTCTCATTATCACCTGGGAGGCAGACTGTCTCTGCCCTCTTTATTATCAGTTAGCCCATGAACGTGTACAAACCCCTCTCTGACTCGACATACCGACCCTATACATGCAGCCGCTCTGCACTCGCTTCCAATACACCAAGCAAGTCCCCTCCTTCTGCTAACAACTCTTTGGAAATTTCACCGCTACTCAAAACACCATGGCAACACAAAATCTTATCACCGTATTTCAAGGATGAGACATTTCCGCTCTTTAAGGGCAAGAACATTCCTGTACACAATTTCATCTATGAGGTTGAATCAGAGATCACAAAGGACAGGGCCAAAATCTTAATACTAACACCCAGAATAGATAAGAATAACACACTAGCTGGTCACGTCATTCAGTCTGATTTCTTTGAGGAAACCTCAAACTATCAGGAATTCGTATAGCACTTTAAAAAGTCCTTTGCTGCATTTGAGCCACTTGGCTAAAACTTACAATCATGGTAAACACACCACCAAAGAGAAAGCTGTCAAAATCTCTCCAACTTTTAAAAGTGAACTCAAGAGAAACCCTCAAAAACTCAGACTGGGTCTCAGAAGGCAAAACTTTATTGGAACACTTAGTCTCACTCACGGCATACTTTCGACTACACTCGCAATTGCACCCAGACACACTCCAGAAAGCTGGCACAATTCTATTCACACCAGGTATCACACTAGGCGAATTCTCCATGAAATTCTCTGACACGGACATAGCTATCACCCAGATCCAGTCAGTACCCATTGCACCCACCCACACAATAGCCCAGGTCACACGATCCCCCTCACATAACACGAGATCAAGACATACATCTTGCACTTAACATTGCTCACGACAACGCTCTTCTTCAAGAACACAAATGGTTTGTACATACTGTTACAAACCAGAACAACTCGTAAACACGTGTTACCACAGAAACCCTTCACAATCAAATCTATACTGCGATTATCACGGTACATGTTTTCACACGAGTGATTGTTGCCGTGTGCTGCTAGCACGGAGGCAACACAGACCAGAATCCCCAGGCTGCTCTCCTGCAAGGCATTCACGTACCACCTCTGCAAGGCATCCACGTAACACATCTCCTTTATGACTACAGAATACAAAGACTCAGTGCACACCAAGGACAATTACTCTATACCCAGATATTAAATCAACTTTACCTGTACATACCCTGGATATCCCAGACATGTATTCCCATTCCTTAACATTCAATGCTATGTCTAGCAGCACCAAAGTGACAATCTTTCTCGACACGGGTTGTCCAATTAACATAATGTCAACACAGTTTCCACAAATTCCGCACTGAAACAAAACGTGTCACCATATTGGACCCCCCCCCCCACGACGTCAACCTTTGCAATGTTAATGGTGTACCATTCCCATTCATTGGTAAACTCTCCCTAGACAATAGCTTCAAAGATGAGTGCCCATCCATTCCAGTTACCACATACGTGGCTGACGTTCACTTTTCTGCTGATATCCTCACAAGTTTAACATTGATGAAGCAACATAACTTATTCATTTACCCTGCTCAAAATGGCACAATTTATGTAAATAATTTCCTCCCTGCATTACCATCAGCAACTTCTCACAAAGTTAACCACATCTACGTGACCGAGCAGGCAGAGCTTATCACCCCGAAGACACTGTTCCCTCGTGAGCATACAAAGATACACACAAGTTTTTCAAGCACTAGATACCGATGTACTCTGTATGCCAAAAAAATTGCTGTGTCAATGGTATTTTCCTGCTTTCAGCCATCAGCTCTATGTCAAAGAAAGGTTATATTTGCATTTTAATTGCCAATGACACTAACGCACCCCTCCATCTCACAGTTGGTACATTTGCGATTTCGAAGTATATTCTTCAGGCATCAAAGTCATGGATGACAATTTCCCCACTTCTCAAGTTTATACCACAATTTCCTACGCGCGCACAGCACATGAACTCATTGATGCATCACGTTTCAACCTCAGACTTCCTTGTTGAACAAGCAGACTTACTTGCACTCTGCAACAAATTCAGACATACTATTGCCACTCCAGGTGAATCTCTTGGAGTTACTAATCTCATTCAGCATCATACACCGCTTCGTGAGAACTGTAAACCACGTTACATCCCGCATTCACAATGCCACACAGTAAACGCATGAACGTAATTAACTTTATCCAAGACATGACTGCACAAGACATTATTGAAACATCAATCAGTGAATGGAATTTCTCTCTCTTTGTTGTCCCTAAACACGATGGTTCCTTCTGCCCAGTAGACTTCAGATAGTTGAATAAGCTGACAATATCAGATCGACACTCCATCCCTGTCTTACAAGACATCTTACTCTCCGTCAGTGAAAACAAATTAGTGTCATTATCACTTCAAATGACTAGTCATGGGTCTAGTTTCAGCTCCTTCAGTGTTCACACGATGGTTCCTTCCGCCCAGTAGACTTCAGAGAGTTGAATAAGCTGACAATATCAGATCGACACTCCATCCCTGTCTTACAAGACATCTTACTCTCCGTCGGTGAAAACAAATTAGTGTCATTATCACTTCAAATGACTAGTCATGGGTCTAGTTTCAGCTCCTTCAGTGTTCACACGACTTATGCACACATTACTTGCATTCAGTGTTTATGTACCTCGATGACGTGATCATCGCTTCCAAATCCGTTAGTGAACGTTTACACAATATATGCACTGTCTTCTCACGACTAGCAAAAGCAAGTCTCAAACTGAAGCTTAAGAAGTGCTCCTTCCTTTAGAAAGAAATACGCTTCTTAGGACAAGGTCAAGGCAGTCATTGATTTTCCATGCCCTACTTCTGTTGAACACATACGTTCATTCCTTGGTCTATCAGGATTTTACAGACGCTACATTCAAGGTTATGCTGGTATAGCAACATCATTAACTTCACTACTTAAGAAGGACGCCTCCTTTACTTGGACACCTGACCAAGAGAAAAAAATTTAATGGCTTAAAGAAAGCCTTAACAACGGCACCTCTCCTCGCCCCCCCCCCAAACCATAAGCTTCCTTTCACAATATACACAGATGCGTCCTACACCGGACTTGGCGCAGTCCTCATGCAACAACACGGCACAAAACTCAGACCAATTGCCTATGCTAGCCGCACACTCAACAAACACGAACAAAATTACTCAGTCACAGACATAGAAACTTTAGCTGTTATATACGCACTCAAACATTTCAAAGAGATCATCCTTGGTTACGACATACACATATACACAGACCATCAACCAATCTTACACCTTTTCAAAGGAAAGAATATTTCAGGAAAACTTGCCCGCTGGTTCCTTATCATATAAGAGTTCATGTCCACCTTCCATTTTGTTCAAGGAAAAACAAACCTAATTGCAGACGCTCTCAGTCGCCATACTGCGACCATCACTCAAAACCATTTCAGCAACTCTTACACAAGTGCGCGTAGCTGCAGCGCAGAGATAAGACCCTCTTTGGAAACGTGTTATATACATTCTCGAATCTGCAGACACAACAGACACAGACCATTTTCTTCCCAATCTCAACAATTACACGTTAGTTGATGATATTCTGTATCACAAAACAATACTAACGAATAAACATGAACCCAACCGATCAGTGTTCCAGCTTGTAGTCCCTACGGACCTCATTCCAGAATTTTACAACTTATACATGATTCCCTCATTGCTTCACACCCTGGCAATGCGTTACACAATCCAGATTGCATTACCTCCGGTTAACCATGAGGAAGGATATACGCGCCCACATTGATGCTTGTCACCCTTATGCGACTCACAAAGGTCATATCAGCGGTCCTGTTCCAATTATAACTTAACTTATCCTTTGTAAACCATTTGACACAGTCGCTGTTGATCTTCTTAAGTTACCACTTACACACAGTGAAAATCAATATCTTTTTGTCTGTATCAATCATTTTTTTACGATTCTGTATTCTCCCCCCCCCCCGCTCCCTACCAGACAAAACAACACAACACGTAGCAAAGACTCTTATTGACAAACTCATATGCCCCTTCTGTAGGTTGTAAGTTACTACATTGGGAAATTGGTGGTGAAATAAACTCGGGTGGAGTTGTTGACTTTAATGTGCCAGTTTTCGTTCTCTCTACAATATACACGGTAAGGAACAGATCTACCCAATACCTTATACATTGTTTCACTGTCTGTATTAACCTTTCCCAAGTGGCACCATACCAAGCAGCATAAACAGGAATGGTTCTATGCTGAACAGAGGAAGTTTTAAATTTCTCTTCAAATTCAGAAGACAAAAGTTGTTCAATAACATTTCCCGCTTGTACAAAAGATTTAGTGTTGTCAGAATAAACAGCAGAAGGAATTCCATACCTGTTAGCAAACCTAACAAAAGCCAAAATAAACTCAGGAGTGGACATAGTATCCACAACCTCTAAATGAACTGCTCTAGTATTGAAACTTGTGAAGATAAGAATGTATGTTTTAACCTTCTCTCCATTCCTGTCTCTAACCCATAAATGCCCTGTGTAGTCTACACCAGTATGGGCAAAGGGCACACTTAGATTCACCCTAGAGGCAGATAAAGAGGAAGGAGAAGGATAATTAACTGCACGGGAATTGTATTTTCTACAAACTACACAATCCTTCAAAATGCTTAAAACAGCTTGTCTGGCCTTAAGTATCCAGAATCCGTGCATACGAAGGAAATTAAGTGTGGCTTGACAATGAGCAAAGACAATTAGGATCTTAGTTAAATGCTGAGATTTGGACAAGAGAAGGGGATTGACAACCTCATATTTGAGGTTAATGTTCTTGTCAATTCTGCCCTTGGCCCTAATCAAACCATTCTTGTCCAAGAACAAGTTCATTTGACTTACCAAAGGAGGTACATCATTAGTGTTGGAATTCTGCAAATAAGCCAATTCAGCAGGAAAGGAATCCCTTTGCATAATACTCATTAAATAATTAGATGCTGCCTTAACAGGGTCAGCATTAGACTTCTTGAACAGAAAGACAGCCTTAAAAATCAAAGAAGTGTGATGAAGAAGTTTACTATAGGAAGAAAACTTAGAGACATCTATTAAAGGAGGAGTGTCAACTTGTACAATAGCAGCATTGACAATGTCTCCCTTGAAACAGGCGGAAATACATCCCAAGTGACCCTTTGGCCAAGTATGAGGAGGCAACAACAACCATTCAGGTCCATAAACCCACCAATTAAATTTTTCCTTGAACACCTTAGCACTACAAGGTTTAGTTAGGAAATCAGCCATATTATGTTCAGAAGGAACATAAGTAAAGGAAATGGGTGTGAACTTGGCCTTGAAAATTTCCAAAAGATTGGAAATTTCCTTCAATCTATTATTGACAAATATATTTTTCTTAGGAGCCTTGTTGGTCAGGATCCAAGAAAGGGCAACTTGACTATCAACAAAAAGAACCACTGATTCAACCAGTGGGGTAGACACCAGTCCTTCCTCAAAAATAGTGTTGAGGCATTTCAAAGATAGAAAAGTTGCCATAAGCTCCAAAGACGGTAAAGTTCTCTGTTTAATAGGAGCCACCTTGACCTTGGCAAATAGAAGAGAGGTAATAGACTCCTTTAATTCTCTTCCTTCTTGCCCTACATATATGGCACATCCATAGGCTTCCTTGGAAGCATCAGCAAATACAAACAATTTAATGGGAAATTCTGTACAAAAGGTTTTCCTTTTAAAGGATGGGTTATTAACCTCCCTAAATTTTTCACATAACTTGTTCCATCTAACAAGTAACTCTCTATCCAATTTCCAATCCCAATCCACCATCTTTTGGCACATCTCTCTAATAAGGATTTTTCCATGCAAGAGCACAGGTCGAGGCATTCTTGCCAAGGGAAACACCCTTGATTCTCAGAGTATCATGATCCTTATTATAAATATAACCCAAGACTTTAACCTCCTCTTTATTGCAAACTACTTCTTGATCAAGAACAGAAAGAACAGAAGTTGAATTGCATGTCCACTCCATCGAGCATGATCTCATTAATCTTCTCGACCATTGCAGGGAGAGAACAAAGCTCATTGGTAGTGTAGACCAAATTGTCTACATAAAATTTATCTTTGATTAAGGAGGCAGTTAGAGAGTCAGGCTGCAAAGAAAGATGGTGTTGGATAATGAAATTTAGAATGAAAGGAGAGCAAATGAAGCCAAAAATTATAGTATTATACCTGAAGGGTATATACTGGTCGTTAATCCTCCTGAAGAAACAGAACCTGTTACGATCAGCCTCATCCTTCAAACGGATCTGCAAGAAGGCTTTCATAACATCAGCCAAAACGACATGATTATTGGTCCTGAAATACAACAAGAGAGAGAGGAGGTTGTTCATCAAGTCAACTCCTGGGAATGCAGCTTCATTTAAGGAAGGAGCTTTTCCTACCTTGAGAGAACAATTGAAAACTGGCCTTATTCTAGAAGTGGAAAGATCATCATCCTTCAACACATGTCTATGGGGTATAAAGATTTGTCCAGGGACTCTTTTAGTTACTGGCTCAATAATACCCAAGGCCTCTTGCTGGTCAAACACAGCTTCATAATCCTCTCTAAGCCCCTTTTGCTCAAGTTTGTCATAAACCCTTTGAGCTACAGCTAGAGATATCTTAAGGTTAGAGGGAACAAGATCCACCAAATCCTTTTTCCACGGGATCTTCACATAGTAATGTCCATTCTTGAAGGAAATGGACTGTTTAAATTCATCAATGTGTAAATTATTAATATCCGGGATCTGTTCTTCTTTAATACCAATGGACTCTAAAGAATAGAAATTGTCAAGACCATACTCAACATTAGAATTAATAAAAACTTCCTGCAAAGGATCAAATTGAGAACTTACAGGTTCTAAACAGATGTTGACAAGAAACTTTTCTTTGCCTAAACTTTTGGGAGGAAAATATTTAACAGTCTTATAAGACTGAGTAAGGGAAGTGCCCTTCTCAGTTTTCTTTAGAGTAACTCCATTGGTCTTGAAAGAAGAATGATAGAAAACAAGTGAATCTCCATGATATTCCTCTAAGCAATTATATTATAAGAATCCACTCCAAGGTCAGAGTCTGATTTTTATCCTTAAAGGCCTCTCCTTGGATTTCATTAGAGGGCATTTCAGGAATCCCCCTTATCATTCTCTTTAAGTAGAAAGGCTTCTCACTAGGAGGGATATATTGAGCCCCAGTCCCGTATGGAATGTAACCATCAGCAAGTTTGATAACCTTGCATGATGGGCTACCATACAAGGGGGCACTTTCAATTGAAAAGTTTGAGAAGTTTTGAAGAATGTCGTTACCAATGATCCCTAAAACGTTCAGTTGGTCTCCCTTCACTTTTGGGAAACTTGGCGAAACAAAAAATTGGTGATTATTCATACTAAGTAGTACAGAAGATAAGGAAGGAATTTGTAAGGACAAGTTAATCCTTCAATGGCAAAGAACAAACTAAACAAATTCATCCCTGAAGGGAGTTTTAAGTTAGCAGTGTAGTTAAAACCTCTTTTATTCATTAGAGGTAAACCAAAGGAAGAAACTAACTTGTCCATAGGAGGGCTTAAACAAGGTCCAACTTTGTCCTCTACAAATTCCTTATTAATGATAGAAAACTGGGCTCCAGTGTCCAACAAAAAGAGACATTGGGCAGTTATCTTTCCTCTGCTAATAGGGAGACTAAAGGAACAATGGAATCTGTTGAATTATGAAAATTAAACACTTTCCCTTCAGAAAGTGGTGTCTTATAAGCCATAGGACACATGGCTCCATGATGCTCGGGTTTCTTGCAAACAAAACATTTGTAAGGCAGAGCAGCCCTTAACCCAGGGCATACCAAAGAACCATGTCCATGATTTAGGCATCTATTGCACAGTCCTAACTGAGCTGCTCTAGCTTTCCTTTGCTCAAGGGATTTATATGAAGTACACTTCGAACTAGCATGGTTGGAAGTGGGGCAAAATTTACATCTACTAATAGACTTCTTAATGGGATTAGAATTGGCCTTAAAGGAGCCATCAACTCCCTTACTGGAATCAACTGTTTTGTTTCAATGAAATTTCCTTGAAAGCAAGGGAGCTGGTAGTAAGGCTTCGTTTAGGTTTGACACCAAGATCATCTGATCCCATTTTAAGTCTAACCAAAACTGACTGGTAAACTTCCTTGAGTTGGTTAAAATTGGGGTAATTAAAATTAATCACCCGAGAATTCAATTAGAAAAAATTTAGGCAATTTAATTAAAATTAATTTACTTATCAAGAGGAGGCCCTCGCTTCCTGGCCTAGTGAAATCTACCCCAATTCCCTTAAGGTCTTGTAGCTTGGAATCTACAGACCTAATGTAACTTTCAAGGTCTCTCAAGAGTGAGACCTCTGGTGCATTAATAATGGAAATCAACACCTTATCAAGAATTTCTTCCTTGTTGAAATATAACTCATCAAGAAGAAGGAAAGCAGTCAAAACTTGAATCATCCACTGGTAAATTCTCTATTAAATGGAAAGCCTCCCCTCTGAGGTATCCCTTCAAATAAATTAACTTCTGACTATTAGTCAGATTGGGGATACTAGCTAAGTCATTCAGAAAACCCTTTTTAAAGTTTAAATAAGCAAAAGGATTGCTGGAATTGTTCTTAAAATGTTGAAGAACAATAGGAGGAAGAGGAAGTTTTACAGAATTATCAGTGGACTAGTTTAGTTTTTCACCTATTTGAGATTCAAAAACTCCCCTTAACTCATGTATCCGTTCCTTATAAGGAGACAATTCGAGAAGAACGGACAGGCGGTAAGCTCTGGATTTCTCCATATCCTCGTCCTTTTCTTCTTCGGGGAGCAATTCAATAATTTCCTAGTCCAAATCTTGTATTTTTTAGAGGAAATTCTAATCTGAATTAACATATCGTCAAAGACGGAAATAGATAAAGAATCAGATTTAGCATTGAGTGCTTTGAAGTCCTTAGAGATAAGCCCCCTTTTATGAGCTCTCTGTCTTCGGAGTTTTTGCAAAACTTCCGAATCGGACGTCTTATCGTGGCTAGCCATAACGACGCCAACCCAACAATTCGTCACAAATACACGAGCAAAATAGTCGTGCCGAAAACCGTCTTATGGACTAAGCACAACGAAGATAGAAATTAAGTAAAAATCATTTTGATTTAAATACTAGCTTAAATTGGATAAAGGTAATAAATCAAAGAAACCACGACAAAATAACAATAGAGGCCACCAAGAATAGAGAACTATTCGGAAATTTCCGAATGCTCACGAGAAAAACAAGGTACCAAAGCCGGCAAATTTCCCGAAAGTTAACAAGGTCCTCAAACGAGGAAATTAATAAAACCGAACTTCGTACCCACACACTATCGTAACCTTTATAAAAAACGCTTACATAGCGGCTTACGACACAAAGGAGTAATATGTTAAGTCGAAATCAACTACTAAAGTTAAATTTAAATATTTACGTAAATTTTCAAATTCCGAGAATTCCGAAATAAAAAAACTAAATCCGAGAATTCAGATTAGTTAGAGAAGAACTTTTAGGTATAAGACTGATCTGAATTCTCGATTAGTTAGAGAAGAACTTTAATATTATGTTGTAATTAATTGACCACAAAAGCGAACGTTAGAGAACTTACCTGGTTGAGTTCTCTAACTAATCGTCGGAACTGAATTGTATTCTTGAGGCTTCGATGTAATAGTAGAAAATCTCTTGCCGAGGTTTGATTGTCGTTCTGGTACCAGAGTTGAAGCTTGTCTGGCGTTCAGTTGAAACTTAGTCTCGTTCGGCTGGAATTCTTACAGGCCTTCAAGACGGCTTTGAGGCCACGGGACAACTGATACTTCAAGTAAGTTCTCAAGTTCCCGATTTGTTAATCAAAATTACAACATAGGCTTAAAAAAAAATAAAGAGGGAGGGGAGTTTAATAATATATTAATTAAAATTACGATAGTGTGGTACGAAGTTACAGGAAATGTTCCCGATACGAAATTTTAACAAACTTTCGGGAAATTGCCGTAGCTCAAGTAAACAATGCCATTCCCGTAACAACAATTACCACAATATCAATTGGGCCAGGGGTTTAGGTTTTAAGGATGATTATCTCTAAATTGACAGTAGTTGCCATGGCAACATGATAGGTGTTAATAGTAATAGTATAAAAGGAATGTTTTGCATTGTTTGTGACATACTCAGATGATTTGTTGATCCATAAAACCTTCACATGCCAAGCTGTATGTCAATTGGGCCAGGGGTTGGGATTATACTGATGATCATCTCTAAATTGTTACCATGAAAAGGCAATTTGGTAAGATGGAGATGTTCCACATTGTTTTTGACATGCTCGGGTAATTTATTGACCCGTAAAACCTTTGTATACCAAATTTTAATAAAATTGGACCAGTGGTCTAGAGTTTATGTGTATTCCTTTACCAAAATCTTTACAAATTACCACCCTTAATTCTAACCTTTTGTTATGGTAAAGTCTAGCCAAAAATTCGGGATAAAAAACAATTATAAAAATTGTATCTCCCTTATTTTTTAAGCTATTTCAAAAATCGAAAACGTATCTTGTTTCTTCCATATGCAATAAGAATTTATGGGTTAATCTTTTTTTTTGTGCCCATACCTAATATATATATATATATATATATATATATATATATATATATATATATATATATATATATATATATATATATATATTGCAGTAATTCACAAGGCACATGTGAAAATAATATGCAGAAAATTTAAAAGACAACACACATTACATGATAAACACATATTATACACATTACATGACAAATACACATTACATGGTAAATTAAAAGCCAGTCCCAAAATCGGCAAGGGCCGCTGGGACCCAAAAAAAAAAAAAAAAAAAAAAAAAAAAAAATGTAACTGTATTCCTTGATAATGTCTTAAATAGACTAAAACGTTCGGAATAAGCTTCTTATTTCCCAGTGGTTTTTTCTGCATATAATATATATATATATATATATATATATATATATATATATATATATATATATATATATATATATATATGCAGCTACCCTTCAGATGCTCGAACCATCTGTTTGCCCAATACACTTTGCAATACTAGTGGCCTTTTATCTCAGAAAATAAAGCTAGAAAAATCCATGGTGCATGTGTGCTTTCATTCCACCATGCAAAACTTAAGTGTCTTGATCAGTCCCTAATCATGTTAACACTAACATGGGATCCGAGGACCTTGGAACATTATCGGTCTGGAAACGTGGGGTCCTGTGAACCTTCGGATCATAGATAACCACAAGACCTCCTAAGATACTGGGGACTCCTAAGAACCTCAAACCAGGGACCCTGGAAGTCCTTGGGTAGTTTCCTGATCATTTGGAACCTACAACCTACCTGGTATGACTTTTTCCAATGACTGGTTGATCCAGAATCATATACAGTACAGAAGATTACTAACACATTTAGTCATTCTCCCCACACATCTTCTAAGACTCCTGGTTCAATGGGAAGACTGGACGGAGAAACTCTTTTAACTTATTGGTAAGTTTATTGATTCTACTGATTCACTCTACTGACTTGTGAACCCCCACTGGGCAAAACCAATAAATTCTGTTTTATTAACACACGCAGATGGTAGCACCATCATGTGTCCAACAGGGAAATTCCAGTCAACGTCATAAACCAAAGGAGGCCAACCATTAGCACATGTGCCAAATGTGGCATGCCAACAACTTTTCTCTAGCATGCAAAGCCCAGGTTCACTTAAGAAAATAATGAAATAGATTAGACACCAACCTTTTTTTGTTGGATTTTGTACCTCAATTCAACAGAATAGGATTTCATCAATTATATGTATATATATATATATATATATATATATATATATATATATATATATATATATATATATATATATATATATATATATATATATATATATATAATTTACAAAAACTGCATCTTTGAAGTCCTGCACTAGTTTTGTCCTATCAAATTGTTCATATTTCTTAAATTATAAAACCATCAATTAGCAAAATCCACATTCAGCTACATGGGAGTTCAAACTACTAAATAAGCTACAAATGTTACACAACAAATGGATCTAATTATCTGAAGTGATCATCTTATTTTCATTGACTGCATTAGAAATATCACATACAAAAATGCTGCCTGGCTTACCACATTTACTATAAATGTATGTTAAAAATATGTGAAATTAAGAATTATTGTCTACTTTTTTGCTGATTTTAAACCTTGAGTCTTTTGTTTGTGTGACTTTATATGACAGCTAGAATTGTACAAAGGCAAAAACGACCTTACAGCAAAAATTACTTTACTTAGAAACCTGTAGGATCCTTGGAACTGTGATACCTTAAGACCCTGGGATGATGATGCCCTGGCAACCTGCAATCCTGACATTCTGTAACCTTTGGACCCGTAGAATCTTGTTATCTCTAGAAATCTGGATTCCCAAGATCCTATAGCCCCGCGACTCCAGGTCTTCAAACCTGTGACCTCAAACTGCTGTCACATACAAGTTATGGAACTGGCCAACAAACCCTTTGTCAAGTCCTCATAAAAATAATGAAATAAAGAGACCAACTTTATTCCACTTTCTCAACCACAGCCCTATTAATGAAACTTCGTAAGTTCTCTTGGCTTATGCTTCAGCATGGGTGTTTTCCATCATATCCCAGTGAAAAGTTAAAAAGGAAAAAAAAAAAAAAAAAAAGAGTCCTCGGTTTGACAATTTCAGCTTCCACTGTTTCAAGATTACAATGCTGGTTGTGCTTGTCCCCACCCTTTGCTTTTTTTTTTTTTTTTTTTTTTTTTTTAATATAATATAAATTCTGTATCTAGTTCGTGAGGTCAATGGACAATAAACGGAAGGTTTTGCGCCATTTTGGATTAATAATTATTATTTGCTTTTTCATTTGTGTTGTTTTTAGGAACTTCTTTGCCCCTCATTATGGTTCCCAAGCATAAGACAGAATCTTCTAATGGTAGTGCACCAAAGGAAAGGAAACCAATCACCATGGTAATTACTTACTCAGGTTGGTTCCTACACCAAAAATTGGTTTACAATGTGATGTAGAAACGGAACACCATCATAACTCAAAGACCTTCTGCATTCAGAAATTGAGTACCCACCTTTAGGCATCCATCATTCTTTGAAATCATTAGAATATCTCTTTCCCATCAAGATCTTTCCCACCATAATTCCTCACATTTTCTTTGATTGATTTATGGAATTTTTGGCTCGAAGGCCAAGCGCCGGAGCCGGTAGGCCATTCAGCGCTCACATTTTCTTTGGCTTTTCTACCCTTCAAGGATTTGGCACACATCACACAGACCATTTATACAGCATGAGAATGGCAGACTTGCTACTTACACTTGAAACAAGTGACAACATTCTTCCAGTCAAAACACTTACCAAGGCCTCCTGGTTATTCTCTCTTGTTACACCTCTACTTTAATTTGGCCGTGCTTTTGAAAAGCCACATATCAACTGACATTATCTGACAAGAATCTCTTTCACACTTATCCTCTCATTCCCCTGACAAACATCTACATAGATGGATGAGTACATGGTTCACTGGTAGTATTTATGGCCAAGAATCTTGGGTGATCCATCTCATTTCTTTATGAATTGAGATGGAAACCAGCAGAGAAAGGCAAGTCTGGGAACACCACATTACTCAGAATTGAAGTAGCAGGCATTAGCTGTGGCACAGTGATAATTTTGTTACATTGGTAACTGATTATTCCCTTCATTGACATGGGAGAAGCAATCATCAATGTGTCATCATATTAGACTGATTCTGGGTATAAGAACTTTATTACTTCACTGTCAGACACCAGAGTAAAGGTGAAGCAGGGTAGCCTTGTATTTGAGAGGTCTGTTTCTCCCTCCTTGTTTTAGTTACTTCATTATACTAAGGATATGGGTCATCATCACTGTGTCACCATAGTAGACTGGTTCTGTGTACAAGGAGAAGCCTCATCATTTTCTTGATAGGGAAATGTCACAGTGAGGCAGGGATGCAGCAGAGGAACTTAGTTACATTTGGGAGAGCTCCTGTTCCTCCCTTGTTTTTAATGTAGTTATATTATTGTTATTTGCAGTGCAGTTTGGGTAACCTTATTTGGGGAGGTTCCTTACCCAAGTGAAGGTTGACAAGGCAAAATTTTTAGTACTTTTTCAAATCCCCTTCCCCATACAAGGTGAGCACTAGGGACCTGTGAATCCTAAGACTGCTATTCAGTCATGCTGGCTGCTGGCATGCCCCCCAAGCCTCAGCACAAGGCAACCGCTGGACCAGTACTGCCTACCATTTGGGCTGTGATGGTGGGTGGGATGGGTGTTATTCCATCTCCTCCCTCTCACTGCCACACATCATTGCTAGTGGACTTATGTTAGTAATGAAAAAAAAGGCAGTAAGAGTTTTGATAGTGACTGAATATCCTATCAATCTCAGTCACTATCTCAGATTTATCAACTACCATGCGCTCATTGTAAGGAGGTGGTGAAGTATCATTTACCCTTCCTTAAGGTAAGAAGGTCTGGAGGAAGGCCTAACACCCCCTCCACTAATGAAGGTGGAGAGGTAGCAGTTGGCTCAAGAGGGCCTAGCCCTCTGATGGCAGATACTCCTCAAGTCCTATGATCTAAATTCATAACTCACATTATCAAAAACAAAACATGAATTTCTAGTTTCATCTCTCATACTGCAAAGTTTTCAGGTTTAGGTTTAATCAACAAAGCACCATGGCAGTTTATTTTTTTCTAAATGTCTTTATGATATGGGTCTGTCCCAGTCTCAGTTTAGAGTAGCTATTTATCTATATACCAAGGGCCTCTTTCCCCTTACATAGGAGGTAGCAAGTCAAGGCCCCCACCCACTCCTAGCATAGGCCTTATGGTCTCTTGCAGTCTCCTTCATTCTTATCTCCCAGTAGCTACACTCTAAATTTAACCTATTAGTAGTGTCATTGAAAGAGTCACATTGATAGGAAGAACCTTCCTGGAATAGCCAACTGTGAAGGAACTGACTCCTGTAATAAACATACAGTGTGAAGTGAAAACTACTCACAAGGAGGTACTTGTTTTTTCTGTTAAAATCATACCCCATTTAGTCAATCTGACTTCTGAAACAATTTACTGCTCCATTTGTTATCAAGGATATAAAAGAAATTAAATATTTTGAATGCTTTGTTATTAAGGTTGTAAAAGAAATACCTTTTGGCATTCATTAGACTGCTCACACTGTATTTGCAAAAAAGGCCCAGCTGTGCCTACCATCGCAGTTCCAAGATCATGTAATGAAATTCTTTTCATTATTTTAGCTGATGCAACAAGTCACTGGTCATAACTGGGAAGAAATATGGATACAAATCAAATAGTATGTAGTCTAAACATTAGTCATTCCTATATACACACAACCTAGCAATATAGACACTAAATACCCTGCAGAATATCTCATAGAATATAGAGCAATTCAGTTTTGCCAAATACAGTTCAAACATCATAAATGAAACACACAACCATTAGTTACACTTACTTAAAAACATTCTGCAATAAAAAGGTATATAAACATTTTATCTGATATGCACTTAAATGTATAGGGCAGTGAACATGCACTTTATCATTCAAACATTGTATTATTACATCATATATACAGCATGGAATACAAGTGATTACACTTTGAAACACAATGTATATATACAACAGTACACTGTATGCCATGTAATTCATGCAGACTCACTCAAATTGCTTTAGCTTCTAAAGTAACGAAACTTCTTCTGAGCAACAACGCAGCTAAACAAGTTGTTACAAACCTAATAAGTATAATTAAATAGATTCATAATCAAATAAATAATACTAAAATAAATAAATAAAAATAATAAAATGTTAAAAAATAATAACAGCAATAAAAGTAATCATGATAATATTGAATAATAGTAATAATATATAATAACAATAATAATAATAAATAATCATAAATTATGAAAAATTATAAATAGCAACAATAATTAACAATGTTAATAAGGATTAAAATATAATAAATTGTGATAGTATCATGTAAAATCATAATACAGTAATAGAAGTAATAATAATAATAATAATATAATAATGATAACTAATAATATCAAAATGATAATAATAGTAATACCATTTCAGCATTCATAAACCTTAAACATTTATTATCAAACTGCTAATCCCATTCATGCCCAGACCTTACTATGCAGTAAAGGAAAATTAAGATAATTCCATTTCCTTCAATGTCATTTATTGTAGAAATCCCCAAGTACATTATCATTATGATAAAATGAATTCTTATGATGTATAATCTGTAAAGTTCTAAAAACCATAACAAATTAAAATAACCCAAAGGAAGCAACATACAAAACAGTGGAAGCAGTACTCTTGGCAAGACCATATATAATTGTTTGTGTGCAAAAAAGAAGCAATCAAATAAATACTTACAGGCTCTCAGTACAACATTAATCAATAATTATAAAATAAAAATAGTTTTCTAGGGTAAAAGCACTCTTCCACAACTTTACAAATAAGCTTGATGGTTGAAAGAGTGCCCATTGAAAGAATTAAAGAAAAGTAAAAGAAAAATGATGATGAAAAAGAAGAAAAGGAAAGGGAAGGAGAACAAGCAAGAGAGAAGAGAGATGGTGATGGTTGAGCAAAGAAGAAAAAGAGAAAGAAAAGAAAAGAGAGAAGGAAAAAGTGTGTCACAGAGGGGGAGGTACCAGTATGAAGAGAAGAAACTGGGAGGGAGGGAAGAAGAGAGAAAAAAACAATAAAAAAAGAGAGGAAAGGGGAAAAGAGAGGGCTGCAAGAAGTAGAAGGGAGAGATAAGATTGAAGGGAATAATTTGGAAAGGAGAATGAGAAAAATCACGATGGGAAAAATATAAAGAAAGGAGGAAGAGTGAAAGACTGATGAAAAGTGGGAAAAGAAAGGCTGAGGAAGATGATAGATAGATGGAGCGAGAGAAAGAGAAGATGGGAAAGGAGGGGTGGGAAAAAGGTTCAGGAGAGAAGAGAGTAGAAGCAGGAACCAGGGAAAGGGAAAGAGTGTAGAATGGAGAGATGGGGGACAAAGAAGAGGGAAGTTGAGGGAATAGGAAAAAGCGAGTAGTAAAATTCAAAGAGGAAGCAAGGAAATGAGGAGAGTGAAAGAGAGAGAGAAAGGAAGGGAATGGAATGGAGAAAAGGGAAAGGAGACTGTAGGAATGGCAACTAACAGAGACAATGACAGACATAGAGAGAGATGAGAGAAGCTTGATGAGGACACACAAGATAAAGATAGCAGTTAGAAAAAAACATAACAGGAGAAGGATTAATAAAAAAAAATCTTGCAAATAAATGGAAAACAAATATAATTACAATGGATATGGATAGGTGTTTAGGTGGTCAGACTGGTACAGGAACCATGATAGGACAGGAGAGAGATACAATGGACACAAACAAAAGGAGACTCGATGCAGGTGCTACCAACAAATGACAAGGCAAAACTACATCAATGGAAGCTTTGGCAGAATAAGTGACCTTCCATCACCAAACACAACAGAGTGAGATTTGATGAGGTCAAGATTTTTCATTGCAATAATTCAGCTGCTAATACATACAGGAACACTTGAACCTAAATTCACAGTGATTTGGACATCACTCCTCATAGGACAATAATGTATTAAGTATTTGTTTGGCAAGTACATTGGTAACTGAATTTGCAATCAATCATTGTCAGGAAGGGAAAATAGACTTTTTATGAAATAGTCACCAGCTAAAAAATATCCCTCATCAATCTTCCATTTATGTCTAATTGCAAATTCCTTAAAATGATATGTTTGTTTGTTTGTAACACGAGAGTAAAGCATGAAGGTTGCTCATGACCCATAAAGCACATCAGTTAAGCACGAAGCAAGGAAGGTCTTGCTCTGCCATCACAACCACTGACACAGCTAAAATGAAGACTGAGGACATTGGCCATGGAAAAGAAAATGACATGGTTTGATAAGGAATGGTGGAAGATGTGTTAGGTGTTGGGGGTAATGTGGTAGAGATATGAGAGCTGTGATACTTTGGCCAAATGGATGGAATTCTGAATGAAAATTAAAAGCAAATCAATAGTATAAAGCAAAAGATAGGTTGATAAATTGATAAATCACAATGAAATGAACGTGGGACAAATGGGCAACAGGTAGGTGAAAGAAGAATCTCACTGTTCAAAAGCAAATATGTATTTGTGTTATTTCCTTTTGAACATTTGGCTT
Source organism: Oratosquilla oratoria (assembly GCF_046742065.1). Taxonomy (NCBI): domain Eukaryota; kingdom Metazoa; phylum Arthropoda; class Malacostraca; order Stomatopoda; family Squillidae; genus Oratosquilla; species Oratosquilla oratoria. The sequence goes on from NC_134790.1 coordinate 31,984,326, forward strand.
TTTCCCCTTCAGCTTCAGTCCTGAAACAGTGGTTCCTACTGAATCAAAAGGCAGGAATAAACAAGAGGATTTCATGTGGTGTGATGAAGGAAGTAAGGAGGGAAGCTAGGCAGGGAAGGAGGAAGTGTTTAGTAAAGGGAAGGAGGTACAAGTTGAGATGGAAGATACTTGGACAAATTGGGCCAAAGACTGCCAATGTGACAGGCCACCAGCTACTTCCATACTGCCCTCGCACAGCTTCACACTCAATGTGTTGGTTGTGACAATTCTTGTTTTCTACCACAGTACAGGGAAAAGGAAAAAATGCGGTCCCTCATTAACCAAACAAAATTACCACAAACGCATTCATCAAATGCAGTGTCTTTAAACATAAATTAATAAACATCTGAAGTGTAAATCATATAAAAAGATATTCATCAAGTTACAAAGAGGTGCAAGCCATGAGCTGAATATTGTATAACACCATTGCCTGGACTGACCCTTCCAATCCAATATCGCTTCCCTCATTCAAATGTGGGCCAATGTAACAGTGCATCCACCCGAGGATGCCAGCTGCAAGACTGGTGCTAGGGGGGTGGAGTGTGCATCCTACCTACACCTGTGGAATGTGTCCCGGGCCAATCCTTCCTGCTGCTGCACCCATCCCCACATGCCCATCTCAATTCATCCCTCCACTATAGCATCCATAAATATTGAATCTCTTGGCAACAACAAGACCCAAGGTGGAGGGAGGAGCTGACATGATGCAATGGGAGACACCACACGAGCTTCTGAAGTTCGGAGAACCACTTCCTGTTAAATAAATCCATTCATCTGCTGCACTGGAGGTGCTAAGGGCATGGCCTTAGTTGCATATGGAAGTTGTAAATACAGATCCATGTTCTAATGCCAATACAGCTATGGTAATGCAATACAAGTACACATGTAGCACTGTAATGTATGTTCCATAAGCTGAGGCAACCATCACATTACACATGGTACTCCAATATATCACATAAGAGTACAGCTGCAGTTGTACCACATTGGTGCAGACCTAAGGGACCCTGTCCTAACAAAGAGCACAGTTGAAGGATTCAGTAGCAGCCAGGCGGACCCCAATGTATGATAAATAACACCCAACCTCCCAATACTTACCACATAGGATAAAGTCTCTAAATAATAAAAAATACAAATCCTGTATTGTCCATAGCAATAGATACGAGGCATTCAGTCATGGCCTTCATAGTGCCAGGGCTACACCGTAAGACACTGTGGCTCTCCGTCGTGGCGACAGAGCTGCACGACTCCCTGCACCCAACTAAAGGCTCAACCTTTCTTGTCGCCAGGATTAGAGGGGTCCTATTTAACTTGCTAGGAGAGAAGGAATCATTATGCTTAGCCATGCTGACTACTGTCACCATCAGCTTTCTTACCATACCACCTGCTGCCATTGTCAGCACTCTCGTCACGCTGACTTGCATCATCACGGGCATTCTTTACAGCACAGCAGGGTACTGCCAGGCTGTCTGATGAGATAGCTGTCCACACAGTGGGACATATCGTTACAAGGATACGAGGATCTACACCTTCGGGTACAAAGGGTTGGTGGGTTCTAAGGTGAACCGATGGAAGAAAATAAGGAGGTAGAAGGTACTCAGCAGCATGACCACTCGTAGCCTAGTTATCATTATGACCATCAACTATACACACGGACTTTATTCAACAATGAGGAAATATTTGATCCAATCCAAAATGACAAAAGTCTACAACTACAAGCAGTAGGACCGGCACAGTACTGGTACAGTACCGGCTGACCTGGAGGCTGGCTGCCCTTGAAGCAAGTGGCGTATACCAGTGCCTGCCTAGTAGCATGAGCAACATTGCACCATTCAGGCCTAAAAGAAACAAGTAATACCACCACTTCCTCAAATTGGAACCACAATAATTATGTTGCATATTTGAAATAATTTGAAAAATTTTGTGCAAAAGAAATATTTTTCACAGCTTAACAAAAACTTATTATTTTTCCTTTTGGAAGTAGAAGCAAAACTCTTTAAGCAGCAGACACATTTATGCAAAGCCATCAACAAAACCAGCAGAAAATGACAGCTTCCTTTGTGCAGTGGTGATGATCAGAGCAACACCACAGCTATTCAGTCTTGCAGTTCCAAGCATTAACATGACATGACATAACATAACTCTTGAGTCCTCCATTTCCATGCCTTAATATGACTTTCTCCAGGTAAATTGCTGCTTCTAGTGAGAATCCAGTAAGAGACTGAGGCCAACAACTACAGGCCCTGGACACTACTTCGTTTGGGGCCACATGCTCACTACCTTGATGGCTACAGTACTCAAGATTGTCACCACACTCACAGTTGAGAGAAATAGTTATCATCATTATCATCAAGCATACAGGTGTCACTTATCGGGTAATATAAAGTGAAATATCATAAAAACCATTGTGTTAATACAAAAGTCATTCTTCATACACAACGTTCATGTTCTTTATTGTCCACTAGTGAAAGTTCCTTGGCACCATATATTATATCTTTTGTTTAAAAATAAGTCTTGGGTATTTCCCAAAGCAAAAGTTGAGCTTCACCTTTCCAAAATGCAACACTGACCACCATCTTACATATGTACATACACACACAGCTGCATGTATGTTTGAATATATTTGTATGCATTTTGTTGCAGTAATTCCTCAAATATACACCACTGCGCTGTGTATCAACAACCATGGGTTCATAACACAACAACCAGAGCCAACATCAATTACAAGCTGTTGACACATGGAATGAATTTGTAGGAGTTGGTCCAAGCCTTGCTGTATGCCGACTTGGTCCTGTGTGCGGAGGAGAAGCCCCTGACAGGGTCCTTCCTTGGCTTGATGTCAGCTGCATGGGTCATGACCACTCACAGCATGACCTTCAATGAACAGTGGATAATACAACAGCTGAAGCTGCCATGCATTGGCACAGCTGCACATAGGTGGGTCCACCAGTACACTGATCAATGCAGCTGCATTATGATAAATCTAGCAGTCATCTGATAGATTTAGCTGCCTGCCTGCTGAATATCGAAGCTGCAATTTGGCTACAGATGTTTCTAAACCCAAGAGTCCCCAGCCTGTCCATCAGCAGAGTCCAGGACCACTGCAGCACTATGGTTATTGTTATTGGTTGTGTTGTTGTTGTTGTAGTGCTGTACTGCAGGTGAGGGGCTTCCATATCCTGGGGCTCCCCAGTCGTCAGCACGCATTCCTGTGTCGTAGATTGGACCATCATACTGTCTGTTACGCTTCTTGTCTCGGTTCACTTGGGCGTAGACCGGTTCACCTGGCTTACCCTATGAAATATATAAAAAGAATATGTTAGTAAACTATAAACAATACCACGTTAAATATCTAATCAGATTAACCTTTTCAATATTTCATTACCTTTGGAAGTGATCTAAATATATAAATTCCACTCTTATGTTTCATATAGGTGTATTTTCACAAAATAATGGCTTAAGTGGATAATGGCATCAAAAGAATGAACAAAATCCACTGTTCAAAAGAATCAACAAAATCCATTGGTCAAAAGAAATAACAAAATCCATTATCTTCAGCAGGAAATCAAATTAACATATGCATAAGCTATAGTCATTAGATAAAGAAATCAGCTGAATACATTTAAACCACAAAAAATAACCAAGTAATTGTAAAACTAAATCAGAGAGATAGAGAGAGAAGGAAAAAAAAAAAAACAGCACAACACTGTGGTGAAGCCATTTTGTATAGTGTCTGTCACCAAAATTTGAAAGAAAAACCTGAACATGGTTGGGAAACAAGGTGCAAATACTAACTAGCCAACAAAAAGTACAGGAGATGGTACGTGTTACGGTTAGTGGGAAGAACCAAACATAAAGAAGCAAACAAAGAAAATATATCCCCAAGCCACTATTCATTACATCAACCAACCAACCAGCCATCGATGCAGGGCGCAGTTAATGCTGTGGTACGCCAACACCCTAGAGAAAGGAGAGAGAAAATCCAACATGTCAGCAAATATTCCTAACTCCTTCTGCCCAAGGACTTTCCACATCCTACTGCAGCTAAATTGGGACTGCCTGGATTGCAAATACAAATGGTATTGCACAAGCTCAAATACTCTAAAAATCATTACAATAGGTTCAGTACTTAAATAGAAATGCCTACTTATACTTGATATGTCAGATATCTTTGTATGTAACACAATGTTACCTATGAATATATAGAGAACTCTTTATTTATGCTTTAACTACTTCCTCACAAATCTTATGTACGAGTACAACTTTACTCAAACTGTACCTCCATAATCACTAGTTGTGATCATGCAGAATAAATACTAAAATTAACACATAAACATAGTGCTATGCTGCAATTGTGTTATTACTACAGATATATAGTGACAAGAAACAAGTAAGCTTGAAATGTACTAGCTCTAAAAATAAATTATACCGCCAGATCAAAGCCTTAACCAGCTCTTGACCCAAGCTGAATAAGAAGTCTTGTTGGTTGTGTGTAAAGATTGGTGTTACATCTGAATTGAATACATTCAACTCTAAATTGTGCCTTTAAAAAAATCACATACAATGAACAATCTCAAGAACTGGCAAGTCCTTTGATGGGGGACTTTCTTTCTACATTATAATACATTACAGCCTAACAGCGTAAGAAAACCATAACATCAAAATATCCCAAATGTCACACTAAACGGCAACTATCTCACTCTTTTATCACTAAAACCATTTACCTCCTAAACCACCACATTCTTGAGTTTCAAATTGAAAACCCACACAGCCCCATGGGAGCAATGGTCCTTAGGTCCTCCCACAGATCTCATACATACATACATATACCAAGGGCTTCTTCCCCCTTACAAGGGAGGTAGTAATACTCAAAAGGCATAAACCCACTCCCTCCCATTTCATCCCCACATACTCCACACTCACTCACCACCCCTCCCACTTTTTTTTTTTTTTTTTTTTTGGGGGGGGGGAAAGCTCCTTCCAAATGACAGGTCATCCCTACATCCCACCCTCTACTCTGGGTCAGAAGCAATGCAGCAAGACACAGCACATCCACACCATGGCCACTTCATTTAGTCGGCAACCCGCCTCTCCATCCCCCCCCATGCAGAAAAAGAGAAGAAAGGGACAGATCTCACAGGGAAAACACACTGGACTGACGTCTGTGTTGTGTCATGTATAGCATATTCACCTAACTCCAATATACAGTACAGGAAAAGAGCTACACTTGTGGGATCCTGTCTCCCTTTCTTTGTCTGCCAAACTAAGATTTAAATTCATTCATGGGTAGAGTAAACTGTCTTCTTTTTGTTTATTCCATGAACTGATACATCTGAATGGAAAACTGTTTCTTATCATCCTTCAGTTATGTAGTCTGGTTTACTCCCCACCACCTCATCTACTCAAAAAATATACAGAGCAGACTAGAAAAAATCCATTCAGGCCATGTCATTCCCTCACCCATTTCAATGGAGACAGGTTGTAAATAACTGAGGAGGAGGGGTCACCCTGTGATGATGCAGTGAAGGACAGGGATGACCTTTTATTTACAAAGAACTCAGCCAACCCCCTTATAATGGGCAAAGGCCCTTTGGTACATGCACACATATGTACAACACAGTCCTTTTCAATTTATTCTCATGACCTCATGATGCTCTTCCATCCCAAACCAAGAGATCAAATGTCATTTTTATCAACTACTTTCAATGACCAACCATGATCATGAAATCTTTCATTTAATTATACCCAGCATGTACAATACTTCTAGTATCTCTCCATATTATTTGTTTGCTAGGCAGGGGATCGATTTGGCTGCTGCTCTTTCTATGTTCTCAATCATATTTATCTCTTACATTTTGTGCAAAGATCACAACACAGCTGTATCCAGGCTCTCATATATGCAGATGACCTAATATAGCCCTATGTCACAACTACATACCATCACCCAAAAACACACAATCTTACCTCGATAAGCTAGAACTATGCTTGAACAGTATGACTGCATCCCCTTAGAATTCCCAAGAGAAGTGAGAACCATACTAGCAAGACTGCATTTGGGTCACCATCCAGCACTAAAACTGTATCAACACAGAATGATCCTGGCCACAGATGCAAACATCACATCCATGGAGGGAATGCCAAGCACTTAGTCTTGTGCTGCCCTGTCAGATCCATGACCAATCATACAATATCTCTTCTTGGAGTGACTTATGGGCCAATCCAGTGGCTGTTACTGATTACCTGAGAGCTGTGGATCTCCTGCAAGATATGTGGGGCAACAGCAAATTATTTACTTGCTTCCTTTACTCTATAGCTCACCTCCATCTCTACTCTATTCCCTGCCACATGCAACCCCAGTTATTTAAACCTCTCCACTTCCTAGTCTCAAGTTTCAAATTCGCCTCCAACACACAACCATCACCCCTTGTACATCTTATTTCCCAACATTTAGTTTAAACCCCTCCCAAACACCATCATCAAATACTTCAGTCTATCCTCAGCCTCAGCAACAACAAATTGCTCACCTACTTCCCTTTATCTTCACTCACCAACACCACTACCCTGCCTAAAGTATTAGCATTTACCTCCCTCACAACCCCATCCATATATGTGGTGACCTACTGTGGTAACATTAAATGACCCTAGCCTAGCCCTACTTTCACCTTAAACCCCTCTCTTCATTCACCAACCCTCACACAAGCTCTAATATTCCTGTAAAACATTTTTGACATCCCTCAACAGCCTTCCCCCTATCCTATACATCTGCAAAACATTCAATATCACCTCACTGTCAACCTTGGCATATGCCTTCTCTAAATCCATGAAAGTCCAAAAGACATCCTTACCCTTTGCCTGAAGCTATGTTTGTCTTACTAGAAAAAATTATATACAAACCTTCTTCCTTTCCTAAACACCTTTCTTCCTCAATTGCTCCCTCTGTTCCCCTCCTAATACTCTCAACATCCTACCATACACTTTATCAACAACACTTTATAGACTCATTCTTCTAAAAATACTGTATTCATAATTGTTCTCTTTTCCTTTGTATAGTAGGTCATCACCCGGCACCAATACAGTATCAATACAGAACTGGCCTGGCAATTCCAAATGCCCCAGATGCAGCCAACATACAGAAGACAATGAACCCCTCATTCTATACTGCCCTACTCTCACTCAACACAAAATCCCCAAGTGATCTGCAAGCCAAACTGGTAGCTGTGGCCAGCTACCTGGGGGCCACAGGTTTCCTGCACGAGACCTGGAGCAATGAATTGATTGACACATTGACCACAATTTTTTAATAATTTTTTTCTTATCATGCAAGTTGTAATTATGAACACAAGTCCAAAAGCATGTTCTGTTCTCACTAGGCTATACTTAATGACTATACACTGTTAGTGACACTTCAATGAAAAAAAAAAAAAAAACACTAAAACAACAAACAAGAACTCATCTTTTATAACCATTAAAACATTCACCTATACGTCAACAATCAATATTAGTGACTGCAATAAGTAATGGCAAGAGTAGGACCTAATTCTTATACAAATTCAATTGATTTCATAAAAGGACTTCATATATTCTTCAACAAATTAAAGTGCTGTAAACCATTAACTTTAAAATGACACTAAAGCTGCTATTATGAGGTGCACATCTAAATTATCACTAAGAATTTTTTTAATACATTAACTATATATGGTCTGAGACCTTTGCACCAATTCTCTATTTACGTGCATCACAAACTCTCATAACAAGATACAAAATTTTTTTGCTATACAGAATGATAAAGAATATGATAATAACATATGCCAAAAAAAATATACAACAAAATCTTCATTTCATACCATATTTACATTCGATTTCAACACCTTAAACATGACAAGCAACAACTATTATTACCAAAAAGCATCAGTGATTCCACTTGAGACGAAGTTCTGCATTCATTACTTTAACTGCATTGTCAATGTCTTACCTTTTTAATAAAAACTACTGTGCAATGTGCTGGTGTTGTACATGAGACAAATTTCTTCCATACCTTCCATCTCCCTGAAATCTGATCTGTACCAATACAGTGCTACCCTCTAAGACTCCCATTAAGTTACCACTCCATGCATATTCATGCAGTACACCATTATCAGTAGCTAAATAAAAACTATAAAGAGCAATTCATTTCATGCAATGTGTGTGAGCATACATTAAGAGATAGTATTTGATAAAATAAGTGTTATATTCTTAAACAATGCATTTATTAAACATGCAGTGGGTTGAAGTACAGTGTTAAGCAATGTTGATACAGGGCATGCACCTCTTCTGTATGATTGCTGTGGATATTCAGGTTGAGCTTTGGCAAGGGAATGAATCCAAACTGCTACGACTGGATATGGTCAAAATTAAAGGTCTCCCACTAAAATCTAATCAAAAGTACTTGGAAAAATGTAATTAGTTTCCTGTTCAGTTTTCAGTAAGTGTTTTGAAAATTGATAAAACATAGGCCAGATTGGACTCAATTTCTCACCTAAGTTTGCAATCTAGTAGAACTACTGTGCTAATACAAGCAAATGATTTCCACAGCAACCAAGAACCAATGAGAGGTGTACTTACTGGAGGAGAAGGATAAAGTCTTACCGCACCAGGAGGTGGAGCTACAACACCTCCGTCACCACTATATCCTCCCATTTCTGCCATATGGATCTCTTCACCCTACCAAAATAAAAAAACAATGTCCAACATCAATAAAAGAATAACATAAGTACAAATAACAAGTATGCTTAAGTGTTGCACACGGAAATTTCAATGTTGTTGTGAGCCATAACTCTTTCACAGCTGGGCCCAACTACCACAGATGGTTTACCCCCACTGATTCAACATTTGGTGACCCCCACCCCCTTCATTCACTCAAAATTAATTATGAGGCAGATGAGAACACTCCTTCAGACTGCATCATTCCTTTATCCATTTAATCCTATCTTTTGCACTCTCTCTTTGGTGTCTGACAAATATTTCATGTACATCCAAAAACCCCTTCACCTGATCCATTCATCTCTTTTTTGTTCTTCTTCTCAACCTCACTCCATCTATTTGTGCTTTCCACACTATCTTTGTCGTCTTTCCTCATTCAATCTTCTTATATGCCCAAACCACCTCATCACACAATTCTACCCTACCTCACAGCTCTCTTCCACAGTAGGATCCCCCGAGCAGATGGTTTACCCCTAACACTTCATTGTATGACAACCCCCACCCTGTCCACTCCAAATAATTTATGAAGTAAACGAGACCATCCCTTCAGGCAATGTTATCCTTTCATATCTTTTGCACTCTTCCTTCCCTACTCTACAGATGTTCTTCATGCATCCAAAGTCCCCTTTACCATATCCACCCACTTCATTCTTGGGTTCTTCTCAAGTTCACACTACCCAGTTTTGTATTCCAAATTCTTGTTGCTATTCTTTTCTCACTCATCTTTTCCATACCCCCAAACCATCTCCATACCCTTTTATTCACATGATCTGACTGCTCTCTTTCTATCCCCATTCTCTGCCTTACTCTATCCATTCTTGTAACACCTATCATATTTTCCAAACACTTTATGTTGAACACATTCTATCTTCCATTCTATAGAATGTGTTTAAGATAAACAGAAAATGGAATGTGTTTGAGATGAAGTGTTTGAGAAATATGGTTGGTGTTACAAGAATGGATAGAGTAAGGCCTTACTCTATCCATTCTTGTCACCTACCATATTTCTCAAACACTTTGTCTTAAACACATTCACTTCTCCTTAAAACTCTTTATTTCCTCCAGCTTTCCTTCATGCTTGCATCCAACCTGCCATCATCACTCCTTGTACATCTCATCACTTTATTTTTGCCCATGTTTACTATAAACTTCCTCCTCTTACTCTTACACACTCCTACAAACTCAACTGCTTCAATTTCTCCCCAGAATATGCAACAATTGCAGTGTCATCCACAAACAACAATTGAATCACCTCCCACATTCCTCCATCCTCACCCATCAATTCTTTATAGTTTATATTAATCTTGGACAAGTCTTCACAGTAAGTGATTGTATATCACAACAATGATTGGACAATGTATACTAAAACATATAACCAATACTTTATAAGGGAAAACCAGGACAATGGATTGACAGATATTTAAGATACAAGGTAACTGACACTAAACACGTGACAATTCAAGGCACTGCTGAACTTCTCCTAGTCTCCCCAATTTATTAATCATTATTGAATGTGATTATTTTTATCTACAAGTCTTTATTCAAAGAAGGCTACACCAATAGATTTCAGTCATTGGGAGCAATGAAGGATACCTACATGTGGTGGTCCTGCAAGATGGGCAGTGGAGCTGCCCACTTTCAAAACCCACCTACCTCCTAACCACCATCAAATGGTGCAGCCCTGAGAGATTGACACTCAATCTCCAGTCTGGGCCAAAGACCTCTCTCTATCAAGTTCAATTGTATTTCTTATAACTTTTCATACATGGAAAGTTAACAATCAGCAACTTCTCCCCTCTTCCTTCTACTTTCAGTCGGTGACATAGAAACTGTCCCACACCAGTACAACACAGACAACAGTCCAAAGTTTCTTTGCAGAGAGATCTGTGGAAGGGCTCAACCAGATGCTGTTGGGCTGCAGGTTTTCCGTTCAGTGAAACTTTAGGAAACAGTTATGATTATTACTTCTGTATTACTTGGCTACCTCCTTGTTAGGGGGAAAAAGCCTTTGGTATATGTATGTATTTCTGTTGTTTATGCCGAGCACAGAAACAGCCAATGTACATTTAATTTCAGCTGGCTGGTGCCTAGTAATTTCAATTTATATGAAAATGAGATAATACAAATAAACAAATAAATCATACATATACCAAGGGCTTTTACCCCCTTACAAGGGAGGTGGCCAAAGTCAAAGGCATAAATCCACTCCCACCCACTTCATCCCCATATAATCCACTCCCATTCACCATCCCTCCCTCCCTCTTTTCTTGGCTTCTCTTGGATGACAGGTCATCCATGCATCTCGCCCACTGTCCTGGGTCAGAAGTAATGCATCAAGACACAGTACATCCACAGCAAGGCCACTTCATTTAATCGGTGACCCACCCCCTCCATCCCCTCATGCCGAAAAAGAGAAGATGGGGAGAAATCCCTTCAGGCTGCATTAAAATATCATTCACACATACTCCCTCACCCCCTCATCCCCTACCCACAACCTTTCATGCATCACAGCATCATCAATACACAACCATTCTTCACTCACCCTTATCTTCTGTCTTCTCCCTTCCTTCCTCAACAGACATCCACCTCTTCCCATTGCTCCTTTTACCCCATCCATTCATCTCATCCTTGGTCACCCCCTCATGTTCACTCCTTCCACCTCTGCCTTCCACAACTCATCTTTCCTCATTCTTTCTTTCCATGTGTTCAAACCATCCCAATACTCTTTCATCAACACGATTTCCCAACTCCCTTTCCACCCCTGCTCTCTTCCTCACCTCCTCATTTCTCACTCTATCCAGCCTAGTAACTCCTATCATACTTCCCAGGCTTTTCATATCAAACACATTAAAACTCTTCCTCTCTTATGTTCCATGTTTCTGCCCCATACAGTGCTGTCAGCACAATCACCCATTCATACAATCTCCTCTTAGCATCCATTTCCAAAGGTCTATTTCTCATTACACTTTTTAATCTCCAAAGGCATTTACTTGTTTCTCTCAACCTACATTCTACTTCCACCTCTACTCCTCCCTTTCCTGCCACATTTGCCCCCAAATATCTAAAGCTATCCACTTTCTCCAGTCTCCCTTAATACTCATTTCCAATTTGCTGCCATCCTCTCCCATTGTACATCTGATCACCTCATTTTTACCCACATTTATCTTTAACTTCCTTCTTTTGCACACCTTCCCAAACTCCATTACTAACTTCCTTAACCCCTTCATTACCAACCCGTCAACCTTATGTTTGTAAACACAGACACTTTCCACCACATGGGTAGAAATATCCCAGAAACCGAGGCCTTGAGAGCCCTCAATACACACAGCTTATAACTGTGACACGTGCGTGTCACGTGGAGTACGCTCGGTTCCTGGCGGGTGCACTCAGCTGTGACACGCAGGGTGCCACAAAACACACATCTGGTACTCAAGGGGTTAATCCCTCCTCTGATCCTGCTACATGCACAGTGTCGTCAGCAAACAACAATTGGCTTATCTCCCATTTTTCTTCATTTTCTTTATCCATCTCCAATCCCCGGCCCATTACCCTTACATTTACCTCTCACACCACTCCATCCATGTATTAATTGAATAGCCACGGCAACATGACACATCCCTGGCAAAGTCCCACCTTTACCTCAAACTACTCACTCTCCATTTCTAATTTTAACACAGGCTCTACTACTCTCTTCATGAAACATACTCTAAATTATTTCATTCTTCACCAATTAAGTTTTCCTAATTAAAAAGATAAATCCTTTAAGGAGTTCTCATGTTAGGTGCTGCAACTGCATTAGGAGCAGGTAAACAAGATGGAGGTTATTGTCAATTTGAGTAAGAATTAACCTAATTTCATGGTGACAAATTTTATAGCAGAAAGACAATTTTGCTCAACAAATAGACATATATAGATTAGTGTCTCAACAAATCCTGAGCCTCTTCAATCTGGGGTCAAGTAGACAAGAACTTACAACCTGGCAATAACCAAAACAACTTGCCAGAACATGCCCCCCCCCCCACAAAAGTTACAGGAACAAGACAAGTAGGGGTGAAAACTGATATTTGTTTCACTCTGTTGTAGGGCCTTTGCTGTTTATTAGTGATAGTATCCATGCAGGACATGTCAACACAATGTGCTGTCATTTACATTCCACTCCATGTGTGTCCTAGCATCAATGCAATGGTTCTGTAAGGAAAGGAGCAAATGGTCCACATATGAAGTCGGTGCTTAAATTCACAAAAAAAATCATTAGTGATCACATCCGACTCTGAGGGACAGCTAAACCAAGGGTCAACAGGGATAGCAATTTTCACTTTCAGTCCTTACGGAAGTGGTAGAAGAGGAAACTCTCGTAGCACCTGTGAAAAGGATCGTTTCTTTCGTTCAGCCTGGGTGCATCGGCCCTTCTCACTTGAGGTATGCTGGATGACATCGGGCTGAATATCCTGAGGTCCATTGTACATTATAATGAATCAATTTGAAATTCATATTCTTGATGAAAAAATTATTACTTGATAATACCTGCAAACGACTTTAGAGTTTCTAATATTATGCTTTTCCCTACTACACTCATATATGTTTTTACTCTTGTATTTTCACTCACAACCAGTGAGCATTTAAAGGTCGCTAAAGCCCATAACATGACAGATATATTTTCAAGTACTGTAGATCTATTTGCTTGTGTGAGAATTTAGATGAAATATTTCCATTCCAGAATCATCCTAATATAAAATTAAGTCTCTGTCAATCAACCCACAGCTTTATTTCTCTTTTGCAGAAGACACACAGCTCCCAGGAAACTAACTATGATCACTGGGTCAATCCGAGTCTACTCCATGAAGAAATTTTGTACAACTGTCTGGAATGAGTGGAAGGCAGTATATCCCATTGTGCTCTGTCTTCTTTCTGGTTGGTGTATCTAAGGTATTTGGTTGCTGTTGGTCTGTTACCTGGCCAATTCTGTGTCGGTACTATTCCAGTGTTGGATATTGGCCTGAATATTGACATGCCTGTGCAATTCTTCCCTGTCTGGGAAAGATTTCTATGCTTGAGTGATTTCTAGTGGAGCTTAAAGTACATAATCTAGTTCCATGTTTCACATCTAAGGTTTCAGTCCATTTCTTCAAAGAATTTCTTCTCTTATAAAGTTTGCTTTGGCAATGTGGTATTTACCTTGTCTATGACTTGCCTCTCAATTCTGTATTTTCTGTTGTCATATGGAATTCAACAACAAGACTGCTCTTACTGGCATTTTAAAGACTCAATACAACTGAGTTCTTTTCTTGATAACAAATTCAATCTTGTTGGTGTAACTTCATCTCTATATCTAGTTAATCATTTGGCCCATTAGGCCATTTCATTGTTCACTATTATATCTAATACCATATTACTTATATTTTTCATTATTATATCTAATACCATATTACTCATATTTTTCACTTCTGCTTGTTCCTCATTCTTCCCTATTCATCTCTCCATAATTAAAATCTTCAACCTTTGGAAGTTCACATGGACATTTGCTGGGAGACCCAAAACATCTCCCCTTACCATCAGTTTGCTTAAGAACCACAGTAATCAATTACAGCATGAGCAGAATGTTTGCTCTACAAGAGGTTCAAACTCCTGGAAGACAAATATACTAATCACTTCATAAGTGTCCATGTAACTAGGTATATATACCCATTGCACACTGGACAACAAGGTAAGAACACATGATTAGACTAATACAGCAATTCATACTTCCCTATATGCAACTCTATGACATTTCATCCCCAATAACCAGCGTTTCTATCCTTGCGGGCAACACAACACCAGAGGTGGAGCCATAAAATTATCCTATTCTATTCAATTCCTCATGTTTCATTTCTCTTTCAGAAGTCATAATACATGATCTCACCATTCATATACAAAGTAGAAGCCTTTACCCGTGAATAATGTTGCTGATGAGGTTTTGGTTGTCCTGATGAGTTGAGATGAGTACCTCTCTGAATAGTTCTATCTTCATACCGAGTGCCACTCTGGGATGCCATGGGGCGGTTAAGTGTGTTATTTGCCGTGGGAGAGTTGGCTCCTCCACTTCGAGCTGCGACACTCTTACTGACGAAGTCCTGTTTCAAATGGTTTGGAATCAGTTTGCAGGATGGTATTATGTAGTAATATAAACAGTATTTAGAGAAAATGAAGCTCCAATGATTATCATTTACATCACCAAATCCCTTCATAATACTATGAAGTAATCTTACCTGCTCCTTCCAGCCTGCTTTCTTATATACTTCCCGTAATTCTTGGTGACCCCACATTGAAAACAGCACCTGAAGTTGATGAAAACATTGAATAATTCTTCTGTCTTATTCACCATTATTCTCAGTCTTCTCATGAAAAATTCTATAAACACATGCTTGACACATGAAAATGTACAAATGTATATACCATAGGTAAGGAGCAACTTGTGTCCCACCCCAATGACATTGCTAATGCCAACAAAATCATTAACACCAAACCTAACACCACCATCACCTTCACCACCACTACTATTATAGGAAAGAGGGGCACTCTGTCAAATAAAAATATAAAAAACATACCTGTGAGGCAAATTTTACCACGCGTGGAGAATATCTGTTTCTGTGTCTGGTCATATTGACCAATCGTTCTACTCCTCCTGCTTCCATAAGTGAACGGGAGAATTCTGCATTTTTCTTAATAACTTCATTCAAAGTAGCAAGAACTGCAGCTATGGTTTCATCACTCGTTCCACTATCATGGGTATTGCCTGAAGGAAGTTTCTGGACCAAATCTCTCATTGCATATTTACCTGCAACAAAAATATTAATGATAAATACAAGAAGAAAAAAAATTCTGAGATAAATCTTCTTCCCTGCTGTAAACATGGCAACTACTGGAGTACACAGAAATGCTTGGGATAAATCTTCTTACTATATCAAGTCTTTCACACAGCATGTATTGGAATTAATAACTGGCATACAGCATACATACACTGTGCTGGGGCACTGAATGCATAGTTACATGCAATCAATACTTTAAGGACTTTAGAAACACCCCTAAGAGCCAGAGCCACATAGCATTTGTATGTACAAGATTAAAGTTTCCTCTCATGGAGGAACACTGCTCCTACTTTCTTTTGTTCCCCTGGAATCTACCCTTTTCTGTAAATTTTTCTATCAAAGAGTCAAGGCAAGAGAGGACCTGGGAAGAAGACTCCAACCTGAACCCTAGTAACTGGGTCTTTGAGTGTGCATGAATGTGGAACAAGCTAGACCAAAAAGGAGATTGTAATTGTGTTTGTGAGAAGGAAGATGGATGTATTATAACTGACTGAAACTAAACTGAAAGGGATAGAAGAGTGAATTTGGGAATGTGGTCATTGGGGGGTTTGGAGTGGAGAGAGAGTGGAGGAGTGGCTCTGTTTGCACGTGATGAGATTGTATTTCACCACCAATAACAACACAACATAGAAGATAGTGTTTTTCAGAGAGAATAATGACAGCTCCTTGAAGTCATTGCCAGCTACTGTGAAGCTTTAAGTTTTCAGTAAATGAAATGCAAAACAATAATTATCATCTTTTATTAGAAATTACGTAAAAGGTGACGTCATATTGAACTCGTTTATTGAACTCTAGAAGTTTAATTTCATTAAAGTAATAAATTATGTATATTTAAATTATTGGATAAAATCTGAATAATTAATAATGTTAATGATCAATTGCTACTGATAATTTGTAGTCTATTGAAAAAATTTAAACATTTGAAATAAATACCGAAAATTCTGGTCGGTGAAAAGTAAACAATGGTCGCGAAAATGATAGATATTGCGTGTAGCCTGCGACCGGATTCACTCAAATAATAGTTTTCGTCAAGTTAAGACGCTTAGAATTTGTGTCAACTGAAACTAAAGAAGATCAATTTCGGAGGAACATTTACTCCCAACTGTAAAGAGAAACCTCTCTTTAAAGAATAAAATTACATAATTGAAAATAACGGATAAACTTAAAAGGGCGAAAGGGACGTAAGTATAACTCGGCCGAGTTAAAACCGGTCTCTCGAAAACCCGCCTTTTCTAAAAATTTACATCTAAATTATCAAGAAGAAGGTAAGATCAACTTTCTCTTTTGAATTAGTTTAAAATAGTAAGAATTATTTGTTTGGATGAGGAAAACAGATCCTTTTCCAATATATTTAAAGAGAGGTTTTATTAACATCAAGACTCGGCATAATCTAATTCTCCATAGCCTCCGTGAATTGATTCAGTATTCAAGCCTTCTAAGTGGGCCTATTTGTTTATAATAAAAAGGTAATTGTTGATTCACTGTGCCGATTATTATTAAAAGGCTTCACATATTCGTAAGTAAATTGAGTTGTTTTATATAATAGTTTCAAGAGTTCAATTAAATGAGTTTGTCAAGTTCGCCTAGTGTATACTACGGCCTATTTGTTCTTAGTGGAAACCTTGTGTCCAGGTTGGTTTGTTTAGTGAAATCGAATTGTTTTATGTATAGGCTAGTACAACCTGAATATTTTTTTGTAATTTGTATCAATACAGTCTAATCATGACAAGTGATAATGATAATGAGGATAAGGATGAAGCTGGATTTGAGACTGCATTGGTTAAATTGAAACGAGAAAGGGGTATACTTAAAAGAAAAGTTACTCTGATTCTTAATAAATTAAAGGATTCACTTAGTAAAAAGACATTAAACGTTAATTTCTGTAGTAAACAATTAGATAATATTGATCAAGTTATAAGTGAAATTAAAGTTAAAGATGAACAGATTTTAGATCTTCTAAAGGAAAATGAAGTAGATGTTAAGAAATTTGACACATTTACTAGTGAAGTAGATAAGCAAGTAGGCTATCATATGGAAATAGATGAAAGTCTATCAGAATTTGAGGAATTTAAAATGGCAGGGAATAAATCCAATAATCACTCTACAAGCTCTATAGATGCTGATAGATTTGTTGAAACACTCAATAGGCTAGACCATTTTGATACTAAACCGCCTCCCTTATCTTGCGGCGTTTTTGATGGAACAGAAAAGGATAAATTTACCTTTTCTTCTTTCCTCAATCAGTTTAATAATGTCATAGGTAATAAGGAGAGTATGTCCCAGGCAGTGAAGCTTAGTTATTTACATAGTTATCTTAGGGGTTATGCTTTGAAAATCATTAGCCATTTGTCTATCATAAATGAAAATTATGATATTGCACTAAGATTATTGAAAGATGAATTTCTGGATGTACCCTTTATAGTGGATGAAACTTTCCGAAGGATTCTAAGCGCAACAGTTCCTCAAGGATATGACGAGGAGTTTTTTGCATTAAAGTCATTCATCATTGAAATTAGAGCATACATCTTTGAATTAAAGTCTAATCATGGCTATGATTTTACAATGAAAAATTCTCCTGGAAATTTATTATTGAGTCATATTCTCTTTAATAAGTTGCCTACAGCATTCAAAAGGGAACTGGTTCATAAATATAACAACTATCCTACCTTGACTGAAATCTTTGAGTCATATAATGACATTATTAAGACTCTAATTAAGACCTGTAAAACTACTTTGCCTAAATCTGATAAAATCAATAAGGCCAAAGAAAATTCAAAAAATGCACCCAAAGAAAATAAAAGTTCTCTTCAAATTTTCAAGACAAGTCAAAATAAGGTTGCTCCCTCTAAAAACTTTATTTGTAAATTGTGCAGTGCATCAGGTCACTCCTTGGGACAGTGTGAAAAATATTCAACTCTTAAGGATAAGACAGAGAGAGTACAGGAATTAGGTCTCTGTGCACGTTGTGCTGGATCTGGTCATAAAGAAGATGAATGCTTTGGCAAGCAAAATAAATTAAAATATGGTTGTAAACACTGTAATTCTTATGGCCATATAGCACCCCTTTGTCCTGAATTTAAAGGACCTACTACTAGTAATAATCATCTTTGTTTAACATCTCAACAAAATTCTGAAAATGATTACATTTCCCCTACTGTAACTTTGGAATTTATTCGTGGTAAACAGAGTAAGAAGATCAGATGTTTAATTGATACAGGGAGTCAGCGATCCTACATGTCAGCAAGAGTTGCTAAAGAGCTTTGTATGGATTTAGATTCGTTGAATAAGATAGACTTCAATGTAAAAACATTCATTGGAGCTGAAGTTAAGAGCTTTAAGCAAACCTTAATAGGTGTTAAAATGAATAAGATAATTCAAATGCCATTTCTTATTGACCCTTCACTCAGCATAAGTTTTGTTGTACCGGGTATGAATGAAGCCCTAGAAAATATAAAAGATCAAGGATTTGAATTGGCTGATGAAGCCTTTGGATTAAATCAGGATAATGAATTAATAGAGGTGGATGCATTGATAGGTGTAGACTTGCTTCAATTCCTTCCAGAATGTTCATTTGCCTCATGCTTGCAAGGGAGCTGCATGGTAATTGGAAATAAAGTAATTCCTATTGGTAATGTCAATCATTTTTTGACTAGGAAACAGGCTTCTCAAATTAGTAAAAAAACGGCAAGTAATAAAGTTCAAATCTATCAATGTCAGAAGTCTTCTAAAGTTCCTGACACCTCAGTTAATCTGATACTTAATCCAATTAAATCTTATTTTAATCCTCTAGAAAACATTCTAAATGATTCAGATATTGAAAATGGGATAGAATATCTCTTTAGCTTGGAATCTATTGGAATTAGTAAGAATGAAATTTATAGTTCAGAGGATCAAGAACAAATTGCTAGATTTAATGAAGCTATTCAGTTTAAAGATGGCCATTACCAAGTTAAGCTTCCTTGGTATTCAGAAAAAATAGAACTGGTCCCTTCTAATTTTCAGGTTGCCAGAAAAGTTTTAGGGAGAGTTTCAAAAAATCTTAAAAAGTCAAATCTATATGAAAAATATGAAGAGGTCTTTGATAAGCAGCTTCAGGATGGAATCATAGAGCAGATTGAAATAGACTTTTCTGATGAAAAGGTGAATAATCACACTTGGATTCCACATAGGCCAGTCATTAAGATGGAAGAGCAGGTCTCGACTAAGATTAGACCAGTTTTCAATTGCTCACTAAAGACTGATAAGAATCTACCTTCTTTGAATGAGGCTGCATATACTGGAGTTGATCTAATGGAGTCCTTGCTTAAACTGTTATTTTGCTTTAGAACTAATGATATAATCTTGCTGAGTGACATCAAGCAGGCATTCCTGTCAATTAGGCTCAGCCAAGAGTTTGATAAGAACCGTTTTTGTTTCCTTTGGGAAAGGGATAAATTGATTGCTTATAGATATAGAACTCTAGTATTTGGATTTACATCGTCACCCTTCATTCTACATTATTTAATGAAGAAACATGCCAGTAAATTTCCACTTGACAAATGCACTGACATTCTTTCCAGTCAATTCTATGTTGATAATTTAATATTCACAGGCAATAATTTTAAGGAAATGACTGACCTTTATCGGCTTTGCTATGAAAGAATGGCTCTTGGTGGTTTTATTTTAAGATCTTGGAATTCAAATTCACTTGAACTGAGACAACTGATAGAAAAGGATGGCAAATTAGTTGAACATTCAAATGAGACAGAGAAAATTTTAGGATACAGATTTAATCCTAATATGGATGAGATGCAGCTTGCACCTGTTGAATTTCACTCTGTCAGTACTAAAAGACAATTGTTATCCGAGACTTCAAGTTTGTTCGATCCACTGGGGTTAGTCTTACCCATTAGTATCAAAGGAAAGTTATTGATGAGGAAGGTATGGCAACACAAATTAGGATGGGATGAAAAATTGCCTGAGGACATAATAAATGAATGGGATAATATCAAACCTGATTTTGAGAAAGCCAATCAGGTCTCCTTTAATAGGCAGGCATTAAATGAGAATGAAGAATATGGACTTAATATTTTTAGTGACAGCTCACAAAATTGCTTTGGGTTTGTTGCTTATGGTACCAGTAAGGAAAGTAGTTCCCTCTTATTTGCTAAAGCAAAAGTGGCTCCTGCTAACAAGGAAAAAGAACATAGCATCCCAGTCTTGGAGCTACTTGGAGTGATTCTTGCTTTAAAGTGCATATCCACTATTTTGAATGCCTATTCCAAAATAAGATTCAACTATATTAATATTGCTGTTGATGCACAAGTTGTGCTCAACTGGTTAATAACCAGACAGCCTAAACTTAAATCTAAGTTTGTCAAAAACAGAATAGGTGAAATGGATAGTAAACTACAACAGCTTGAAAGGGATTATAACATTCCCATTAGTTTTAATTATGTCAAAACTGAAAATAATCCAGCTGATCTCTTAACTAGAGGCTTAACCTACAGCAAATTCATCGATAATTTTGAATTTTGGCTCAAGGGACCAGATTGGATGAAATATGATTTAAATACATGGCCTAAATACCCATTGTTGAGTGTGGGTTTTAATCTGATGAATCAAAATATCAATACTCTCAATACCATGCAAGGAAAGGAAGTTGAAATGAAACCTATTTTTGACATTAATAAGTTTTCAAACTATAATAAAGTTATGAAAATCACTGAGTATCTCTTCAAGTGGATTTGTATGAAAAGTGGTGAAAACTCTCATGAGAAGGCATTGGATTATTGGATCATGATAAATCAGTCAATCAGTTTTGCTAAAGAAATTAGCTTCCTTAAACAAGTGGATACACTCAAGTCAAGTAACTTTAAAAATTCAGAAGTGCCTTCCTTAGTATTGAATTTAAACTTGTTTCTTGATGAAAAGAGCATCCTGAGATCACGAGGAAGGATTTCCAAATCACTTTATTTTGATTATAATGTACACAATCCTGTACTTTTGGGAAAAGATCACTTTTTCACTGTACTTTTTACCAGATTTTGTCATGCTCAGGTACAACACATGGGAGTCAGTACTACCTTAAATTTCCTAAGGTCCCAAGGATTCTGGATCCCAAAGGGTAGATCTTCTGTTAAAGCTTCAATTAAGGACTGCAAAATTTGCCAGAAGTATAATGCACTTGCCTATAATTACCCTAAAGTAACCAGTATGCCTAAGCAGCACATGAATCTGATCAGACCTTTCAATCATGTGGGAGTTGATTATACAGGTCATGTGTTTTTGAGGAAAGATAATACTAATGCTTTGAGTAAATATTTTATATTGATTTTCACTTGTCTTAATATCAGGGCTGTCCATTTTGAGTTGTTGCCTGACATGTCAACTAAGAATTTCATTCTGGCCTTTCAAAGATTTTGTAATCAGTATACTATTCCAACTTACTTGTACAGTGATAATGCCCGATCATTTGTGAAAGGTGGAGACATATTAGAGAGAACTCTCGAGTCGAATGAATTTTTGGATGAACTCTCAAAAAACAAAATCAAACATGTAAGAATCCCAGTATATTCAGCATGGGTTGGAGCAGCTTGGGAACGTCTTATCAGAACAGTAAAAAACTGTCTGTATAAGGCAATTGGAAGATCTAAATCAACATATTTTGAGTTTCTGACTGCCCTTTCAAACATAAAAAATGCCATTAATTCTAGGCCTCTCACTTATAGAGCCAGTTCAGAAGAATTTGAATTTATAACTCCAAATTCATTCCTCAAACTTAACAACATTGGTTCATTGATGTTCAAAGATGAAACTGATATTTGGGTTAATGATGAAAATCAGGAAAATCTTGAAAATGCACTTTGCAAGCAGAATGAGATGTTTGAGGAATTTAGAAGATTGTGGTATGAAGACTATCTTCTGAGTTTAAGGGATCATGCAAAAAATCTTTACCAGAAAGAATGGTCTGACAAGATAAAGAAAGGAGATGTAGTTTTGATTAAACATCCAAATAAACCCAGACCTTTTTGGTTAATGGGAATAATATTAGAGATAATTATTGGACATGACAATAAGGTTCGGATTGTTAAAGTGAAACAAAATAATGGAGAAATTGCCTTCCATACAATAAAGAATTTGTATCCCATGGAATTAAATATCACTCTTGGAAGTCAAAACCCATCACAACCTTCAGAGGTAGATACTGGAAACGACTCAAATCAAACAAATCCTCAAGCTCCATCTGCAAATAATAGAGATCTCAAACCAAAAAGAAAGGCTGCATTAAAGCAGCGTGAACTTATGAGAAATAAACTTGATTATTTATAAATTATAAATTGTGTATTAGGTGTTGGGTAAAATGCTACACCCTGGTTCTGGGGTGAGGATACACGAGTTTAGGTGGTGGTTCAGATACTTTACCCTTAATCTAAGGGTGAGAAATTGTTTTATTAAAGATTGATTAGAGGCATTAAATCTTATTGAATCATTTGTATTTATATTGATTTGGACACAAGGTTGCGTTGCGATGCGTTGCATTGCATTTGTTACAAATGCAATCTCTTGTCTGGAGTATATTAGAAATTACGTAAAAGGTGACGTCATATTGAACTCGTTTATTGAACTCTAGAAGTTTAATTTCATTAAAGTAATAAATTATGTATATTTAAATTATTGGATAAAATCTGAATAATTAATAATGTTAATGATCAATTGCTACTGATAATTTGTAGTCTATTGAAAAAATTTAAACATTTGAAATAAATACCGAAAATTCTGGTCGGTGAAAAGTAAACAATGGTCGCGAAAATGATAGATATTGCGTGTAGCCTGCGACCGGATTCACTCAAATAATAGTTTTCGTCAAGTTAAGACGCTTAGAATTTGTGTCAACTGAAACTACAGAAGATCAATTTCGGAGGAACATTCACTCCCAACTGTAAAGAGAAACCTCTCTTTAAAGAATAAAATTACATAATTGAAAATAACGGATAAATTTAAAAGGGCGAAAGGGACGTAAGTATAACTCGGCCGAGTTAAAACCGGTCTCTCGAAAATCCGCCTTTTCTAAAATTTACATCTAAATTATCAAGAAGAAGGTAAGATCAACTTTCTCTTTTGAATTAGTTTAAAATAGTAAGAATTATTTGTTTGGATGAGGAAAACAGATCCTTTTCCAATACTTTACTAATTATACTTTTACAGCAGCAATAATGACAAACTCACCTATAAGCTCTTTATTCCTTTGATCTATGGCTAGGTTGCGTAGTGCTGTTGCCACAGCACAAACTACCCTATCCACTTCCATCCTCAACAATTCTACCAGAATAGGCAAACCCTTCTCCTTTCTGACTGCCGCTCGGACATCAATGCTTGGCTGCCAGTAACATGCTGCTAGGTTCTGTAGGGCTCCTGCTGCTGCTTCTAATGTCTCTGGGTTACTGCAGTCTGACAGTAAGGCCAGGTAAGATTGCACAACCTGAAAATATCAAAATCATATAGAACTCTTTTGTATACTATTCAATATAATCAATGACTCAACATAGTAAATATATCCAACATGTAATATTTGCATTTAAAAAGTCACTTAAAATACATGCAATAATGCATGAAAATTTTCAGAACCTATATTCAGCATTATTCTAAACTGAGAACAACAAGTAAATGCCTTGAGGGATTAAAAAGTGTCATGAGAAACAGGCACCTGGGAATGGATGCAAAGAAGAGATTGTATGAAGGGGTGATTGTGCTGATGGCTTTTATGGGGCAAAGACATAAGAACATAAGAATGAAGGAGACTGCAAGAGACCATAAGGCCTACACTAGGCAGTTCCATGTCCATTACCACCTGTCACCCCTATCCATGAAGTTGTCTAACCATTTTTTAAAACAACTAATAGTTTCAGCACTCACTACATGGTTACTAGTCTATTCCATTCATTGACTACCCTGTTAGTAAACCAATTCTTTCCTATTTCCTTCTTAAATCTAAACTTGTCCAATTTAAATCTATTACTGCAAGTCCTGACCTAATGTCTTAATATGATGACTTTGTGTCACCTTTGTTAAAGCCTTTGATCCACTTGAATGCCTCTATTTGATCACCCTACACTCTGTCTTTCCAGAGAGTGCAAGTTAAGGTGCCTAAGCCTCTCTTCATAAGGTAAATTTCCAAGCCCATTTATCATTTTGGTCATTCTCCTCTGTACTGATTCTAGTGAATTGCTATCCATTCTAAAAGACGGAGACTAAAACTGTACTGCATAGTCAAGGATGGATCTAACTAATGCTACATAGAGTTTGATAATTACCTCTACACTTCTATTCGTATCCATCCTAGCAATGAAACCTAATGCTCTGTTAGCTTTATTCCTGGCACTAATGCACTGTTTCCTGGATTTAAGGTCAGGACTCACTAGAACTCCCAAGTCTCTCTTGCACTCAGTTTTTTCTAAAAACATGTTATCTAAGCTATATCTATTTTTGGAGTTGTGTAGCCCTATGTTTAACATGCTGCACCTTGAGATATTGAAGTTCATTTCCATTTCACCGACCATGTGAACAATTTGTTAAGATCATCCTGCAATTTTTGAGAGACAGAGAGGAAAAGTTTGAATGTGTTCGAGATGAAATGTCTGAGAGGTATGGTTAATGTTACAAGGTTGGATAGAGTGAGAAACAAGGAGGTGAGGAGGAGAGCAGGAATAGAAATGGAGATGACAGATAGTGCTGATGAAAGAGTATTGGGATGGTTTGGACACATGGAAAGAATTAATCAAAAGAAATTAGTAAAAGAGGTGTGGAAGGCAGAGGTGGAGGGTGCAAATTTGAGGGGACGACCAAGGATGAGATGGATGGCTGAGATGAAAGCAGCAGTGAGAAAGAGGGAAAAGTCTGTTGAGCAAGGAAGGGAGAAGAAGGCAGGAGAGAGGGATGTATGGAGAGTGGCTGCGTATAGATGATACTGTTATGCAGGGAAGTGTAGGGCAGGGGAATATTTATGTGAATGATATTTTGATGCAGCCCGAAGGGATTTCACTGTGTCTTCTCTTTTCTGCATGAGGGGACAGAGAAGAAGGGTCACCAATTATGTGAAGCGGCCTTGTTGTGGATGTACTGGGTCTTGCTACATTGCTTCTGACCCAGGGCAGGGGGCAGGATACAGGGATGACCCGTCATCCACGAGGAGCTAAGACAAGAAGGAGGATGGAGTGGTGGATGGGAGAGGACTGGGTGGGAGCAGGTATGTGGCTTTGACTTAGCTACCTCCCTTATAAGAGGGGAAAAAGTTCTTAATATATAAAGAACAACAACAGAAAAGGATGGTTTCAGTACATGAAAGGAATGAGTGAGGAAAAACAAAGTGTGGAGAGTAGATGAGGATGGAGATAACTTGAAAGCAAGAAAAGAATGAGGTGGATGGGCACAGTAAGGGGGGCACTGGATGCAAGAGGAATGTCTGTTGAGGAAGGAAGAAAGAGAAAGAATGTGAAATGTTTGTCTGCTCCAGTTGTTAAGCCCAGCTATAGAGAAGCCATGTCTTGTTACACTGCCTTTGACCCATGTTGTGTGGCATGAGACAGGGATGACTCTTCATCCATGAGGTGTTAAGATGCTATGATGGAAAGGACTATGAATAGGTTTTGGATGGCTATGGTGCACATGAACTCTTGAGTTGACCAACCCCCTTTCAGATAGAAAAGACCCTTTGGTGTGTATGCATGTATATATGCATGTTGTGGTTATGTAACAAGGTGTAATGGGTGTGAGATTTCAAAAGTTATGGCATACAACTTCATATAAATTTCATGTGGTGAAAAATACTAAACTAGAGTAGGGAAAAGGGTATACATATTAAGTCTAAATAAACCTTAACAATCTAGTATTCTTAGTTGACTATAGCATGCACTACCATGAAAAAAGTTTCCTAGAGAAAAGAAGAGCAAAGCTTTAAGCTAAAACAAAAACTCAGGAGAGAAGAGATGTCTAGCTCTAAGATGGTGCAACAAGAGGTCAATGATTGCAATGCCAGCTAGTAATATCTAAATGTGCAAACCTGTGACATTTCTGTATCATATTCAACTACATTTCACTATGTGTATATTTATAATTACTTAGTATAGTTTAGAGGTTTGTTGAATAACCACTAAATTGTAAATGTTGCACAGTACCATGTTCCAAGAAAATAAGTTTTACATCAAGTTCCAATGGAAAACCTATGACCCCACAATAACCAGCATAGGTCCTCAGGCCCTCCAATGGAACAAATCCTAGGTTGCTGTCTCTGTTATTTGTGTTGTTTTAGTGTAATAATTACTGGTGCCATTTTTCACTATATCATTCTGCATTGAACACATTATCTCTCCAACAATAAAGTGAGCATTTGAATAGGTCATGTTACCATGAGCCAATCCCACATTTCAATTTTTTTTGTTTTTTTCCAATCAAATAGCTTTTTTTTTTGGCTATTTGATTGGAAAAAACAAAAAAATTGAAATGTGGGATTGGCTCATGGTAACATGACTTATTCAAATGCTCACTTTATTGTTGGAGAGATAATGTGTTCAATGCAGAATGATATAGTGAAAAATGGCACCAGTAATTATTACACTAAAACAACACAAATAACAGAGAGGATTAGGAGAGGAACAGAGGGAGTAATTGGTGAGAAACAGTGTGGATTTAGGACAGGTAGAGGTTGTGTAGATCAGATTTTTGTGGTAAGACAGAAATGTGAGAAAGCTATAGGAAAGGGGAAGGATGTTTTTTGGGCCTTTATGGACCTGGAAAAGGCTTACGACAGGGTAGACAGAAAGGTGCTGTGGGAGGTTTTGCAGATATACGGGATAGGAGGAAAGCTTCTAGGAGCTGTCAAGAGTTTTTATGAGAGTAGTAGAGCTTGTGTCAGGATTAGAAATGGAGAGAGTGAGTGGTTCGAGGTAAAGGTGGGACTTCGTCAAGGATGCATTATGTCGCCCTGGCTGTTCAACTTATACATGGATGGGGTAGTGCGAGAGGTAAATGCAAGGGTAGTGGGTCAGGGATTGGAGATGGTTAAAGAAAATGGAGAAAAGTGGGAGGTCAGCCAGCTGTTGTTTGCGGACGACACTGCGCTTGTGGCAGGATCGGAGGAGGGATTGAGGAAGTTGGTGACAGAGTTTGGGAGAGTGTGTGATAGAAGAAAGCTGAAGATAAATGTGGGTAAAAGTAAGGTGATGAGATGTACAAGGGGTGAAAGTGGCAGTAGTCTGGAAGTGAGCATTAAGGGAGAGTGACTGGAGGAAGTGGATAGTTTTAGATACTTGGGTGCAAATGTGGCAGGAAAAGGTGGAGTGAAGGTGGAAGTAGAATGTAGACTGAGAGAAGCGAGTAAATGCCTTGGTGGATTAAAAAGTGTAATGAGGTATAGACATTTGGGAATGGATGCTAAGAGGAGACTGTATGAAGGAGTGATTGTGCCAACAACACTGTATGGGGCAGAAACATGGAACATGAGAGAGGGAGAGAGAAGGAGTCTGAATGTGTTTGAGATGAGGTGTCTGAGAAGTATGATGGGGGTTACTAGGCTGGATAGAGTGAGAAATGAGGTGGTGAGGAGGAGAACAGGGGTGGAAAGGGGGTTGGGAGATAGGGTTGATGAAAGAGTATTAGGATGGTTTGGACACATGGAAAGAATGGGTGAAGAAAGACTAGTAAAAGATGTATGGAAGGCGGATGTGGAGGGAGTGAACATGAAGGGACGTCCTAGGATGAGGTGGATGGATGGGGTGAAGGGGGCTTTGGGGAAGAAGGGAATGTCTGTTGAGGAAGGACGGGAGAGGACAGAAGACCGGGGTGAATGGAGAATGGTTGTATATGGATGATGTTGTGATGCATGAGGTGGAATGGGCGGGGGGATGGGGGGTGAGGTAGTATGTGTGAGCAAATTTGACGCAGCCCGAAGGGATTTCTCCCCGTCTTCTCCTTTATGCATGGGGGGACGGAGAGGGGGGGTCACCGATTTAATGAAGCGGCCTTGCTGTGGATGTGCTGTGTCTTGTGACACTGCTTCTGACCCAGGGCAGTGGACAAGGTGCAGGGATGACCCGTCATCCAGGAGGTGCTAAGATGAGAGGGAGGGTGGAGGGGTGTGGAGTGTATTCAGGGATGGAATGGGTGGGAATGATTTTATGCCTTTCCTTTTTGGCTACCTCCCTTGTAAGGGGGAGAAAGCCTTGGTATATGTATGTGCCAATCAAATAGCCATTACCCACAAAATGAGATGTTGTGCCAAGGCAAAGGATTCTCCTTGTCACTTTCACTCCCATCACACTCATCCCTTAACTCTTTCCTCTTTATACCATTAGAACACTTTTATCTATCTATATACCAATAGCCTTCTTCCCCACTACCACCATTCCAATCCCACCTGTCAATTCACCTTATTTTCATTTCTTTCCCAGTAAAACTACCAGTTCATTCCCAGTACATCCCTCTCATGGAAAATTTCATCCCTTTAGTCTATAAATTTTTCTCCAACTCTCTATGTATCCCAAACACATTTTCTCTTGTTTGACATCCTATGGCTTCATTCACCTCACCCATCCACTTCTTCCTTAGTCTACCCCCAAGCTCACACCCCTAGTATCACATTTCAACTAAATTAAAAGAATGTGCTTCAATTTTGTACTAAGGTCATACAATAGAGTGAAGAGTGCAACATGAACAAGCATGTTAGTTAATAATACAATTACCCAAGAAAAGTAATGTAATCAATCAATCAATCCATTACCCCAGGTGTCTCTGGCAGAGGACCTGGGGCCTTCAAGCATCCAGCAAAGAGCCTCTGGTCAGAACCATAAATCACTCGATGGACCATATAATATAATTATTGCATGGTATGGAGGAGACACACTGTGACCTGAGTGCACACCTACGTGTGACCCAGTCTAACCCAATGCAATTTAATTATCCCTAATTAGACACCATGAATGCTCCCCACATGGTATATATATTGGATTTGGCCACATATTAAGTCAGATCAGTTCTGACTAACTAATAAAGCACAACAACTCTCAATAACCCTTTCCTTATTACCATAGCCCCCCCCACTTGTGACCCTTGACCTGGACCATGGACCTGTCTCCTGTTGCTGCCAACCCCACCATTGTTCCAACTCTCTCAAAAGACACTGAGAGACATTAACAGCATACCTCTAGATGCTGTCCATTCACCTGCCTACCACACAAAGCCAACAGAACTGGCAGGTGCATCATGATGCTCCAATAGATGTAGCTCCTCCAAACATCGTTGCTCTGTCAACACTGGCGCTTGCAGTTCCATCTCTTCTACATTTGCAGCATTACATCAAGTCCTCAAAGATGTTGGCATAAGGCTCACTGACACCAATGGCATCATCATCACCATTTACAAGTGCAAACGCCTGCACCTCACTTTCGGTAGTTGCCACAACTCCTGGAACCTCATCCTGGCAGACATCAGGATGCCTCTACTTGGTACTAACTTCCCACTTGTTGCAAGTTACTGGTCAACATCACCAACAGCCATCTTGTCTGTGCAATAGCAACACCTCTCTAAACTGCATCACAGCCACCCATGGCTGCAGGCATCAACACTAGACATCCCTACACTCACTGTTTACTGCACCATTGGGGGGGGGGGGATGCTGAAGGTGCTGAAGCCCCCCAAATTTGTCCTTTCATTACCTCATTGCAGAGGTCAAGACACCTGCCTCATGTACACTGGTACATGGCAGAAAGCAGTAATACAGTAGCAGAATTTTTTCCCAGCATTAAATAAAACACTTCAGTGGGAATAATTGGAAAGATATTCAACACATTATTGAGGGTTTTATTTAATATTGGCTGCAAGTTATTGTGGGGATAAAAATTGCTCAGTAGCATGCAGCTGATACTTTAGGGTCTATATGAGGCAGCCCTACAGACCACAGCCAAACATCATTTTGTCTGTAATAGAGGAAATCTCTATTCATAAAGAAATTATGATACTTTATTATACTGTGACTGTTGTTGTTGTTGTTGTCGTTCCCTAGACTGTCTGTCCAAGCAGTCCCGTCTCCCCAAGGAATGCCACAGCCGAAACTGGGTTTTCCCACAAATCCTTTATAGAGTGTATGTTGTGTTGTTTGCGTGCATGATTGTGTATAATGCAGTCTTCCATTATGTGTTGTATGGTATGGGGTGAAGTGTTACATCCTGGGCAGCTGTTCACAATGCGGTTATCCAGCCTCTTCTGGTAGCTTAGAAGTGCTGGGTGGTGGCCGCACCGCAGTCTGGCCAGGTGGACTCTGTCCTTTCATGGGAGAGAGGATTCAGAAGGGTGGATATCAGGGGGTCTGGCATGCAGCAGTGTGTTGTCTTTCAGTGTGTTAATGGAGCGGTGAGTGATATGATTATGAATATGTTTCCGGAGGCTGGTATTTGGTGGTTGTGGAGGAAGAGAAGAGAGTATCTGTGTGTGATACAGGTCTTTGGATGTTGTTTTAATGTTTCTTGGTGTGTGTGGGTGTTCTGCTATGTAGTGTAGCGGGTGTGATGTGTTTGTGGTGGCTGCGGCAAGTGTTTGTGTGCCTCTCATGTCAAGGTGGTCCTTGACTTTGAGGACTTTTGTTTCATGGTGTAAATGGTCTGTAGGTGTTGTATTTGTGCAGCCTGTAATTGTTTTTAGGGCTTTGTTTTGTATGATTTGAAGGGTGTTGTGGTGTGTCTCACTGAGATTAGGAGCCCATGCAGGACTCGCATAATTCATCACTGAGCGTATGCATTGTTTGTATATTGTTGTATTAGTTTCTTTGTTTTGTCCAAATGTTGTTCCAGTGATTGACTTAAGTGCATTAAGTCTAGGTGTGCATTTGTTTTTTATGTTTGTGATGTGTTGTTTGAAAGACATGGATGTATCGTATGTTACACCAAGAATTTTCAGTGTGTTTGCGTGTGGTATTAGTGTTGTTGATGTAGAGATGAGGTATGTATTTGTGTTCTTTTGTCCAGTTGGTGAGAAGTGTTGCTGTAGATTTGGTTGGAGCCATTTTGAGTCTGTTTGTGATGAACCATGTGTTGAGTGTATCAAGGTATGGCTGGATTATTTCTGCAGCTTTGTCTGTGTTACGATGTGTGCATGTGATTGTTATGTCGTCTGCGCAGGAAGAGATTTGTATTTCTGAGGTGTCTGGTGTGGGTAAGTCATGCATGTATAGATTAAAGAGCATGGGGGATAGAACAGAGCCCTGTGGTACTCCATTCTTAATGTTTCTGATGTGCGATGATTAGCCATTATATGACACATAAGCATTCCTACCTGCCAGATAATTGGCCAGCCATCTTTTGGTGTTATTGTGCATGTCTGTGTTATATATTTTATTTGTTAGGTTGTGGCGGGGTATAGCATCAAAAGCTTTACTAATGTCTAATGTTATAAGAAGTGTTCTGTGGTGGGGCCTATCTGAATTGATGCCATCTAAAATTCTTTGTGTGAGGGTTATCAGAAGAGTGTTTGTGGAGTGTAGTGGCCTAAAACCGTGTTGTGAGTCAGCAAGGGGAATATGTGGTGTGACAAGTTGAAGTATTAGGCATTCAATGACTTTAGAGGGGGTGCAGAGAAGTGTGATTGGGCGGTGCGATGTTGGGATTGTTGGACCCTTGTTCGGTTTTGGAATGGTGATTATTTTACCATGCTTCCAGATGTAGGGTATAGTGTTGTGTGAATAGCTGTAGTTTGCAATGTTTGTGAGTGTGTGTATACCTTGTGGTCCAATGTGTTTTAGGTGGATGTTACTTATGTTATCAGGGCCACAGGCAGATGAGTGCTTGAGATTATGTATTATGTGTTTTGTCTGACTGTCTATGAAAGGTGTATAGTCTGAGTCTGTGGGAAAGTCTTTCTTACATCGAATAGTGCACCTCCTGGATGACAGGTCATCCCTACATCTTGTCCACTGCCCTGGGTCAGAAGCAGTGTCGCAAGACACAGCACATCCACAGCAAGGCTGCTTCATTAATTCGGCCACTGAGAGAAGCAAGGAAATGCCTTGGGGGATTAAAAAGTGTAATGAGATATACACATTTGAGAATGGGTGATAAGAGGAGATTGTATGAAGGAGTGACTGTGCCGACAGCACTGTCTGGGGCACAAACATGGAACATAAGAGAGGAAGATAGAAGAGTTTAAATGTGTTCGAGATGAAATGCCTGAGAAGTATGGTAGGGGTTAGTAGGTTGGATAGAGTGAGAAATGAGGTGAGGAAGAGAGTGGGGCTGGAAAGGGAGTTGGGAGATAGGGTTGATGAAAGGTATTGGGATGGTTTGGACACATGGAAAGAATGAGTGAAGAAAGATTAGTAAAAGAGGTATGGAAGACAGAGGTGAAAGGAGTGAACATGAGGGGGTGACCAAGGATGAGATGGATAGATGGGGTAAAAGGGGCATTGGGAAAGAGGGGAATGTCCTGGAGCCGCAGCGTCTACGTCGTGGGACCACCCCCAACCCCAAGAGTTGGGGGCCAAACGGCGGCAACCAGCCCTGGCCACCGGCTCTACACAGGTGACACCGATCCCCAAGAGGAGCTACAACTGCCTTAGGGAGTACCACTGTAGTTGGGAGGGTCTCAGGAGGGAAGAAAGGACGAGGGAGAGAAGGGGTGGTTATACTAGTAACTAAAGAGATAGGTTAACATATGGTGTGGAAGGAGGTTTCTTCAAGGTTAATGTGGATAAAGGTGAAACTAGGAAGGAAGATGTGGGTTTTGTGAGTGCATATGGGCCTGGTGATGAGAAGAGTGTAGAGGAAAGGGAGGCTTTTTGGATAGATTTAAGTGCATAGAGGGTTCATGGAGAAATGTAAATGTAGTGGAATTGGGAGATCTCAATGTTAGGGTAGGAGATGAACCAATAGATGGAGTGGTTGGGAAGTGTGGAGTCGCAAGAAAAAGTCGTAGTGGAGAGATGATGGTGGAGATGTGTCTAGAGAGTTGATGATAACAAATACAGTGTTTATGAAGAAAGTCAAGCATAAATACACATGGGAGAGGGTGATGGTTGGAAGGGTGGCAGATAGGGCTTTAATGGACTATGTAATGGTTACCAGAAGAGTAGGAACAGTTTTGGATGTACATGGTCTAAGGGGAGAGAATGGGGGAATATCAGTGGAGGATAGATGGAAAAAGAGGAGAAGGACAGAAGGTAGGGAGGTGCTTAGAGTGAACTACTTAAATGAGAAAGAAAAGGAGGAGTACAAGAAGAAACTGAGAAAAGAGTGGGAGGGAGTGAAGAATAGAGTAGAACAAGGAGTGGAGGATTTGGGATGGTTCAAGGAGGGAGTCACAAGATGTTCAAAGATGGTGTGTGGAACAAGGAGGGTGGGAGGAAATAGAGGGAAGGGTAGTGAGCATTGGGATGAAGTAAAAAAGGTGGTGGAAGAAAAGAAATGAGTATTCACAGATTGGTTACAAAATTGGATGAGAGAATCATATGAGAAGTACGAAGAAAAGATAAGAGAAGTAAAGTATAAGATAAAGGAGGCAAAGAGGAGAGCAGATGCAAAATGAGGGAAGAGTATGACAGAAAATTTTGAAACTAATAAAAGGATGTTTTGGAAGGAAATTACATATACCATACATATACTAAAGTCTTTTTCCCCTTTACAAGGGAGGGAGCCAAAAGACAAAGGCATAGAAACTACTCCCACTCATTCCATGCCCTACATACTCCACTCCCCTCTACCCTCTTCCCTCCCTCTTATCTTGGCACCTCCTGGATGACAGGTCATCCTGTCATCTTGTCCACTGCCCTGGGTCAGAAGCAGTGTCGCAAGACACAGTACAT
Organism: Oratosquilla oratoria; assembly: GCF_046742065.1. Classification (NCBI taxonomy): domain Eukaryota; kingdom Metazoa; phylum Arthropoda; class Malacostraca; order Stomatopoda; family Squillidae; genus Oratosquilla; species Oratosquilla oratoria. Next base: position 32,018,766 of record NC_134790.1, read on the forward strand.
CCACAGCAAGGCTGCTTCATTAATTCGGCCACTGAGAGAAGCAAGTAAATGCCTTGGGGGATTAAAAAGTGTAATGAGGCATACACATTTGGGAATGGGTGATAAGAGGAGATTGTATGAAGGCGTGACTGTGCCGACAGCACTGTCTGGGGCACAAACATGGAACATAAGAGAGGAAGATAGAAGAGTTTAAATGTGTTCGAGATGAAATGCCTGAGAAGTATGGTAGGGGTTAGTAGGTTGGATAGAGTGAGAAATGAGGTGAGGAAGAGAGTGGGGCTGGAAAGGGAGTTGGGAGATAGGGTTGATGAAAAGTATTGGATGGTTCGGACACATGGAAAGAATGAGTGAAGAAAGATTAGTAAAAGAGGTGTGGAAGACAGAGGTGAAAGGAGTGAACATGAGGGGGTGACCAAGGATGAGATGGATGGATGGGGTAAAAGGGGCATTGGGAAAGAGGGGAATGTCTGTTGAGGAATAAAGGGAGAAGACAGATGATAGGGGTGAGTGGAGAATGGTTGTGTATGGATGATGCTGTGATGTATGAAAGGGTGTGGGAAGGGGATGGAGGGAGGAGTATGTGTGAATGATATTTTGATGCAGCCTGAAGGGATTTCTCCCCATCTCTTTTTCTGCATGAGGGGACAGAGAGGGGGGTTGCTGATTCAATGAAGCAGCTTTGCAGTGGATATACTGTGTCTTGGTACACTGCTTCTGACCCAGGGCAATGGGCAAAATACAGGGATGAGAGAGAACATATACTTCAATTTATATTCAAAATCATTGTACATCTGTTTAAAAACATCATCTACATTTACAAAATTCAGTTTAGTCCCCCCCCCAAGTGTTATCTATATTTACAAAAAAAAATTTGATCCATGATGTGCCACTAATTGTCAGTGTGGGGTTGGCTACCTCCCTTGTACGTGGGAAAAAACGTGGTATATGTATGTATGTACCTAATTGTAGTATACAGGAAAGGAGGAGTGCTCGTTAGGTCCTGTTTCCTATTCTCTAATTTTCTATGATACCTACACTCCAATTCATGTACAGTTCCATCTTAATCTACATTTTTGATTTCTAAATATCATATTTAAATTTGAATTTATGTATTGTTTGTATCAAGTGTTCTGTGTCTCCTTTGTGTTGGTTACATCTGGGGCAGTTTGAATCTGTTGCCAGGCCTATCCTGTGTTGAATGTGTTGGTAAAAAGTATTGTAGATCCAGAATCCCTAATTCCTATTGCACCACCTTAAAGGTAACCCAAGTTAATGCAAAGCCAAAGGTGTTAGAGTGGCACAGGTTACTTACTACCTCTGGTTGCCATAGTAGTTCCATGCCCCGCACAGGTTCTGTCCGTGGAGTGGTGGTGGTGCGAGGCCCTGTAGTTCCTTCTTTTGCCTGTCCTCCACTTCCGGCTTCTTTCTTTTTCTTACTTCCTCCAAAGCAACCCAGATTATCACCTAATGGAGAAAGAGATCAATGCCATATATCAGAGAGTGTCTGAGATATAAAAGGTTATTATGCAATTTCAATAATTTATTCTATTATCATTTCTTTTTCATATCCATTGCATAATTTGCAGTGCAGAAGCTGATAGCCTTAGAACTCATTCCTGCAGAAGCAAAGCTGCATTCAGTTTTCCTATAACAACTGCTTTTTCTGTCACATATGTAGAGTTGGAAATTTTAGAGACATAGAAAGGAAGCTTACAACTTATGATACCCATCTGCCAATCTTTCATTGTATCTTCATCTGCACTAAATTAAACTTTGTCATTTAAACTACAAGAAAAAGTTCTGGCAAAAAATATATATATATGAAACTATGCATTTCATATGATTTACAAAATTAAAGGCATAAAATATTAAGATTTCAAAATGTTTAATTTGATAACTGACCACTTCAAAAAATAACTTAAATCTCTCCCAGTTACTAAGGTTGGATATTCTTACCATTGTCATCACTGCCTAACGATTTCTCATAGCACCATAATCCACTCAAAACTTGCCCATCTTTAAAACCCATCAAAATCTTTACCCCCATCTAGAGGTTCAGCCCCTGACAATTTACAGACTGGCCCCAAGATCTCTCTCTATCAACTTTGTATTTCCTCCACCTTTTCCCATCAGGAGAACTGGCAAACAATGACTTCCCCACCATTCTTCCTACTGTGGTGACACAGAAATAGTCCCACAATAATGCAAGTCAATAGTCCAACATTTCTTCCTCAAGAGATCCATGGGAAACCCTGAGGAACATTGCTAATCACTGTGGGGCTACAAGTTCCTGGTGTGTGATACCCAAGACAACCACTATTATTTTTATACTGCAGATAGCTTAAACAATAAGTTTATGACCCCCATTGACATGCACCAGCAGTGAAGCTGCCCATTTTTCTATCTCTATACCAAGACCTTCTACTCCCTTTTAACCACTTCAGTACCATGACAGCTATGTAGGCATCATGAGGAGTGAGTGGATACATAAGGATGCCAGCATCAGCGTCTTGATTATATCTTTATTGTAGTTGTACATGAGCTACCCCTAAATTCTGTGAACTGGTTTGATCACATTTTCTGTATTTATTATTACTCAGAGTAAAAGAGAACAAATAATACAGCAGTGAATTTATATCTTATAATGCAAGTAATGTGATGCATTGTAATCTGGCAGCCAATTCTGCATGTGAGAATTTGACTCGTACTAAAGAGGTTAAGGGAGGTAGCCAAGTCAAAGGCACTCACCCACTCCCACCCATTCCACTCCCATCCATCTCCCCTGCTTCCCTTTTATCTTAGTTCCTTGTGGATGAACAGTTATCCCTGTCTCCTACCCACTGTGCCCATTTTTAAAACTCTCAAACCCCTCCAACTCCAACAGCAGGTGCAACCCTTTATAAAGCCTCTTAAACTTGAAAATTCCATTATATCAAGCCTGTATTGTGTATATGTATATACATGCCAAAGGCCTTTTTCCCCTTATAAGGGTTAACCAAGACAAAGCTCATACCCACAACATGAATATGAAAACCCATCTAACACCCCTCCCTTCTTAGCACCTCATGGAAAGACTCATCCATCCCATGTTATATTGCTCAAATCTAAGGCAACGTAGTGAGACACAGTGCTTCCACAGCAGTGATTAACAATTGATGTTAGTTTATCCCCACTGCTTCATTATATCTGGACCCTATACATACCTACACATGCATACATACATACATAATGTATACTCATGATAAGTCACCATGTTAATTGTTTAAAAAACACATAGTTTCCAAACAGCTAAATTAATCATGGGTGAAGTGTAAATACAATACCACACAAAGGCAGGAATTTGCAAAGTTAAAAAGAGAGATTTGGAACAATGAACTGACTGATTTGCAGAGTTAAACTTATCTATCTATATACCAAAAGCTTTTTCCCCCTTATAATGGAGGTAGCCAAGTCAAAGGCATGTACCTACTCCCACCCATTTCAATCCCATCCACCACCCTTTCCTCCTTCTCATCTTAGATCCTCATGAATGATGGGTCATCTCTGTGTCCTGCCCACTGCCCTGGGTCAGAAGCCATGTAGCAAGGCACAGTACATCTACAGCAAGGCCACTTCACTTAATTGGTGACCCTCCCTCTCTGTCCCCCCATGCAGAAAAGAGAAGACGGGGAGAAATCCCTTCAGGCTGTGTCAAAACATAATTTACACATAAGCACCCCTACCTTCCATCCCCTGTCCCTCTCTTCTTCCTTGCATAACCGTATCATCTATGCATGGCCACTCTCCGCTCATCCCTATCTCCCTTCCTTGCTCAAGAGACATTTCCCTCTTGTTAAACTCGTACAAGGATCTAAAATTAACTATATCCAACCCTAATAACAAACATAAGAATCATTTAACTCCTAGAAGTAATTACGATCACTTATTTAAACAAATAATGTATATGTATACATACCTATAGATTCATTATCACATTTCCTCAAAACTGGTTTTCTCTAACCTTATGGTACTAAAGAATTATTAGTCTGATCATGAACTAACTGTTCCATTTATATGTAATCTTCAGGTCAGCTGTACTCATTATACATATAGGCATATATTCTAAGGAATACTATATTTCAATATATATTTAATCACGTCTCGCTTCTGCATTTTAAGTAGAATACTATTCTTATACTTAATATTTAACAAGTCCTCATCTACCATGCACTGATGAATTAACATTTGGTCATGCACACCATCAATCATACATCATAAGTTGCAGGCAATTAGGTAAATTCTTGTGGAGGCAACAATTATCTAAATTAGCTTGCAGTATATGAGTGAGAAAGGGCTCTTTCCCAGGGTGTAAATGATGTCAACATTTAAAGGAATCTGTGCAAACACTGTACTATAAACAACATGTCCCTGTGCTGGAGGATGACAAGCCAAGCAGTGGTACCAGTGATGGCACAGCAGCGGGAGCAGCAACACTGACAGCCACAGCAGCATTTAAATAATTACAAATGCCATCAACAACCATACAGCAGCAATTACAATAATAAGTAGGATTCCATTAGGTTGGGACAGGAAGGGCCAGCTCTGTGCAACATTGCATCTAAACTTTGCAATGATAGCAACTCATAAATAAAACAAATGGAGATACAAAGATAAAATTGGAAACGAAATGCTAATCATATAAGGGCAATAATTTTTTTAGCCCTAGCTTGGCTAGTACTGTATCCTTGAGCAACATAATTCCATAAAAAACAATAATAAAAACTAAAACCAACAATGTACACATCTGCCAATCTATTACATTCTAAAAAGACAATAATCATAACATTTGTCCTAGTGCTACAGCTTTATGCATCTGTTTAACTAAAAATGAAGAACCAAATAATCTGCCAAGGAAAGCAAAACTCATAAGTGAAGAGGCTAATGGAAGAAGCTTACACAGATTTTCCTTGGGATCGGCTGACCTACCACTTTTGTCTGCCCCTTCCTCTCCTCCCTCTGTTAATGAGATGTTAATAATACGGTTGTTTACCAACAAAATTTGATCAAACAGCCTAACAATCAGTGCTCACTATTAGTATCTTATGATTATGATGAAAATATTGCATCTAAAGAAGCAATATTCATATTAGGGAGCCATAGACGGAAAGCATTCCCATTTCTGTTACAAACATGGACTTAAGTGTGAAAATATTCAAATATGTAGATTTAGTCTACCCTGATAACTGATAAGCAAAATCAATCCATAAGCTCTGCAACAAATCATCAAACTATTAAATATAACATATGAGATCATCTAACCTTAGCAACACATATATTAATCATAAACATAATTCCTGCTTCAAAAGTCTCCATATAGAGACATTGTCCTAGCCCTCTCTGAGAGGGGGAGCTCATGATGTCAAAGTAAATCAATCAATAAACATAATAATAAATCTAAATTGGAACAGGAAAAATTACAAAGATAAAATTTTATATGAAAAAGATAAGGATGACAGAAACTGACAGTGAAGAGAAGAGAAAAAGAAAAAAGAAATAAAGAGTAGAGGGAACTAACAAAGGATTCAGGAGCAAATATATATATATGTATGTGTGTGTGGTGTGTGTGTATTTACCTAGTTGTATCTTACAGGAAAGAGAGCTATGCTCGTGCTGTCCGTCTCTGTATCTCGCAGTATCTAAATTGTTCTTAAATTCATGTATGGTTTTTGCACACACAATGACTTCATCCAGTTTGCTATACATCCAACACTCTGTGGGGAAAGCCATTTTTCTCAGGTCTCTCCAATAATTGTCCTTTTTAAGTTTCTTTCTATGTCCTCTTGTATTTCTAGTATCCCAATTTAGTAAGTCTTCTCTATCAAGGACTTCCATACCTCTCATGATTCCATAGATGGTCAACAAGTCTCCTTTTTCTCTTCTTTGCTCCAGGGTCGGTAACTCTAGTTTTGATAGTCTCTCTTCGTATAGTTCTGAGAGTGTGGGGGCCATCTTCATAATTGCTCTCTGGGTTCTTTCAATTTTCCTTATATTCTTTTTGGTGCTGGGTGACCACAGTGTTGCTGCATACTCCAGTCTTAGTCTTATCAGTGTGACTAGTATTTTCTTCACCTTTTCCTCGTCCAAGTTGTAGGTTTCTCCAACAATTTTGTTTATCTGTTTATCAGGGGACATGTCCTTTGTGATGATTACTCCCAGGTCTTTTTCAAATCCCACTTTCTTTACATCCTTTTCACCAATTTTTTATTGTCCTGATATCCTGTTTTTATTTTTTCCAAATTCCATTATACTACATTTTTTAATGTTGAAGTCCACTTCCCACATCTGATTCTATTCCCAAATTTTGTTCAGATCTCTCTGCAATGACTTACAGTCTATTTCAGTGCTCACTCTTCTCAACAACTTTGCATCATCAGCAAAGAAGCTTATGTATCTGTCCACACTCTCATCCATGTCAATCACATAAATAGCAAACATTATTGGAACCAGTATCAATCCCTGTGGAAATCCACTAATCACCTCTTCCCAAGTAGAACCTTTATCTCTGAGCACTACTCTCATTTTTCTTCCATGCAAGAAATCCTCCATTCATTCTAATAGATTATCTTGTAACCCTCCTATGGTTTTCAGTTTTCCTAATAGTTTTCTATGTGGCACTTTATCAAAAAGCTTTTTTGTAAATCTAGGAAAGTACAATCAGCCCATCCATCCCTTTCCATTATGATATCTAATAGTCTTGAGTAAAAGCAAATCAGATTTGTGGCACATGATCTTCCCTGTCTGAATCCAAACTGTCTCAGGTTTAGTATGTTGTTCTCTTCCAAATGTTTTGTCTATAATTTTTTTTTATAACTTTTTCACAAATTCTGGCTACAGTACTTGTAAGGGAAACTGGTTTGTAATTTATTGGGTCTTCCTTGTTACCTCCTTTATACATTGGTACGATGTTGGCCTTTTTCCAGTTTTCAGCTATTTTTTCTTTCTAAAGCAAACAACTTATTAATATATTTTGCCTACCAATTCTTCTTTACACTCCTTTAGTATCTAATTTGCAATTCCATTCAGGATGTGCAATTTCCTGACATCAAGGCTTGTTATTTGGTCCATTATTTCAGTTTGTGTTACTATTATTTCCCCAATTGTTTTTTTTTTTTTTTTACTTCTCACCTTTCATCTCAGTGCCATACTTTTTCTCAAATGAAAACAGATTTGAAATGTTTACTCATGACCCCAGCCATTTATATATCTTCTGTGTATCCCATGTTCCCCTGGCATAGTTTCACTATTTCATGCTTGTTTTTCAATTTACCATTCACATATCTATAGATTTGGTTGATCCTTACATCTCTCTATTATGTCTTTTTCATAATTTCTTTTTTCTTCCCTGTGTATTTTTACATATACATTCTTTTCATTGATATATACTTGCCACTTTCTAGGATTTTTCTCATTTTCCATCTTTTCCAAGCTTTATCTCACTTTTCCTTGCTGCACCTTCTGTTAAACCAGCTCTTATTATATTCCTTTTCTTGTTTTTGTTTTGGTACATATTTATCCACCCCTTCATTATAGATTTCCATCAGAATCTTCCATTTTTCTTCCACTTGCATCTTTTCATTGTGAAATTTATCTCAACCTTCTTGAACAAATTTCTTACGGTTAACAAAGTCAATTTTACTATATACCAGTCTCCCTTTCTGTATTTCTCATTTCTTTCCATATGTTTCCTCTTTTAGTTCTAGTTCAAGTAATATGTGGTCACTCTTCCCAATCGGTGTCTTGTATTCAATTCTATCCATAATTTCAGGTTCTGACATAAAGAATAAATCCAGTCTTGACAATTCTTCATTATTTCTATATCTGGTGACTTTACCCATTGTGTCATTATATATTCCATAGTCAAGTAATACATTTCCCCAAAATTCTTTCCCACCTTTCACTGTCATCTCTTCCCAACAATTTCTTTGCAGTTAAATTCTCCCATAAGTACCACGTTTCCTTCATCTTTCAGCACCCTATTTAATGAAATCCTAGTATCTTCTAACATTTTAGAGTAATCTCTCTCCAAGAACCCATTTTTGGGGGTACACAGATCACCACATTCTCTTTTTCATGTCCTCATCTTCAACTCTTATGATGATCATTTCCACACTGTTCTCTCCTATTGTAACCTTCATCACATTTAAATTTTTCTTAGCCAAGAACATGACTCCTCCACCCTGTTTTTCTCTCTATTTCTAAGTCAGTGATTATATAATCCAATTCCAACACTATTAGGTGATAGTGGACCCTTAATTTTGTCTCTATAATTGCCATTATGTCTGGTTTTGCTTCTGACAAACAATCATTCAGCTCATTTAATCCTGAAATTAAACAATTTACATTAGTATAAGCCATTTTTAATTTTCTGCACTCTCCATCTTGTTCCTTTTGTTTCCTTTTCTTGCAGATACCATTATCTCAGTCTAATGTCTAACACTCTTTAAAAGAACTTCTTTTTCTCAGACTACATTCTTTTCTCGTTTTTTTCTTGAACTTCATTTCTTAATGTCTTTTCTCTTTCTTTTTCCTCAAGGTCCATATCTGTTTTTATCCACACATCTTTATAGTGCTCAATATTTACTTAACTTACCTGTTCTTGCTAGTATCTCTTCCGCTGCCCTTTGTGACCTTACTTTGATCTATAGTGTGTGTGTGTGGAGAGAGGGAGGGAGAGAGGGAGAGAGAGAGAGAGAGAGAGAGAGAGAGAGAGAGAGAGAGAGAGAGAGAGAGAGAGAGAGAGAGAGAGAGAGAGAGAGAGAGAGAGAGAGAGAGAGAGAGAGAGAGAGAGAGAGAGAGAGAGAGAGAGAGAGAGAGAGATAGAGAGAGAGAGAGAGAGAGAGAGAGAGAGAGAGAGAGAGAGAGAGAGAGAGAGAGAGAGAGAGAGAGAGAGAGAGAGAGAGAGAGAGATGGGAAGAGAGAGATGGTAAGAGATAGAAGGAGAGAGAGAGATAGAAGGGGAAGGAGGGAGGGAGGGAGGGAGGGAGGGAGAGGGAGGGAGAGAGATAGACAGAGAAAGCGAGAAGGAGAGAAAGAGGAGAGAGAGATGGAGAGAGAGAGAGAGAGAGAGAGAGAGAGAGAGAGAGAGAGAGAGAGAGAGAGAGAGAGAGAGAGAGAGAGAGAGAGAGAGAGAGAGAGAGAGAGAGAGAGAGAGAGGGGGGTGGAGTGGGAGAGGGAGAGACAGAAATTGAGAGACAGAGACAGAGAGGAGAGAGAAAGAGGAGAGAGAGAGAAGGAGATAGAGACAGGGAAAGTAAAACAAAAAGAGAGGAAAAGAGAGAGGAAAATATAGAGAGAGGAAAAGAGAGGAAAATATAGAGAGGGGAAAAGAGAGAGGGGATAAAAAGAGAGGGGAGAAAGAGGGGAAAAGAAAGTGGGGGAAAAGAAGGGAGAGAGAAATGAGAGGAGAAAGAGGAAAAGAGAGGAAAAGAGGGGAAAAAGGGAAATAGTGGGAGAGAGAGGGGAGGAAGGGGAGGAAAAGAGAGGGATAAAAGGAAAAGGTAGACATATGAGGAAGAAGGGAGGAGTGAGGGGACAAAGACAAGGAGGGCAGAGAGAAAAAAAGAGAGGACAGGAGAGCAGAGGCAAGAGGAAAGCAAAGGAAAGAGAGAAAAAAAAGAGAGTACAGGGGAAAGAGTCGAGAAAAGACAGGGAACAACAAATGCAGAAAGAAGGCTGTTCCATTTCATTTTTGAAGAATTAACTTTTTTATATCGACACTACCACTTTTTTTATCTCTCTGAAATAAAATGCATATTTGTGCAGAGCACATACTGTACTCGTAACATGTGCTCCTTCTGAAAAGACAAACAAGTTTTCTCATTCTTTGGAAAAAATAAATATATAAACAAATAAATAAACAAGTAAATAAAATAATAACTACCCACATACCTCCACACTTTCTTTTTACCCTTATCATTTCATCGTGAAAAATTATACAAAACTGTCTGCAACACTGTGATGTGATACAGTGCCAAAACAAAACCTGGACTACTAAATAATCACAAATATGTTATGCAAAAACCATAAGTAACTGTCCTCTTAGAAAAGCAAGTCACAAGTACTTTCGCTTTGCTACAAAGACATCAGGAAAACTTAACCAAGTACGTAACATTCTGGCACAAATTTCTAAAATTTCTTGCAAATAAAAGTTAAAGCTTCAAAATATTCGCTGAAGAGTGAGAAAAGATCCATTCAAAAGGGTCTATTTTAAAAGAAACGGTGTATTCAGGGCAAGATAATATGAATCAGCCCATGCATGTGGACATAAAAATGCCATTACCAAGCTCTTGGGGGGGTACTGAGGTAACTCCATTTTTAAAAGAACAAGGAATGTGTGGGTGGGGGTGGGCAGGTAAGCCTATTGCAACAACTTTTACTAGTGATATAATCATAATGAACAGGACACAAACCATTCCAAAAATATATGGTTTTCTTAAGGAAAAAAAAAAGGCCTTGATTACAAAAGCAACATAAATAATGACAAAAGACCAGCAATGCTATATTCTTAGTATATTCTCATTTTAATGAAATGCGTTTGACAGCCCCAGTAAACACTAATCTCTGAAAATGGCTGTAGGTACACAGATTATGTACATAAGAGAATTCATTTTTACTTCTACACAAGTCTCACTGAAGATCTTGAGTAGTAGTCCTGATATACACGCCTATACCAAGATGTCTTTTTGGACAATGCGTAAGTAAATTAGTGCAGACACATGTGCAGTTATCACCAATAAATAAACTCCAATCAGTCCACAAAATCATTCCTAGATACTACCCTAAAAACATACAAACAATTAGTAAGAGTAAACAATAAACATTATAAAATGAAAAAAAAAAAAATTGCATTAGAAGAGTATTAATTTGCTACCTGAATTTAAAGTATTAGTTGACTATTGAATCATTTTCATCTCCGAAGTCCACTCTTTCCATCAAGACCTACCTTTGGCTGAAGCAGTTGCCCTCGACTGGGTAGGAAGGACATTTTTGTCGTAATTAGGATCTTCCACTTCCTGACACCTATACGAAAGATTTCGAAGGACACACACACAATTTTCTACACTTTTGTTGTCATGTGAAGACCCTTGGATAGCTGATTTGATAACAGTGAGGAGGGAGTCCACCAGACCATGGCACTGGCGTAGTTTGGTCCGTGCAAATTCACCAGCTGAGCTTACATTCCTGAAGAAAATATACTTATGATATATACATACACACAATTATGCCTCAGGTCTTCTGCAAGAGAGACCAGGGGCAACAGATTGACTGATTGTCCCATGTTAACCTGTTGACAATGACAAAAATAAAAATGATGGTACATACATATACCAACAGCTTTTTCCTCCTAACAAGGAAAGCAGCCAAAAAACAAAGACATAAAATCCACTCCCACCCATTCCATCTACACATACTCCACTCCCTTCCTTTTATCTTGGCTCCTCCTGGATGATGGGTCATCCCTCCATCTTGCCTACTGCCCTGCATCAGAAGCAATGTAGCAAGACACACCACATCCACAGCAAGGCCACTTCATTGAATCGGCAACCCCCACCCCCCAATCTCCATCCCCCCCATGCAGAAAAAGAGAGGGTGGGGAGAAATCCCTTTGGACTGCATCAAAATATCATTCACATATACTCCCTCAATCCCCCCATCCCCCACCCACTCCCTTCCATGCATCACAGCATCATCCATATGCAACCATTCTCCACTCATCCCTATCTTCTGTCTTCTCCCTTCCTTCCTCAACAGACATTCCCCTCTTTCCCAATGCCCCTTTTACTCCATCCATCCATCTCATCCTTGGTCACCCCCTCATGTTCACTCCTTCCACCTCTGCCTTCCACATTTCTTTTACTAATTTTTCTTCACTCATTCTTTCCATGTGTCCAAATCCTCACAATACTCCTTCATCAACCCTATCTCCCAACTCCCTTTCAACCCCTGCTCTCCTCTTCACCTCATTCCTCACTCTATCCAGCTTAGTAACCACTACCCTACTTCTCAGGCATTTCATCTCAAACACATTTAAACTCTTCCTTTATTATGTTCCATGTTTCTACCCCATACAGTGCTGTCATCACAATCACTCCTTCATACAATCTCCTCTTAGCATCCATTCCCAAATGTCTATTTCTTATTATACTTTTTAATACCCCAAGGTATCTACTTGCTTCTCTCAATCTACATTCTACCTACACCTCCACTCCTCCCTTTCCCACCACATTCGCACCCAAGTATCTTAAACTATCCACTTCCTCCAGTCTCTCTCCCTCAATAATCACTTCCAATTTGCTGCCATCCCCTCCCTTTGTACATCTCACCACTTTATTTTACCCACATTTCAATGACGGTACTAAAGACAACAGAGACGACAACAACAATATATCTTCCCTGAATGACTTATATGCCAACCTGGAGGACAGCAGTTACCTCAGAGATGTGGATCTCCTGCAAGAGATGTTGGAGCAATGGATTGATTGAAAATGAAAAAGAAACCAACTAATGAACATCTAATCATGAATAAATACCAACTAAACTTTTTTGGAAACAAAGTTTTAAAGTCCCATTGTTAGAAGGGTTATCATGTGCAAGTAGCAGGCATGTGCTTTGATTCGGCCATCCCTTTATAAGGAGAAAGGGCCTTTGGTATGTATATGTATGTATATCCTATTCAAATTTCTTTTTCATTTCCTCTGAGCAAATTATGAACACAGGTTATCTTAAAATAACTTTCAAAGAAGTTACAGACCCTATTTCCAATATTAGTATTTATCAATTGTCTCTCAATTGTTTCCATTCCTTACTGTATTCTAAAAGCAGTTATATCTCCTCTTCTTCTTCATTTCTCCAACAAGGGTAATACCATTTTTCACAACCTCTTTTCCTACATTTTATCTGCTGATGACACAGAAAATCTTTCATACAAATAGACACATAGTAATCCATCATTCCTTTCTGAGAGACCTGTGCAAAGTCACATGGACCATTGCCAGCTGCCATGGACCTTCAGCCCTCTGGTCTTAGAGGAACTCCAGGCACCACATAATTGATCACTTGTTTTACCAAACCCCTGAAGATCTTTCAAGAAAAAGAAAACCACTCACCTAAGAATTCCTGAGGCATTCTTAAATACAGTAGACCACCACACATCTGTGTTTGGATCCCTCTCAACTTCTCCACCATCCCAACCTGAGCATGGGATGACTACGTGGCTCACAATCACTGTTAGCGCCTCATCTATTATGCTTGGTTTCAAGTCCTACAAAGAGAAAAAGATGTAACCAAAATTAGTTCTGCAAAGCATAATAATTTTTTTTATTTACACCAATACAATAGAATGCTTAATACATATTGCGTTGGTCTCTACCAAGCAATTTCATTCATTTCCATGACACAACCTTGGTAGCAATGTGGATTATAGAACATCTCCATCAACTCTTTTTGTAATGGGTAATAGTTTTCCTCTTATTCTAGCTGCTTAAAGATTATTTCATTCATCTCTATGGCATTCCCTTAAAAGTGAATGAGTTGATACAAGATTCTATTCAACTAAAAATGTTAACTACAAAGCATTCTCACCCATATAAATCATTAGTCACAAGGTAGTATGCATTGTACTACTAGTTCTAGGGGTTGTGTACACAGCTACCAAGTATAGCTGTAAGAGTTAATCATTTCTGTAAAGTCCCTGTCTAAGCCCACTGTCCTTGCAAGCAGTTGGTGAAGGTGAGGAACCTATGCCAGGAGGCATATAGCTGCAGCCTAAGCCATCACCTTTGCCCTATTCACTGACTGTTGGGTCAGATAATAGTCACTGCTGGTAATTGGAGAGAAGTGTAGAATTCATACCCACAACCAAGTGAATGTGTGACCAGCATACTTTTGATTATGTCACCAGTGCACTAGCAAACAATAGTAAAGCAAGAACATGGGAAAGAATAATGATAATAATTGTTGGTTCAATTTTCATTGCCTGGATGCCTGCAGCCTCACAGTAGCTGATAGTCCCCAGGCTCTTTCATAGATCTCTCTAGGAAGAAATGCCAGACTGTATTCTCTGATAAATTAATGTGGGACTGTTTTTATCATTGACTTGTAGTAGTAGGAGAGGAGCAGTCATAGGTCATCAGCTCTCCTTATGTGAAAAGATGGAGGAAATATAGTCGAAGTTGGGAATGTAACATCTTCAGCCAGGTCTGGACACCAAGTGCCACCAGTAAGATGGAGGTAAAGGTGTTAACCTCTTCCATATGATGACGCCTACATAGGCATCATGGGGCACAAGTGGGTACACAAGGATGCTAACATCAACATCTTGATTAGATTTATTTTGTAGTTGTAGCTGAGTGACCCTCAAATTTTGTGAACTGGCTTGATCGTGTTTTCTGTGGTTATTAATATTCAGAGTGAAAAAGAACAAGTAATACAGCTGTAACTTTCTATCTTATAATGTGAGTATTGTGATGCATCATTGAATCATTGGATATATTGGAGAGGTTAATGGGTTTCAAGAGAGACAGCAGAGACGATTCTCTAACATCCACCTTGCAGGACCACCACTCATAGATACCCATCATTAATGATGATGATGATGACTGTTTTACAATGCAAAACTCCCCTCCCCCCCATCAAGAGGCTTAGACAGTGCCCTTTACAGAGGACTTTGTAGCATAGAATTTAATAGACCACGCCCTTAGTTCAACTTGCCAGTGGCAGGGTTTGAACCACCATCACCTCAACCTCTATCACAAGTAGTGATGTCCTAACCCACTCAACCAGCAAGCATCCACTTAGCATTGATACCATAAAGAAAGAATTTCTAAACATTGTGGAAGAAGAGATCTATGAAGAGTCATCAACAAATCTGAAATAATTTTACCTCACATGACGACAAGTTCCATAGAATGCCTGTGACAAGTTCTTTGACCTCATTGTCTGGAGTTTTTCGAAGAAGGCGAACAAGAGCCTGGATTCCATTAGCTTCCTTGATGGCACGTTTATTTTCATCATTTTGACGACCATAAGAAAGATTCCTGTAATAACAACAATCAAATTAAACATGAGCAATGCTGAAGCAGAGCAGAATCATAAGATGAAATAAAAGTAATTGGGTCTTTGAATATGCAGGACATAAAACAAGTGAGAGAAAAAAAAAAAATGAAATTGGTATTATGTTTGCACAAAGATGGATGTGTAAGTACTGAGTGAAAATAAACTGAATGGGAAAGGCGAGTTTGAATTCAGGAGTGTAGTAGGTAGAGTGGAAAGGGAGGAAAAGTGGTTCTTAGCAAGTGATGAGATGTTAAGTGTGGAGACCAATAGAAGTATTTGATATCAAGGATACATACATACATACATACATACATATACCAAGGCTTTTTCCCCCTTTCAAGGGAGGTAGCCAAAAAGGGAAAGGCATAAAATCACTCCCACCCATTCCATCCCTAAATACACTCCACACCCCTCCCACCCTCCCTCTCATCTGAGCACCTCCTGGATGACGGGTCATCCCTGCACCTTGCCCACCGCCCTGGGTCAGAAGCAGTGTCGCAAGACACAGCACATCCACAGCAAGGCCGCTTCATTTAATCGGCGACCCCCCCTCTCCGTCCCCCCTTGCATATAAGGAGAGGACGGGGAGAAATCCCTTCGGGCTGCGTCAAAATTTGCTCACACATACTACCTCACCCCCCACCCCCCTGCCCATTCCTCCTCATGCAATCACAACACCATCCATATACAACCATTCTCCACTCACCTCTGTCTTCCGTCCTCTCCCGTCCTTCCTCAACAGACATTCCCCTCTTCCCCAAAGCCCCCTTCACCCCATCCATCCACCTCATCCTAGGACGTCCCCTCATGTTCACTCCCTCCACATCTGCCTTCCATACCTCTTTTACTAGTCTTTCTTCACTCATTCTTTCCATGTGTCCAAACCATCCTAATATTCTTTCATCAAACCTATCTCCCAGCTCCTTTTTCACCCCTGTTCTCCTCCTCACCTCCTCATTTCTCACTCTATCTAGCCTAGTAACCCCCACCATACTTCTCAGACACCTCATCTCAAACACATTCAAACTCCTCTTTTCTTCTCTTATGTTCCAAGTTTCTGCCCCATACAGTGCTGTTGGCACAATCACTCCTTTATACAGTCTCCTCTTTGCATCCATTCCTAAATGTCTATTCCTCATTACACTCAAGGATACATACACACACCAAAAGGTCTTTTCCCCCTTATACTATAGACAGCCAAATCAAAGCATAAATCCATCTTAAACCCATCCCACTGCAATATACAAACCCATGTGTTGTCCCTCCCATCTTAGCACTTAATACATGATGGGTCATCCCTGTTCCCCGCCACACTGCTTGGATCATAGCCAATGCAGCAAAAGACATAATTCCCAAAGCAGATCCAACAGCTGGAGCTGATTTACCACTACCGCTTCATTACAAGACAGCCCCCCTTAAACCACTGCCACTCATGTTTCCTTCATCATCTCATCCACATACATTATGTACAACCATGGTGACATTACACAACCCTATTACAGTGGAAGATGAGCTGAGTATTTTAGGGAGTTGCTAAATGTGCTTGAAGACAGAGAGGGAAAGTTAGTTGCAGTGGGAAGCACTAAGAAAATAACAGTGGTGAATGAGGAAAATGGAGGAAAAAAAAAAAAAAAAAGATGAGGTACATACACACATTAATGGGCTGGGGACTGGAGATGGTTAAAGAAAATGGAGAAAAATTAAATGAGAGATAACCCAGTTGTTGTTTACTGGCAACACTGTGCTTGTAGCAGTATCAGAGGAGGGATTAAGGAAGTTAGTGACATAGTTTGGAAATGTGTGCAAAAGAAGGAAGTTGAAGATAAATGTGGGTAAATGGGGTGCCTCTTTGGGCCAGAGCCACACATCATTTTGTCTGTGGTAGAGGAAATCTCTATTCATAAAAAAATTATGATACTTTATCATACTGTGACTGTCCCTCCATTATGATGTCTCCCCACTATTGTTACTGTCCTGTACCACTTCTCTAAATATTCATTTTCTCATTTCACCAAACCCTGTGGTGGGGGAAAAGAATACTGCCACCTAGAATTTCCATTTAGTCATAAAAGGCAACAAAAACAGGACAGGGATAGACCAATCATCCTCCTCCCTGTAGCCCCAAAGGGGACATTCCTAAAAAAAAGCAAAGGCATAACAGGGTCTGGGAGTTTTCCAACCAGTACCCTAAGGTTTGGGTCTTTTTATGTGCATGGATGTGGTACAGATGAGAGTAAAAGGGAAGAGATAGGCAGTATGTTTGTGAGAAGAAAGATGGATGTGTTGGCAGAGTGAAACTAAGTTGAAAGTGAGGGGCGAGTTTGAGTTTGGGAGTGTAGTTGGGAGGGTGTCAGAAGTGAAGAGAGGACGAGGGAGAGAAGGGGTAACTATACTAGTAAGTGAAGAGATAGGTAAACGTGTGGAGTGGAAGGAGGTTTCTTCAAGGTTAATGTGGATAATGGTGAAACTGGGAAAGGAGATGTGGGTTTTTGTAAGTGAATATGGGCCTGGTAGTGAGAAGTGTGTAGCGGAAAAGGAGGGTTTTTGGATAGATTTAAATGAGTGCATGGAGGGTTTAGGGAAAAATGTCAATGTAGTGGTACTGGGAGACCTTAATACTAGGGGGATAAGAAAGGAATCAATAAACAGAATGGTTGGGAAATGTGGAATTCCAGGAAAAAATTGTACTAGAGTTAATGGTGATGTGTTTAGAGAGTTGATGATATCAAATACAGTGTTTAGGAAGAAAGTCAAGCATAAGTACACTTGGGAGAGGGTGGTGGATGGAAGGGTGGTAGATAGGGCGTTAATGGACTATATAGTGGTAACCAGGAGAATAGTATGAAGAGTTAAGGATGTATATATTTTAAGGGGGGGAGAGTGGGGGAATATCAGATCATCTTTTGGTGGAAGGTAAATTGCAAGTGGAGGATAGATGGAGAGAGAGGAAAAGGACAGAAGGTAGGGAGGTGCTTAGAGTAAACTGCTTAAATGAGAAAGAAAAGGAGCACAAGAAGCTGAGAGAGGAGTGGGAGGGAGTAAATGATAGAGTAGAACTAGGAGTGGAGGAATGGGGATGTTTCAAGGAGGGAGTCACAAGGTGTGCAAAGATGGTGTGTGGAACAAGGAGGACGGGAGGAAATATAAGGAAGGGTAGTGAGTGGTGGGATGAGGAAGCAAAGAAGGTTGTAGAAGAGAAGCAAGCATTCACAAACTGGTTATAAAATAGGATGAGAGAATCATATGACAGGTACAAAGAAAAGAAAAGAGAAGTAAAGCATAAAATAAAGGAGCCAAAGAGGAGTGCAGATGTGAAATGGGGTAAGAGTATGATGGAAAATTTTGAAAGTAATAAAAACATGTTTTGGAACGAAATTAGGAGAGGAAGAGGAGGTGAATCATATAGAGAAGAAAAGGTAAAATGTGCAGATGGAGAGATGATAATGGAAGAGACAGCAACAAGAGGATGGGCAGAATATTTCAGGGTGTTGCTAAATGTGAAGGATGATAGCGAGGGAAAGGTAGTTGCAGAGGGAAGTGCTAAGAAAATGACAGTGATGAGTGAGAAACATTGAGGAGAAATAAGGAAAGATAAGGTGAAGGCAGTTGTTAAGATGATGAGAGCAGGTAAGGCACTTGGGTTGGTTGGGTGTCATGCAAAATGTCTAAAATAAGGAGGTACAGTGATGGTGGACTGGCTGGTGAGGTTATTTAATGTTTGTTTAAGAGAGAGTAGAGTGCCAGAGGATTGGAGGAGTGCCTATATAGTTCCACTTTACAAGAGAAAGGGGGACAAGTGTGAGTGTAGTTTCAGAGGGATCAGTTTGTTAAGTGTAGTTGGGAAGGTTTATGGGAGGGTTTTGAGAGGATTAGGAGAGGAACAGAGGGAGTAATTGGTGAGGAACAGTGTAGGTTTAGGACAGGTTAGGGGTTGTGTAGATCAGATTTTTGTGGTAAGGCAGATATTTGATAAAGCTTTGGGAAAAGGTAAGGATGTTTTTTAGGACTTTATGAATTTGGAAAAGGCTTATTACAGGGTAGACAGGAAGGCACTGTGGGAGGTATTGCAGATATATGGGGTAGGAGGAAAGCTGTTAAATGCAGTCATGAGTTCTATGAGAGTAGTACAGCCTGTGTTAGAATTAGAAAATGAGAGTGAGTGGTCTGAGGTAAAGGAGGGACTTCACCAGGGATATGTCATGTCATCATGGCTTTTCAATCTATACCTGGATGGGGTGGTGCGAGAGGTAACTGCATGGGTAATGGGCAGGGGATTAGAGATGGTTAAAGAAAATGGAGAAAAATAATGGGAGATAAACCAGTTTTTGTTTGCTGATGACACTGCACTCGTAACAGGATCAGAGGGGGATTAAGGTAGTGACGGAGTTTGGGAAGGTGTGCGAACAAAGGAAGTCGAAGATAAATGTGGGTAAAAGTAAGATGATGAAATGTACATGGGGAGAGAATGGCAGAAAATTGGAAGCGTGTATTTGGGAAGAGATGCTGGAGGAAGTGGATAGCTTTAGATATTTGGGGGCAAATGTGGTAGGAAAGGGAGGAGGGGAGGTAGAGGTGGATTGTAGATTAAAAGCAAGTAAATGCCTTGGGGGATTAAAAAGTGTAATGAGAAATAGACATTTGGGAATGGATGCTAAGAGAAGATTGTATGAAGAGTGATTGTGCTGACAACAATGTATGGGGCAGAAACATGGAACATAGGAGAGGAGGAGAGAAAGAGTTTAAATGTGTTTAAGATGAAATGTCTGCAAAGTATGATAGGGGTTACTAGGCTGGATAGAGTAAAAAATGAGGTGAGGAGGAGAGCAGGGTTGGAAAAAGAGTTGGGAGATAGAGTTGATGAATGCATATTGGTATATTTTGGACACATGGAAGATTAGTAAAAGAAATGTGGAAGGCAGAGGTGCATGGTATAAGCATGAGGAGGTGACCAAGGATGAGATGTATGGATGGGGTAAAAGGAGCATTGGAAAAGAGGGGGTTGTCTGTTGAGGAAGGAAGGGAGAAGACAGAATATAGGGATGACTAGAGAATAGTTGTGTATTGATGATGTATGGAAGGGAGTGGGTGGGGGGACAGGGGATGGGGTTAGGGAGTATATGTGAAGGATATTTTGATGCAACCCAAAAGGATTTCTCCCCATCTTCTCTTTTTCTGCATGAGGGGATGGAGAAGGGGTCATCATTTAAATGAAGCTGCCTTGCTGTGGATGTGCTGTGTCTTGCTGCATTGCCTCTGACCCTGAGCAGTAGGTGAGATGAAGAGATGACCCATCATCCAGGGGGTTCCAAGAAAAGAGGGAGGGAGGAGTGATGAATGCAAGTAGAGTATGTGAGAATGAAATGGGTAAGTAGATTTATGCCTTTGACTTTGGCTACCTCCCTTGTAAGGGGGAAAAAGCCCTTGGTATATGGTATGATATGGTATTACAAATCCAAATCCACCTTAAACCACTCTCCATTCCCTGCACTCACACAAGCTCTACTACTCATGTAAAAACTTTTGACAACCCTCACCAGCCTCCCCTTTATCCCATCCATCTGCAACATTACATATATACATACTTATACCAAGTGCTTTTTCCCCTTTACAAGGGAGGTAACCTAAGTCAAAGGCATAAATCCACTCCCATCCATTTCATCCTCACATACTCAACTCCCATTCACCACCCCTCCCTCCATCTTTTCTTGGCTCTTCCTGGATGATGGGTCATCCCTACATCTTGCCCACTGCCCTGGGTCAGAAGCAATGCAGCAAGATACAGCACATCCACAGCAAGGCCACTTCATTTAATAAGTGACCCCTTCTCCATCCCCTCATGCAGAAAAAGAGAAGACAGGGAGAAATCCCTTTGGGTTGTGTCAAAATATCATTCACATATTCTCCCTAACCCCCCCCCCATCTGCAAGACATCCCTTAATACCTTCCTGCCAATCCTGTTATACACCTCCAAATCTATGAAAGCCCATATATCTCACATACCAGTATGTTCCAACAAAAACTTTATCTCCCTAGTCTCTTCCTTTTCTAAACCTGCACTGGTTGTCTCCAATTACTCCTTCTATTCCCTATTCCACTCTTAATCCTCTCAAGTAACACCTATCATTCACCTTACCGACTACAATTAACAGATTGATCCCTCTATAACTACTAAATTCATATTTGTCCCCTTTTCCTTTGAATAGTGGAACTATACATGCATTCATCCAGTCAATAAGAATATTTTCTTCCCTTAGACATATATTAAACAATATAACTACTCCCTTCAATATACACTCTACATGGCAACCATCTAACTCAGGTGCCTTAACAGCTTTCATCTCTTTCAACATTCTCTGTATTTCCTCTTGCTTATAATGGAAATCTTAATGGAAGTGAAGATGGTAAGGGGATAATGGGTAGAGCATTTTGAGTTGTTATTATAGAGGAGGATAAGGAGGTTTTGACTGTGGCTGTGAGAGATATCTAGAAAGTAACTGAAGGAAGAGGGGAATGATAGGACTATACCCATAGTTACCACTCTAAAATTATATCATGTATATATTTTTCTACCTATAAGAACTCAATATAATCCTTGGTCAGTCAGCTACCGCTACAAAACCCTTACCGCAGTGCTCCACAGGCATTACGATGCAACTCCGGCAAATCATGGGACAAGAGAGCTGTTAGTGGAGGGATTCCCCCTAAAATTCGTGTTTTCTGTTTGGTGGGATCATCCATATAACATAGGTGCTGGAGGTAGGCAGCAGCATTGGCCTTCACTACATTGTTGGGGTTGCTCAGGAAATCAATGACTTCATGTAGATCTGGGTCTCGCCACCGCACTGTTGGCAATGGGAACAAAATAATGTCTGCATTATAAAATAGTTTCAGTGATTTTCCAGTATAATGACAGTTTTCAAGCTGATATAAACTTCCAACTAATTACAAAGCAGGAATTACTTTTTATTAAAACAGGTGCTTAGATTTAGGCAAATATTTAAACAAAGGTAATGATTTTAGCATATCTGTAAGGGTCCACCAAATTTGAAGGGATTTATGGATGAAGGACCATGGTTTCTTTAAGTAGAATATCTAACTTTGGGCTGACATAAAGTGGAATATATCTAAAACATCAGTTTGGTTTTTTGTTACAGTCAGATAACATGCCAATTTGGACCAGACAAAAACTAAAGTTTCATAACAAAACCAAGGTAAGGTTTCATATGTACCATGTAAACAAAATCCTGTGGCATGCAAGCAAAAAAATGAGAATACAAGGAGTAAATATATATATTAAGTGCCAGCCTCAAGCTGTGGCCAGTATAAAAGCAGCCATGCATTGGTGTTGGATCGCACCTCGCGCTGAGCTGTCAGTGGAGGGCGCCCGGAGGAGGTTGGGGTGGGCATAGTTGTCGTGGAGGGGGGTGGCAGAGGGGGGCAAATTGGAGGTCCTGCCTGGAGACATGTGAGGGAGTGGAGCAGTGCTAGAGCCTGGAGGTTGCTGACCAGGCACAGGTGTTGGGCTCTCCTCCTCGTAAACCACAGGCTGGGGGGAGGATGGCACTCCCGGCATCCCGTTGACAGTGTAGGGGGACCTGGAGGGCATCATGCCGTACAGGTCCCCGTCGGGAGGGTACCCAGTGGCTGCCACATCAGGTGGAGGGTAGCTACTCTCTGGCGGGTAACTACTCTCCCGGGGATAGCTACCCCCAAATCCCTCACCATCATAGCCTCCATCTACAGTGCAAATAACAAGCTACAGATTTAACATGCACAAATCATGGAACAAAACAATAATACAGAAAGAAAACAAAACAAATGACTCTCATTAAAAACTCTAGGAAAATAAGTCATACACTGCCCTTTGTGAAGAAATTCAAACTTACATTTGAAATACTAGTCTAAGTGTCATCAAGTGCAAAGAGCAAGCAAATTACTCAGAGCTAATCACAAAAAAATTCCACTGGGTTAATTTCAAAAGACCCGATCTGTCAACTTAATATAGAGACAAAAAATAATGCACTCACAAACGCAAACACACCATAAATCAAATCAAGCACTTGTGTGAAAAAAATAAAAGCTAAATGTGCATGGTAACACCCACCCACACATTCTCACATCATACAAACAGACTTGTACCCACACTCTCGCAGATATACACGAGCATACAAACACTCGTGCATCGGCAAGAAAAGCAACACAAAGTAAAAAGCCTTACTGGTTTTCAACTTACCATATCTGTCAGGAGGTAAACCATGCAGTGCTGGTGATGGAGTGTTGCGATAAAGGTCTGCACTCCGTGGTGCCATTAAGGTCCCATCAAGTTCAGCGTAACCACTTTGGGGATAACCACCTACAAAAATATTAATCATTAGTTGTACATTCTAAAATCAAGTAATAAAATCAAAGCATAGAAATAATAGAGGAATATTGCATATCCGCAAAGGGGTTTCTGATTACTCTATCAAAAAAGTGGAAAAATATATTTTGTACTGAAATCTTTAACTTATCACATGCAACTGCTTATTACAGTACAAACTCTAGGATTTTTCTCTCCTTCAAACCCATCAGCTAAAATGTACTGTACTTAAAAATATTTTACAGCAACCCCAGTGGTTTTACATCACAAAATACTAAGTATATACTATTGGCCTTTCCCCCTTGTAAGGGAAGTGAAAACTTTTTTAAATACATAATTCTTATGATACATGTCCATTCTGTTCAACTAAATTCAGTGAAAAAAATGCAAACTTTCTACTCCTTACTGCATCCCTCAAAGCATCTGTGAACTACAAAACAATATCCCCCAAGCATTCAAAAGAAGATGAGAAAGCATAAAGTAGTAAATAATGAGGACTTATTATTCCCACAGATGAAAGAATAAGAAGAAAGAAGCACTTAATAGAAGTATAAGGCTATGCTATAAACATGTTTATGAGTCTGATCCAAGGAAGCATATAAGGCCCTTTCAAAGGCAGAAAAGTCATTAATATGATATCTGAAACCATTATGATTGCATCTATATTGACACTACAATCTTAACATGTTAACATACTTTATATCTTCCATCTAACTCACATATGTCATGACCATAATATTACAGAATTTCTATTGCTTCCCATTTCATTTCTTATTCCATCAAATGGGCCTAGATTTTTGTATATATATCCCAAGGGAATTAAGTTTTGAACAACATTCTGTATCTATTTAGATATTAGTCATTGTTATGATTTATTACATATTCTGCTGCAGCCATAACTATATCTGGTTCTTTTTAGCCATTCATATTTAGAACAAAAGATATGAATATATTTACCGTACTGTGAACACAGCTTCAGTCTCCTGGCCAACACTGTAGCCTCAACCTCGCCACTGACTTTGCAAACATTATATCACACTGCACTCTAGTTATTCAAGAACTAATCATGACACATATGGCTCCAAGGCAGTTTTCAAGGCAAATTCTAGACGCAGGGCACTAAGCTAACACTTCACAATATAGGCATAGCACTTCCATGGCACAATTTTATAAGGGTCTCCACAACAATTTCTACAGCAAATATCATATACGTCTTCAATAAGTAATATGGAAGGTAACAGGTTTATTGTGAAGAATTGTTTTGGGTTAAACTGGTAAGGACTAGATTGTGCAGACTGTGGTATACTTGACAAAGGTGTTTGGTTATCATCTAAGTCCACTGAAGTGGGACAGCGTGGATGGATTGCATAAGTCGAGTTGAAAAAAAATATAATGAATGACTAAGACTGTTTAACCACATCTGTAATATTCTTTTTACAACTGGCTGGACTGGAAAAGGTATTGTTGGGATAATTTAGTTCCACTACACTATATTACCATGTCAATATGGTTAATACAATCTGTGCTAGAGAAACACTACATAATTTTTTTTACTTTGAGTCTAATGTATGTGCCCTAAGACCAAGTTACTAAATATACAACAAGGTGCAAGGCCTAATGCATAGCAAGCATGCAACATTGTCCCTATTTCCCCCATTATATCATGCCCCCTCTCACCCCTGCACCATTCAATAACTACAAGTCATTTACAAACAGCATATGAGGAAGTAACATTTTGGTTGACAGTATTAGTTAGCCTCTTTGTTCAGTAGTATCATCTACTTTATTCTTTATTATTGCTGATCTGTCAATGGTATCCCCAAGTCATAATGTTAGACCAATGGAAAGAACCCATCAACTCTCAGGCTCTCACTACAAGTTTTCCACCCCATATATATTGTGTTTGTCTGTGTCCTACCATGACTGTGCAGTTGGCAAAGATATGTGTGACTGTAAGTCATTCTTGCAATGTGGGCATGTGTCATGTGTTCTGTTGCCTAACTTATGTTGGAATGCCTGGTGTTGTATTTACCTAATTATAGTATACAGGAAAGGGGCTATGATTATGAAGTCCTCTCTTTTTCACCATCTATCATACCTAACTTTAAACTCATTTATAGTTCTAGCCTGGGATACATCATCTTCTGAACTATTCTAGTTGATCCCTAAAACCCTCTAATTCAACCCTCTTACCCTTCACATTTTCATTCAAGCTGTCACCATTCTTTTTCTTTCCAAACTCAGTCACCATCTGCTTCAGTCTCTCTTCACACTCACACAGAGAAAAAGAAGCATGATCCCACAAGAGTTCCTCCTTTCTTGTATATTGCTCTAGTTAGGAAAAATCATGCTAGGTATATCTATCTCCAATCAACATACTATCATAAGCATATCCAACACCAGCACCTTTCATATTTTGCTATCACTACAATACATATATCCCATCTATAGAACCTACAGAAAACACAATTACAGATATAAACAGCTGCCCCTACATCCTCCTCTATCTTCTATAAAATTTTGATGATGATTTGGTTTAATGTCACAAATTCCCCCCTATCAGGAGGCTAGGGCAGTACCCCTTACAGAAGACTTTGTAGCCTGGAATTTAATGAACCATGGCCTTAGTTCAACTTACAAAGGATTACAAAGGATTACAAAGACGGAGCATACCGACAGAAGACCTTTTGATCCATATCTAGGTCGGATGCGAAAAAAAAAATCATATTAATAATAGAATAATAAATAAAAACTATAATAATGTAAATAACAACTGCCATCACCTCAACCTTCACTGCAAGTAGCAATGCCCTAACCTGCACAGCCAGCAAGCACCCTTCTATGAAATACATTACATAAATGTAACTCCCATTACCCATTACATAAACTTTTCAAAAGAATTTAATTCCACTCCTTCCCTGGCATACTGAATACATTGGTTACTTCATGTAGACATCATTCAACCTCAACAAAGAAGAAAAATAGAAGACAACCAATCCACTGTGGTCGGACTTCTCAGGAGCATAGCTTTCCCAATACTTCACAAATCCTAAAACAACTATTCCTAGGTAGTCAACACATCACTTCCTATATCATCCCTTGAATACCAAAATAATGCGATTCATAACAAATTTTGTACATCTAAATCCAGTCATACTTGCGAACATCCCACTCTTAAATCACAAAATCATTCATTATACTTAAGGTTAAAGTATTTCCCATAGGTGTACTATAACAGTATTGCCACTTCAAATCTAATCCCAATCTAATGGCTTTCACTTGACTTATACAATTTGCAAAACAATTACACACACACTTTAATCATGGAGTGTAAAAAGTATGGACTAAAATAAAGTTGTATTGTATACAATTTTTACATATGACCACAACTGGAAGCTGAATGCTCTTCAACAAATGCCACAGGCAGTATTGTATTAGTCAAAAATCTGTGAAATATGGGTAAACAACAGCATGGAGATCACTCAAAAAATGCTCAATATTTTATTACCAAACATATGTTAATATTCAACACAACCCTGCTTTATCATGCACCACTCCTGAACCTACATTCTAATCATGGTCCAGTACATCAAATTAAAGAGTAACCTATGGTTCTTCAAGATGAGAAGTAATAAAAGACAGAAACCAAGAGAAACAAGACTACAAAACACCAACTGGTTCTTACAAGGTTGTAGTTTTAGAATTCTTATGATAAGGATGAACAAACTAAGGGTTCAGTCATAATGAAGAGTTAGAGATGAGGATTGGGACCCAGAAGAATAGTAGTGCAAGTGAAAAAAAAGCATTTTGAAAACATGGGGCCAGAAAACCTCAGATCAAAATGCTTTACAAGGTTATCGTATGTAGAACATTAACATCTTGTATAGCAATAGGAGGAGGATGGGAAAAAAAAGTGAAAAGAATATATACACACGAGGAAAATAGATGTGATATGACAGACAGTTGTTGGAGGACTAAGGAACAAAAGAAGATCAGGATGCCCCAAGAAGAAAACAATCCAGCCAAAAGTTTGAAACTTTTAGAAATAATGGGACAGCAAGATGATCTGATAAAAAGAAAATAAAGTATCATAGAATAATAATAACAATAATGATGATGCACAAAACGAGATTTTATACGATGATGGTAGAATATGTAATGAAGAATACAGGGAGAGGGTGTAAGGGAAGAAGAAAGAAGGACTAGAATGGAAGAATGAATGAATGATATATACAGTATATATATATATATATATATATATATATATATATATATATATATATAGAGAGAGAGAGAGAGAGAGAGAGAGAGAGAGAGAGAGAGAGAGAGAGAGAGAGAGAGAGAGAGAGAGAGAGAGAGAGAGAGAGAGAGAGAGAGAGAGAGAGAGAGAGAGAGAGAGAGAGAGAGAGAGAGAGAGAGAGAGAGAGAGAGAGAGAGAGAGAGAGAGAGAGAGAGAGAGAGAGAGAGAGAGAGAGGGGTGTAAGAGGGAGGAAGAGAGAAGGACTACATTGGAAGAATGAATGAATGAATAAGAGATTGAGAGATAGATAGATAGATAGAGAGAGGGGGGGAGAGGTTAGAGAGTGAGAGTGAAAGAGAAACTGAGAGAGAGAGAGAGAGAGAGAGAGAGAGAGAGAGAGAGAGAGAGAGAGAGAGAGAGAGAGAGAGAGAGAGAGAGAGAGAGAGAGAGAGAGAGAGAGAGAGAGAGAGAGGAGAAAGAAGACAGAGTGAGAAAAAGACAAAGAGAGAGAGAATGAGAAAGAAAGACACACACACAGAGAGAGAGAGAGAGAGAGAGAGAGAGAGAGAGAGAGAGAGAGAGAGAGAGAGAGAGAGAGAGAGAGAGAGAGAGAGAGAGAGAGAGAGAGAGAGAGAGAGAGAGGGGAGGAGGGTTTGAGAGAGGGGAGGAGGGTTTGAGAGAGGGTGAGAGAGGGTTAGAGAGGGTCAGACAGAGGGTCAGAGAGAGAGAGAGAGAGAGAGAGAGAGAGAGAGAGAGAGAGAGAGAGAGAGAGAGAGAGAGAGAGAGAGAGAGAGAGAGAGAGAGAGAGAGAGAGAAAGAGAAAGCCAAAGAAGAAAGAGAAAGAAAGAGAAACACAGAGAGAGAGAGAGAGAGAGAGAGAGAGAGAGAGAGAGAGAGAGAGAGAGAGAGAGAGAGAGAGAGAGAGAAGGAGAAAGACAGAGAGAGAAAAAGAGAAAGACAAAGAAGAAAGAGAGAATGAGAAAGAACGAGAAACAGAAAGAGAGAGAGAGAGAGAGAGAGAGAGAGAGAGAGAGAGAGAGAAGAGGAAGAGGGAGAGAGAGGAAGAGGAAGAGGGAGAGAGAGGAAGAGGAAGAGGGAGAGAGAGAGAAGAGGAAGAGGGAGAGAGAGGAAGAGGAAGAGGGAGAGAGAGGAAGAGGAAGAGGGAGAGAGAGAAAGAGAGAGACAGAGACAGAGAGACAAAGACAGAAAGTGACAGAAAGAGAAAAATGAAGAGAAAAAGAAAGAGAAAAAGAAAAAGAATGATAAAAAGAGGAAATGAAAGAAACCAAGAAAAGAGAAATGGTAGTAATAAAAAAGAGAGAAAGAGGGAAAGAAAAAGAGAGTTCAGAGGTATGACCTTTCACCACTCCACCCTCCCCACCCACCCCCTCCCCCTCAAAACTTTCCACTTTTGGTGGGGGTGGAGAACGAGGGGGAGGAGACTGGAGACGAGGGGGGGGAAGACGGGGAGGTAAATCGGGGGGTGGGGGGGAAGGCCAGAAAAAGAGAGGGGGGGGGTGGATATAAAAGTACGAAACAACCGCAAAGTGTTTAGCAAAATAGGTACGGTGCAGGGTAAGTAGGAAAGCCATTATGGAGGTGGTATACATCATATCATAAAGATGATGAGGGAAGAAGGTTGCAAAGAAGGGGTAGAAAGGGAGAGGATGACGATGAAAAAGAGGGCGGGTTGAGGAAGAATATAATTTAAAAAAAAAAAAAATAGAGGTGGGAAAAGAGGAGATGAGTGGGGGGGAGGAGGAAGAGGAGGAGGAGGAAGAGGAGGAGGAGGAAAAGGAGGAAGAGGAGAAAGAGGAGAAGAAAGAGGAGGAGGAGGAGGAAGAGAATACCCTGTTGGAGAGCAACTTCGGGACAATTAATGAACATACAGAATGGATATATGTATGTACGTATGTATGTATGTATATAAGCATATATGTATGTATTTATGTATATATGTATGTATGTATATCTGGATGGGTGGATGGATGTATTCATGGATGCCACACAGTCACTCGAGGCAATCCTAGTCTTGCAAATCACTCAGTCATCACACAAATACTAAGACCTACAATAAGGGAGGTTGATCATCCAGGAGGGAGGGAGGGGGGAAGTATAATTGCTAAAAACCTTCGTTAACCTAATAATGGCATTCTTTGAGACTTCAGACAACTCAATCCAGCCCAGTGTCCGCGCCTTGGACTGAACACAATCGTCTGCCGAAACGTGTTGAAAGGGGTTAATAAAAAAATAAAATAAAAAAAACTGGGCGTGCACAGGGAAAGCAGGCGAGGTGAGTGTGAGGATCGAGGGCGGATGCACACGGGGTCGTGGGTTGGGGAGGTGGGGAGGGTGTTCTTCGTAGAATCCTAACTCACTCTCAGCTTCTCTCTCCTTGAGGGAAATGAGCGAGTCCCAGTGCTCAGGCGGCAACATAAAAGTCACCGTCTTCTTGCTGGGTCGCTGGTCCTCGAGTTCTTCCTCGAGCTCGCGAGGGATCGAGGAGGATCTCTCTTCCTCCTCCCTCTTATCCCCGTCGTCGTTGTCATGGTCGCCCTCGACGTGCATGCCTTCCCTCGCCTCCAGGTGGCATTCAAGGTACATGTCTTCTTTCCGCCCTTCGCGAGGGTCTACTTCGATCACGTTACTTCCCCGAAGTGACTCCCTCCCCTCCGTCTTCATCTCCGTCGGAAGTACCCGAACGCCGACGTAGCGCCGAAGACCGGGTGGTCGCCCTTCAGTGTGCCGGGGCATCGCCTCGGGGTCGTCCGTCTGGGCGCTTCCGTCGCCCTCGCCCCGGACGCCCCTCGTGAACTCCGAGTAGAGTTCCTCGTCGATAATCGCCTGGTGGTAGTCACAAATTCGTTCCTTGTGGGTCGGGGTGAGGCGCCCCGAGTGACAGAGGCTGCACGCCTCCGGAGGCTCCGTCCTCCCGGTCCTTGATCTCAGACTCGGGGTCCGTTTGACTCGAACTGCGTTTTGCATAACGATCTGCTCCACGAGGAGACCGTCCCGCGTCGTCGGGGGCACGTCCTCGGCGATATCGGCGAGGACTTCGCCGTGGCCCCCACCAGGTTGATTGATACACCATGCATGGTTGCAACACTGATTCTGTTTCGGGAACGGCGGCTGCGGTGCCCCTTGACCCTCCTCCAGGAGTCGCGACTGCTGGAGGGTGATGTGGTAATGAGAACCCTGCTGGTGGGTTACCCGCTGCAGGACCGGCGCCTGAAGGAGGGGTGTCGGTTGTAGATGCGGCCCCAGTTTACTGACGATAGCGCCGACCTCGTCGGAGTGGCGAGAATCATCTTCGCCCGATGACTGTCGATGCCGTTGGATGATCTCGCTGTCCGAGTTCGAGGCTCCACTGCTCCTCGAAGTGTCGCTGCTGCGAAGTCCAGCCATGAAGAGGAAGTCCTCAGGGTCGGTGTTGGTACTCACACTGACGGAGGAAGTACTCAGGGACCTGGAAAACCTCTTGGTTCGGTTAATCAAGTCCTTCGGTTTGGGTTTGACTTTGGGTTTGGGTCTCATAACGACTTTGACGTTCTCGCTGCCTAATTCTTCCTTCAGCCCTTCGCCAGGACCTTCCCCATGGTGTGAAGGGTGCTCGGCCAAGGGATGCAGACCCGATTCGAGTGCCAAGGGTGAGGGCGAGCTTGAAATGGGTGTTCCATCGTCCAAGCTGATGGAGCGGCGGTAGATGTGTCGACTCCCTTCCCAGGCGACCACCTTCCCCGCGACCACCGCCTT
Source organism: Oratosquilla oratoria (assembly GCF_046742065.1). NCBI lineage: Eukaryota > Metazoa > Arthropoda > Malacostraca > Stomatopoda > Squillidae > Oratosquilla > Oratosquilla oratoria. Next base: position 32,050,211 of record NC_134790.1, read on the forward strand.
CCGGGAGCCCGCACCGGGACAGTGCCCGTGATGGTGCACGGAGTCCATAGGCAGCCTCGGGTGCGACGCCCCCGCAAGAGCGACATGATGGTCCTTCAGCTTGCCGGCGGCGCGGCGGATGGTCGCATGGGGGTCTTGGTGCTCAGAAGAACTCCGGAGGGCGTACTCCCTGACTTCGGAAAGCTCGATGGAGGCCTTGGGCATCGCTTCCCGGCCGTCCGGCTGGCCCTCCCGTCCTCGGATGGCCACGAGGTTCTCCTCAATGCGGATGTTGGTCTCCTGGTCCGAGAGCGGAGAGGTCTCCGCCTGGGGCCAGTGAAGACGCACGAAGACGCTAGATCGAGGCATCTTGTGGGAGGAGGCGAATGAGACTCGAACTCAGATCGAACTCGACTACGCACCGTCCTTCACCATCACCGTCACCATCGTCATTATTACTATCATTATCATCACCACAACACCCGTCCTAATGCACCTCTGCTCCACATCTTCTCGTAAGCCTGAGCGGCCCTGACGACCGCTTAGTTAAAGAGACTTCGACAAGGAACTACGTGCGTAGGAAGCTACCCAAGAGGGCCTCCTTCATCCCTCTTGCGCAGGAGACGACCCTGGGCTAGCCGAGGGAAGAGTCTGTCATCCTCGTTGTACAACACTGTGGATCCTGTAGAGTAATTGAACCGTGAGGAACAATGGGAAGGCAAGGCTCTCGTGAGCATTTCAAGGCGACCCTTCCTTCCGCCGCTATTCAGAGTTACGTTACGAAATGCAGGTTACACGACACAAGGAGGAGGAGGAGGAGGAGGAGGAGGAGGAGGAGGAGGAGGAGGAGGAGGAGGAGTCTGGGAGGAGGAGTAGGAAGAGAAGGAAGAGGAGGAAGAGGAGGACCGCCACCACCACCGTCGCTTCACCCACTCCCTCCCTTGGTCTCCCTCCTCGCCTTCCTTCGCCACCAACATTGATACCCATACATATGTACTCCTCCACTCCACCTTCTCCTTTATTTAAGACTTCCTAACAATGTCTTCTTCCTCCTCTTCCTCTTCCTCCTATTCCTCATCTCTCATAATTTGACCTCTCCTTTCCCCCTTCCTTCCTTCCTTCCTCCTTTGTCTTCCATATCTTCTTCCCAACATCCGAAGGCTTACGTTCTTCGTGAACGTCTCGCCTTCTTGGAACGTTCGGACGAACGGCAGAAACGTTCTTCAGTGACTCGAGCACTAGAACCGCGGATTGCCAACTTGACAACTGGTCCAACTTTAGTTGGCCGAAATAAAAGACCCAACTGGGGTCGGCCTGGGAGTCCTCCCAGTTATTATACTCAATAGTGAACGTATACAATAGGTAATCTTAATAAATATATATGTATGTATATATATTATATATATATATATATATATATATATACACACATACATAGAATAAATAAGTAAATAAATGAGTAAATAAGGATAGAGAATAAGAAATAAAAATTAAAGGAAAAAGAAAAAAGAAAATAGAATACAAATTTATATCATATTATATATATATATATATATATATATATATATATATATATATAACAAAAATAAATAAAAACATGGCGCATTTGTTTCGGTCTCGCTTTCCACTGCGAGGATCCTGATTCCCTTGCAGCCCGAGTGCGTAGGGCAAAGGTGACGGCTTCGGCCGCAGCTATTCAGCGCCTCCTGACGTTAAGCTCCTCTACCACTTTCACATGATGCAATTAATCGCTATTATCAAAATCACATTAAAGGTGGGGAACCTACGCCAGGAAGCGCTGAGTAGCTGCGGCCGAAGTCGTCACCTCTGCCATATGCGTTTGCGATGCTGTGGCAGGTAAGAGTCACTGTTGGGAATTGGAGAGAAGTGCGGGATTCGAATCCACATTTACACAGCGAGGAAGACATTGTGTTTCATGTCTTACGAAAACAGTACCAACTTAATATTATTGTGTTAACACACACACAGTTTTAACAAATGTCTTTCGTTTTAAACTGCCCAGTAGGCAAGGACTGAAACTTATAAGAAACGAATCAGTTTACACACACACACACACACACACACACACACACACACACACACACACACACACACACACAATCTTGCGAAATAAAACTTCAACTTTGGACAAAAACATCGAAAAGATGAAATATTATCCCCGTTTTCTCTCGCAATTTAAAAGCACGGGGGGGGGGAGAAAGATAGAGATAGAGATAGAGAGAGAGAGAGAGAGAGAGAGAGAGAGAGAGAGAGAGAGAGAGAGAGAGAGAGAGAGAGAGAGAGAGAGAGAGAGAGAGAGAGAGAGAGGAAGAAGGGAAAGGGAAGAAGGGAAAGGGAGGAAGGGAGGGGAAAGGGAGGAAGGGAGGGAAAAGGGAGAGAGGAAGGAAGAGGGAAGGACGGGGGAAAGGAGGGGACAAGGGAAAGGGAAGAGAGAGGGGAAGAGAGAGGGGAAAAGAGTGGAAGAGAGGGGTGAAGAGAGGGGTGAAGAGAGGGGTGAAAAGAGAGGGTGGGGAAGAGAGGGGGAGGGGAAGGGAGGGGAAAGGAAGGTGAGGAGAAGGAAGGGATGAAGAAAGTGGGAAAAGGTAAGAGAGGGGGAAAGGGAGGAGGAAAGGGAGGAGGGAAGAGATGTGGGAAGGGAAAGGGAGGGAGGGAGGAAGAGGGAGAAGGAGTGAGATAGGAAGAGGGAGAGGGGTAGGAAGGAAGAGTGAAGGCAACGAGAGATCGAGAGAGAGAAAACTTGGCCGTCGACTGGTCGGCAGAGAAGGGCGGGGGGAGGGGGGAGGGGGGCAGTTGGGGGGGGCGAGGGGGGGTCTGCTGAGGCCCCCAGCAGGGCATCCCCGTGTTCCTTCACCTTCAAACCATCCCACGCTCCCGCCCAGCCAAACCAAACAGACACACAAACACGTCCAATCAGATTTGCCGGGCTAAACACGCCTAAACAAACACCACAATCTCCCCCCCCCCACCAGGACGCCACAAACACACCCA
>NC_134790.1:32060698-32063198 GCF_046742065.1 Oratosquilla oratoria
AGCCAACTGGCATTAACCAGTACAAAATCAGTAAAGTATGACTTCATACTCAGGAAGTTGAGAGCAAATGTTAGACATGAAAAATCTAACGAATTTGACCCCCCCCCAAAAAAAAATAATAAATAAATAAAAATTTAAAATGACACGTGGCAAACTCTCGGCCAGGCATTAAACAAAATGACAAGTTTCCAGCCGAGTCATGGTACTGAGATGCAATGCTTGTGCATTTTGCATCGCTTCATTATGCGGTAGATATTGATGCCGAGTTGCTGAAAAATTATATCAGGATATCCACTATGCACATATCCACGCATACACACACTCGCGCTCGCACGCAATACATACACATACACACACATATATACTTATCAAGAAAGAAAAATGGATGGCTAGATTTGATCATCTAGAAGTATATCCATAAAAAACGAGATGAAAAATCACGAAAACAAGATGGCAGGATAGTGTAACGGAAAAAATTCAGAGTCGTCGAACTATCGGTTCAGGAAGGATACTGGTTCCAGCATCTTTATTATCACCATATTCTTTATTATTATTATTATTATTATTAATTATTATCATTATTATTATCATTATCATTATTAATTATCAATATTTATAATTATTATTATTATTATTAATTATCACTATTAATTATTATTATTATTATTATTAATATTATCAATATATTTTATTGTACTTATGGCACCAAACGATGGATTTTTAAAATCTATTCATTTATTTATTTATTTCACCTTATTTTTGCTAGCGATAAGTTTCAAGAAAAGTATGGCCACACATTGACCGATTCCTTCAAGTGTGTCTCAGTAACCACTCATTTACTCCTATCCACCCCAGCCACTCAACTTTGCCTACAATAACAAAATATATATACGATCAAAATAGCTCAACGTTGCCTATAATAAAAAAATACAAACAAAATTGCTTCGGCTTACCTACAATGTAAAAATATATACGAATAAAATGGCTTGTTCTTGTCTCCGATAAAAAAACAAACATGCGAAGCGTATCATCCTGATGAAGGAGGGGGGTGGGGGGATCAAAAGTGTTGAGAGGTGTCATACTTTGTAGTGCCGCTTGGGGGAACGACATGGCACCTGTGGCCCACATACCTTCCCCCCCCTAACTCCCTAACCCCCCCCTAAACCCCCGGGCAACGGCGGAGTTCTCTCAAGGACAGTAGGGAGGGGGGGGAACTTAAAATACGACCCAACCATCCTCAGAGAATGGTACAAATCACGACATTTACGCACCTCGCCTGCCAAAACCAACTATTCAGCACAAGTCTACTACGTATGCGGTGCTGTCAAAGTAGAACGAGCACCAATATTTGCTTTGTCCGTTTCTTATATCAAAGTAATGCATGTGCACCCACCGACAACCTGACATGTAAACACGGGGTCAATGCGGTCCAAAGGACATAAGATACTGCAGCAGTTTAAAACAATTCTGCTGCTCAGTCATACGCATCATAAAAAATATACTTCGACGTAAACACTAGTATTATGCCAACGCACATGCGCGCGTGTACACACACACACACACACACACACACACACACACACACACACACACACACACACACACACACACACACACAATTTCAGTATCACTGCGCTTCGAGTCGTTACTCCGACTCTCGTGGGCGGGGAGTTGGGTGTGTGTGTGCGTGTAAGGTCACAGCATTACCCATAGATCGGTCTTACGAGCTCTGAGCTCTCTTCCGGGAGGGAAACAGCTGTTGATCACTAGTCCAACACGTGATCCGAGGACCAAAGTGAATCACACACACACACACACACACACACCAATATAATAACAACAGCAAACATGAAGAAGTCAGTTTAAGGTATGTAAACAAACGCTATGGGGGGTTTTCAAGAGTATTTAGCGGACAACCGCTACATAAACAAACATGGCGGAAGAAACCCCTTCAGGAACTCGCATCGTTCAACAATTCAACAACGTTCCTGCAGAAGTTCCAAGGATGCACTTTTATTTCTTCTTTTTTTTTTTTACTGATTTAATCGAAACGAGACTGATCTGAAGAAACGTTGGGTGAGTGCACCAATCATCGCACTGCACTGAGCTGCAACAAAACTACAGCAAGGTATCTAAATAAATATTGCCAACGCACATTGTTGCCGCTGTGTAAACAGTACTGGCGCAATGCTAGCGTGGAACACTAGTGTTGCATTGATGTGTCTTTCCACGTGCAACACAGAACTGTCACAAAGCCGAAAAGCGAACACACACACAAAAAAAGGGGGGGGCAGTACAATTTCGCCAGGGCACGTTCAACTCCACATCCACTTCCCCCCTCCCCCTCCATTTCCCCCTCCACCTCCATCTCGACAGACGTCCCTCTCCGGAGAGCCCGACGACCAAGTCCTTTTTGGACTCAACAATGTCCTTTGACAGTTGTCAGTTGAAAAGTAGACAGGCAAAGGTGTACTGACAGAGTAAATGGCCATCTTCCTAC
>NC_134790.1:32070698-32093198 GCF_046742065.1 Oratosquilla oratoria
TCTGGTGATGTCTGACCCATTCGTCCCAAAGACACTTCGCAATCCTTCTCTCTCGTCAACACTTTGTATTTCATCAGAGATAACCAGTGCTTCTACCCTTGGGAGGGGTCAGAGAGGCGGGGAGGGAGGAGGACATTGCACCGAAGAAGTCACGGAGGTCGTATGGGAAGATTTAAGGAGGGGAAAGGGGAGATTTAAGGAAGCGGAGACCTGACATCTTGAGGGGGACTCCGTTCTTCCTCAAGAGAAAGAGTCAAGACCGCCTTCAAAGGTTCCTTTCAACATGAGCTGTTTACTTCACTACAGAAACGTGAAGATGATAAAAAAAAAAGGGGGAGGGGCAACGCGTGTTACGAAATAAGCAATATCTGGTGTTTTTATCCTTAGGGATAATATCGCAGCGAGGAGGTGGAGTCGATGAGGTGGTAAACGAAAAGATGGATACCAGGACGGAAGGATAGTAGAAGGTAAAAGTGATCAGTATTTCTTTTCCGAGAGTGACTCTGGTCCGCAGAGGTGCCACTAGTCCCTAAAATATCGCATATATGTGTATATATGTATACACACACACACACACACACACACACACACACACACACACACACACACCATGAGAGTGTCGTCGGGGAATGGTCAGGTCAAATTCGAGATCGTTCCTTTTGTTCGATCAAGTGTGGTAGAATGGTAACGTCCTTGCTTTGTGGTAAGCAGTCGCACATCCAAGGGTTCGAATCCCGATGACAGAGCTTGTTAATCCATTTTCTATTCAATCAATAACCAAAGGCAGGAGGAAAGCATACACGGTATTAATCTATGTGAGACAAGACTGCGTGATAAACAACTTTAAATATATTTCTTTAAGGCTAAATACAGACGATTTTGTGCACCTCAGAAATTGGATTTTGATCTGAAAGAGGTCCTAACTGATCGAGATCCCCTTCAGGCCGACTTCAGCCGCTGAAGTGTATGAAATACCGGTACATTGTTTTAGCCGAAGCAATATATAAATAAATAGATAAATAGGCCAATAAATAAATTAATACATAAATACTCAAGTAGTCAAATAAAACAAACAAGTAAATATATACATAAATAAAGTACGTGAATAAACAAATAGATAAATAAATGAATAAAACAAAATAAAACACTGTAACTGTACTGGAGAGGATATGTATGTTTTACTGCATCACCCTGTCAAGGCAACTGCTACCTGAAGATGTCTATTATGTGTGTTGAGTGATACACCACATCAGGCACACCTTCTCATCTTCACCTTCTCATCCAATTTGCTCACCATCCTGATTGCCTGAGTCTTGTGCCAATTCCCCCCGTACCTCTGGCGCACTCGACCTGTTCTACCCTTAACTGGGTTGGCACCAGTACAGAGCTCCTGGCGCCAGGACCTTGGCTCCAAGAACCTCTGACGTCAACAGTAACTCGTTCTTCAGTTCTACAGGCCGCAAATACTTAGCTTGTTCTTCAGAACCGCATCCAAGACTAAAGCCTCGTTGACACGGGGCTAGTTTAGTAGCCACTAGTGCTAGATGCAAGTTAACTTACCCGGCATGTAAGTGTTAACATTAGGATAGTTTGGAGGCAAGTTGACTAATTTTCCCTTGACACTGGGCAAGCAGAGGGCTAGTTTACAAGTCGCTACCACTAGTGTCTACTAAACTAGCCCTATGTCCACGGGGCTTAACCCTCCGGTGTCTTGCTATCATGCCCCCCTTTCCCCTCTTTCCCCCCTAACCAATTAAACCACCTTCCCCCCCCTCATCCATAAGTCTTTCACCACTTCCCACCCCGATACCCCCTAACTCTCCACCCTCCTTCGCTTCGTTCCAACATTGACAAGAATCAATCGATTCTATTCCATATTCCCTTTCCTCTCAGCTTCAATGAATTCTGTCTTTTTTATTCTCTGTACTCACTGAAGTATGTCCTTTTTTTCTCTTCGAGCACTTGTTGGTATAAAAAAAAAAAAAAAAATCCATATTCTCTTTGGACTTTTTGGTACGGGGTTATGGTTGTGTGTGGATGAATATTTCTAAACTATAGGCAACTAAATCCGAACTCAGTCAAGATCCTCCTCCCCCCTCCCCCTCCCCCCACCCACCTTCCTCAAGACGAAGAGCCAAGAGCAGCTGTGATTGGATACTCTCTGTGCCCAATCGCGATGGCTTTAGGCTCTCACGTCAGAACAGCCTACCCCCTCCCCCTCCTCATCCCCCCCAAATTCTAAATTGGAAAACATTTTGATTCCTCTGGATTCTCTAGGGTTTTATGGTTAGGTAAACTTTGTTAATAGACCGAAACCTTGGATTAAAAGGAATTGTTTCTTTTCATTTAATGAATACTTTTGTGTTACGAAAGAACACAACTGAAGAACATACAAGCATAAAAATCCAGTTACATATTAAAATTCATGTAAATATAAGAACGCATACCTTCTCCACACAAAACATATATAAAGTAAGGAGCGTACGCCGAGAGGCACTGAGTAGCTGCGGCTAAAGCCGTTACCTTTGCCCTATTTATTGGGGCAGGTAACTACAGCCACTGCTGGGAATCGGACAGAAGTGCGGGATTCGAACCCACAACTACACGAATGCGAGACCAACACGCTTCCGCATGGCTTCACCAGCGCACACGTCATATGTCATACGCACCACGCCTATAAACACATAAATATAAAGTAAAAAATAAAAAATGAAATAAAATACAGACTGACGGATACATCTAAGTCTCCCAATTCCCCTCACCCCCCCTTCTATCCCCCATCCCCCCAAATCAGCGAATGCGTTCTTCTTCATCCCCATGACGCAGGCGAGGGGGGGGGGTTGACACATCTCCATCCACTGCCTCAAGCTATCACTCCTCTCTCTCCCTCTCCCTCTCTCTCTCTCTCTCTCTCTCTCTCACACACTCACACACACACACACACACACACACACACACACACACACACACACACACACACACACACACACACACACACACACACACACACCTCTCAACGGTCTAACAACAATATGTTTCTTTGGGCCGAGACCAAGGGAAGCCGCTCCACTAGTGCGCTTGTCGACAATAACCAGCGCTTCTGGCCTTGGGGACAATATGGCGCCGAAGAGGTGAGGTCAGCGAGGAAGAAAAATGAGAAATTATAAGGAGAGTATTTGCAGAAAAGAAGGATAACAGGATAAACAAAAACTGTGGATAAGTATCCAGTAATACAAGAATGCTGCGTGACACTGGTCCGTAGGGGTTTACTAAACCCCTTAAAATGGGTTTTGTGAAGTCTATACAGCCCCTACGGACCCGCGCACCTGTATCCAGTATTAAAGGAATGCTGAGTGAACATGGTCTGTGCAGGTTTACCAAGTCCCTTAAAATAGGTTTTATATAGCCCATAGCCCCTACGGACCCGCGTACCATGCGACACGCCCAAGTGAAATTTGCATCTCCTTCAGGAGAGGAAGAATGAGGAACTGACAGCTCACGACGGTGCTGGTGTCAGCTGCGAGCTGTCACCGCAAAGACTGAAAAGCGGTCCATACACGATCAATTATATTGCGCAATTTCATTGTCAATTCAGAATATTGACAATGAAATTGCGCAATATAATTGATCGTATAAGAGAGCTTAAACGATCAGTCTCGGGTTTGACGTCTTCGGTCCCGCGGTCGGTCTTCAACTAAAGAGAATCGCCCGATTATCTTTATCTTTATCATTATTATTTTTTTTTTCGGACCTTCAAACTGGGGTCATGCTGGGGGGGGGAAGGATGGGCCCTTTTCAGATTAATAAAATCGCCTGGCGGCAGTTAAGAAAATATTCAATAATTAACTACAGTCTTTAGGGTAAATTAAGTCATACTAACTTCGCTAAAACACGATCCGAATGGCCTACCATGCTTAAAGGGGACTAAAATTATAAGAACATAATTATCATTTATCGTTATTATTCATTATTCGTTTACTTACATTTATTGAAAAAATAACCAGATATCAAACCAAAAGTAGTACGTAAGTCACACTACCTGAGGTAGATCGAATCATCAAAATAATCATTACTAATTTATCGTAATCTATTATTCATTATTCGTTAACCTATTCATTTACTCAAAAAAAAAATCCACAAATCAAGGCACGAGGCAGAACCTCACGAAGAACGAAGCCATCAACGGTTTCCCGGAATCCAAAAATCGAACACAATGAAGAAGTCATCGATGCCAGTCGGCGCCAAAAAGTCCTCAATTCTGGTCCACGGTGAGGCGCCTGGCGCCAAGCGATTTTATTAAACCTGTAAGGAGAAGGAGGAGGAGGAGGAGTGGGAGGGGGAGATTCCCAAAGGTAAGAGTTTCAACTCTTAGCTTGATGACCCACTTTACAGTTTTTCTTCTGGATGAGGATCAAAGAATTCTTTTAGTTGAAGGCCGCACAATGTGGTCCTGGTTGATTTCTATTCATCTCGTTGAAGATGCCGCGTTCACCGAAAAGATCAAATGATCGTTAAGGGTCTGCAGGATGTTTGTGGTCTGCAGACACCAAACCCAAACATGAAATGCAGTTTACCAGCACTTCTATCACCAAACCCAGAAACTTGAGTAACATTAATACATCTTAATATATTTCATTACAAGTAAATTTATATTTATTCCCTACTAATAATATTTATACGTGTATTTATTGTACTTATGTTCTGAGGAACCTTCGTGGACAAAAAATAAATAAATAAATAAAAAATAAAATAAATAAAAAATAAAAATCTTTAAGATTTTTTTCTTTTAATCTTCGATAGATTCTGAGGATCGTGGCTTTCCACTATACGTGTCTGACTTCATTGGAAGCTTCTTTTCCCCATAACTAAACGAAGAACGATTCCAAAGACCATCACTTCCAAGTACACGGAAGTCATTAGTAGACACTTATGAGTCTGAAGGACCAGGTAGGGCGTTTCTCCTCGAGTCTCAAGGATAACCTCCGACCTCTAAGTGTTTCCGGTCTGTGTCCCTGTCGCCCGGACTTCAAAAGCTTTTCCGGCTTTTGATTATGCTCAGAGGCTCCTCATGTGGTATAGCCTCTATAGCCTCTTTCCGGGCTAGGTACTCTGAAAGCCTCTTACATGGTAACGCAAGTTGAGTTCTTTGAGGTTTTAATGGGATCTAATGCTAATATAATGGGTTTAGATTCTTTTCAAGAGGTTCCAATCCCTTCTACTTCGTGAAGTACAATCTGCAATACAATTTTTCGAGACTTTAATGGAATTTCATGCTATAGGCTTGGTTAGGTTAGGTTAGCAGGTTTTAATTCGTATTGTGTGGTTCCAATCCTTTTCTAACCTGCCATTTGTGAGATAAAATATCTCCAACACTTTAAAAAAGGGATTTCATGCTATTGTAAGGGCTTCCAATTCACATATAGAGTCAAAACCTCTTTTACTTCAAGACATACTCTCCAAACATATTCCCATTTAAAGGGAGACGAATACGTTCAGTCCAGACTTTTTGTCCCTGTTCACACTAGCGATTTGAACCGCACAGAAACAAAGGCGGTACTGCACAGTCAAGGAAGAACTGCGCGGTTGTGTATGAACGCCTCCGCTGACTTACATTGTAAATGAGCCGTCGCGAGCAAAATAAAACCATCTGCAACAACCAGAAGAAAATATGAAAAGTTCGTCACAGGTTTGAAGGCCCTCAGCGTCACTGGGTCTTTCCAGAGCTGAACTTTTGTCCCCGAGTGTGTAACTTGTGCACCACCTCTTCTTCCTGTTTACATCCTCTAACGCGGGACTTCAGGTCCCGTCCATGATGACCCTAACGTCAGATTTTTTTTTATTCTATTTTGATTATATTTTAATTCTATTTTATTTTAATATAATGTTGTTTATTTTAATTCATTATTTCATTTTTTATTGTATTAATTCATTTTAATCTTAATTTCATTTTAAGTTTGTTTCATTTTTATTTTGCTTTAATTTCATTGCATTTTGTTTTATTTTTCTTGTATTTTATTTTGTTTTAATCTTATTCTATTACACTGTATTTTGTTTTGATTTGATTTTATTGTATTGTATTTCAATTTGTTATAATTCAGTTGTTCTCCCACCGGTAAGTCATCAATGTTTTCGTGGGTTCAGTCGTTCCAGATCTAGAATCCATAGAATATATATATATTTTTTCACGGTGGTTAGGACGCGTCGTGGATGACTTCGTTGAATTACGCGGGAGGAGGAGGAGGAAGAGGAGGGGGTGGGGGTGGGAGGTTTGTCGAGGACAATGCCACATGACAACGAGAGTTCGGCGACACAAAAGTGGAGACTTCTCCCCTCCTTCTGATGCTGCTCTTGTTCCTCTTCCAAGTGCTCTCAGCGGCTTCTTCATTCACTACAATCCCCCCCTTCGCCTCCCCCACCTCCTTTCTCCCTTCCCTGCTTCCTTCTAACCTTTGTATAAGCCCGTCTGTCCTTCCTACCATTCAGAAATCTACTCTTCATCCTCCTCTTCGTTCTCAAATTACTCTTTCTTCCCCCTCTATCTGGCTCTTCTTCTTATCGACCTGCTCCACCCCCTTCTACCATTCTCTTCTGCTATCCACCCTGTTCCTGTTGTTTTGTTTTTCGTACTAAACGACTTGCATATTTTTTTTCTCTCATCTTGTCACCCTTCCCCTTGCCCCTTCCTCTGCGTTCCACCGACACCATCTCTTTCATTCTCTTTCTTTTTTTCGAAGGTCCCATTTGCAGTTCGAAAATAATTCTATTCTGTCTGACGCGACCTCATCGTGGATTACTCTTCTTCGGCACTTCTTGTCCTGTTCCTTTCACGCACCCCACATACCTTATGTATGTCTGTTCTTTAGCCTCCTGGAGAAAACCAATTCATCACTGAATAAAATCGCTATGCATCCACTAACTACCTCTAGTTTTCGGTTCTGTGTCCCACTCGGGAACCTTAGTGGGGTCTCAGTGAGCTCTTGGTGGATCCTTTTGGAGATCCAAAAACCCGAGGCTGAGAACTACAGTCTTGGGCATAAAGACGTCTTCCTAAGAGTCTTGACCCATAGCAACATCCTTGGCCCTCGCTCGTCTTAGACAAACACCCCGAGGGGCTTTGCCCTTATGTGAACGGGCGCACGCTGAAGAAGGGCACCGACTCCACAACCTCTCCAAATCCCCTCTACAGACCCTCCAAGCCCCCCCTCCGGCCACCTTACTTTCCCTACAACTACCAACTGCCCACCTTGTGTCATCCACAGTCCAGTCTATAACTCGAAAGCAATCATTCTTGAAACAAGGAATCCAACGGAACAGTGAAGAAGCTCAAGAACTATGGGACCATCCATAAGGGCAATTTCTCATGATGCTTCTTTGTATACCTGAGGATTATACAATCTATACATCAGATACAATTCAATTCGTGGCGGGATTAGCCTCGCCACAGCTCACAGAATCCGCCACAGAAGCTGGCTGGTCCCGCCAAACTACGGCAGACCAGGCGGCGAATGGCGGGTCGGGCGGGCGTCTTCCCGCTAAAGAGTTTAAATCTAATGATGCCAAACACTGGTTGTCTGGGCGACGCGACATCGACGACGACCACTTCGTCAGTTACTTTGCCTAGTAGGTAGCATTTTCAACATTTAATCCCCCTCTTCCTCTTCCTCCTCCTCCTCCTACTCCCTACTCCTCATCTACTTCTCGTCCTCCTCCTCTTCCTCTCATTGCTCTTCTTTTCTTCATCTTATTGGTTTCTTCTTCTGCTAATCCTCTTCTTCCTTCAGTCTTTTTTCCTTTTCTCTCCTCCTCCTCCTCCTCCTCTTTAATCCTCTTCTCCTTCTCCTCCTCTTCCTCTCATTCCTCTTCTTTTCTTCATCTTCTTATTGGTTTCTTATTCTGCTACTCTTCCTCCTTCGGTCTTCTTTTTCCTTTTCTCTCCTCCTCTTCCTCCTCCTCCTCCTCCTCCTCCTTCTCCTTCTCCTCCTCCTCCTCCTCCCTTGACATTTACTTTCACTTCGTTTCCTTTTCCTGGATTTCATTTCATTCGTGGAAGAAAACTGCAGCCCAGGTTCCCGCCCTTACTCTTCTCCATTCACGTCTGCTCGAATTAGCATTTTTTTCCTTCTTCTTTTCAATCTCTCCCTCTCTCTTTCTTAAAATAACCCCAAAGTATTTATTTCGTTACTGCTAATCCCCAGGCTCCTCGTTTACAAACGGAAATCTATCACATTCAGATTTCTTGCTCAAAAATGATCAAGTCTATTTTTGAAATTCCTTCCTTCCATCTTCTCTCCTTTTGTTTTCGTTATCAAGCAACTTCGATATCGAGTGCAATGGGACAAACGATGGAGACCTAGGAGACGGACGTCAGAAGGAACCATCTCCCACCTATCGTTTTCAATTCCCACTCTTAACGTCATCTACTAGAGGTGCAGCCCCGAGGGGCTGGTTTTCGGTCATTGGATTGCACCCGAGATCTCTATCAAATGAGTCATTCTTCCACTTTTTCACCTACGGTGGGCTGACAACCGGCGACTGCTCGCTTCCTCCGACCAACCGGAGACTGACCAAAGCAACAAACACTAACAATAAGACGAATGTCCTCCGTTTCTTCATGGAATGATCTATGGGAGGGACCAAGGACAGTTTTCCCGAATAGGATGAGGCTGTGGGTTGCCAGTCCGCAAAACACAAGACGACGACTACGACAACGACAAAAACAACAACAACGATGATGATGATTAATAACAATACTTATTAATGATATTCATAACAATAATGATAATAATAAAAATGATAATATCAATAATAACAGTGATAAAAATAATCATAAATAATATTCATAACAATAATAATAATAATAATAATAATAATAATAATAATAATAATAATAATAACAATGACACTATTATTATCATTATTATTATTATTATTAATAATAATAATAACTAATAATAATACATTACACAGTCGCTAAATCTTCAGTCTTCTCAACTATGACGGAAATGGTGTGTGTGTGTGTGTGTGTGTGTGTGTGTGTGTGTGTGTGTGTGTGTGTGTGTGTGTGTGTGCCCCCCCCCCCGTGTACCTAATAAATTTCCATTTTTGGTGGTGATGGTAATGGAGGTGATGGTGGCGGTGGTGGTGGTGTTGGTGATGGTGGTGGTGGTGTTGGTGCCCACAACAGCGACGACCCCCATTAATAAAGAACGCGTGTAACCCCGACCATCAGCTGAGCAGATCGAAGCTCTTTCTGAGAACTAAGTAACGGCACTTCTTCACAGATCACATCACTCACTTGGCAAAGGGACGCCCGCGGATGCTGCGGCGGCACCTCCACCACCACTCGCAGGAGCAGCGTCCTGCGAGTGGCAATCACCGAGTACCCATTGCATTCAGTGTCGAATGTTTCTTTGTGTCACACGCACGCGCACACGCACACACACACACACACACACACACACACACACACAGTCATCACCCCACTTTCTAGGGCGTTTTTTGTGTTTATTCATTTACTTACTTAATTCTATCTTGTTTACTTATTGCAATTATTTATCTATCTACTACTTTATCTATTCATTAATTGGGGGTCAAAGTATTACCCAAAGCTCGATCCATTTGAGCTCTGAGCTCACATCCGGGAGGGTAATAGTTGTCGATCACGAGTCTGGCACGTAATCTAAGACAATGATGAATCACTTATCACTTGGGTCCTGTCGTCAAACTTCAAAGATCTCAAATCAGTTTGAACCACAGTGGTACCGCATAGTCAAGGAAAAAATACACACACATTTGTGTGAACGCTTCCGCTAACTTACAGTGTAAATGAACCGCCGCGATTCAAACCGCGGCGGTTGAAACCGGTAGTGTGGACAGGGCCTACGAGTTGCCGAAGTCCACCGATGCGGCTGGCGCCATCGCCAGTGACCGCGTCCACATCGAAAATGGAAATGTTTCCCCGTAGGTCCCCTTCCTCCACCGCACCTTGGGTTCCGTCGTTTCTTGTGATATTGTTACATCTTCGAGATTAGGTTACGTTATAAAAGGGTAGGTTTGGTTATATTAGGTTAGGTTAGGTTAGGTTAGGTTAGGTTAAGTTAGGTTAGGTTAGGCTTGGTTAGGAGCTCGGTTAAGTTTGGTTAGGTTAGGGAAAGGACCCATTGGCAAAGAAATCTATTCTTGGCGTTTCCACATCTCTCGGACCGCTTGGTAAAGATACTTTTATGGGGCGCTGAGAGTACGCACATTCCGACGGTATGTGGTAGTAAGCACGCGCGAGCGCGAACACACATCACATACACACACACACACACGCACACAAACGCACGTACACACACATACTCGAGCTTTAAGGCAACACAGTGTCATCCACACGTGTTCAACTGGCACCTCGCCAACACTACAACCGCTGCGTGTGTGTGTGTGTGTGTGTGTGTGTGTGTGTGTGTGTGTGTGTGTGTGTGTGTGTGTGTGTGTGTGTGTGTGTGTGTGTGTGCGCGCGCGTGAGAATGTGTGTACGCGTGCTCTGAGCATTTCATCCATCAATTCTCTCACTATTTCAATCTCCATTTCCTGACCCACAGTCCACCCCCTTCAACTCTCTTCCTGTCTTTAGGCACCTCCACCGCCTCTTGGCCATTTCCTTCCTTCCACATTCCACCACCAGGTAATGCCGGAGGCGTTCTCCACATCCCCTCCCCCCGGGGGGCATAACCCCCGGGGAGCATTCCCCTGGGAGTTCTTGTAACTTTTAAAGTTAATCACTATACATAAGTATACGTGGGCCTTATGGGTGCATGGAACCGGCATTATTTCTTTTTATTTCATTGCTATATGCCCTGCGGGGTGGCTAGGCATGACTGCATTGTAAGTTTATGATACCTGTATTTTTTCCTATATTCCACATACAATACGCCCTGCGAGTTTCTTAGATATGACTTCCTTTTCCAAAGCTCGGGGTACCAAGACCGTAGGCCATTACTGCCCTCACGCGGGACTCGAACCAACATCCATCTAGCTTCTCGTCTCTTGATATGCTCTCTGGTCTGCTCGGGTACCACGCTCACCATGAGAATAATTTGGTATCTAGAAGTAGTTGGAGTGCGCAAACCAGGTTAATTGCGCAACCGAAAATAGAATAAATCTTGGGACTGTATCTTACAAAGATTGGCATAACTATACTTCACTATTTCATGGAAAAAAATTTGAAATAAAATACAATAGAAATAAAATAAAATAAAAAATAAAGTAAAATAAATTCCACATCCGGACCGCAATTCAAAGCATAAAAAAAAAAAAAAAAAAAAAAAAAAAAAATTGCTACCAGTTGCTACCAACACGACTGAAGACATAACCTTGTCTGGGTCAAACAGAAGTTGACAAAAAAAAAAAAAAAACTGACCTCATATGAACACAATCCCTTAGCATTAAACGGAAAAAATCTACTAAGTCTGCCACCAACGCGATGGGGGGGTTAGCTTTAAACCTTATCCTCCCTTTAACACACACGCCCCCCCCTCCCTCCCCCCCCCGCGCACTCACAGTCCCTTGCGCACCATCTAGTGTTCTCCGAACCCTAGTAGCTGGTTACAGGTGGAATGCGGGTCAATGGAGGGGGAGTGGGAGGGGCAGGTGGGGGGTGAGGGGGGCTTAGTACCAAGGCTAAGGTTGAGGGGGGAAGAGGGGAGAGGAGAGACCGGTTTAACAGCAAAAATAAACCCAATACCACGGTGATAACCCAACCATAACAGGCCGGGGGGGGGGGAAAGAGAGAGAGCGAGAGAGCGAGAGAGAGAGAGAGAGAGAGAGAGAGAGAGAGAGAGAGAGAGAGAGAGAGAGAGAGAGAGAGAGAGAGAGAGAGAGAGAGAGACCCAGTAACCAAAACGACTTTACATTCTCAACAAGGCGATCATCTCGTCGTTTTAAAATAACGAAATGGAATGTATATAAGGTGGAGTACAAGAAGACCGAGATAAGCAGGAGGAGGAGGAGGAGGAGGAGGAGGAGTAAGAATAGGATGATGAGGAGGAATGAGATGAGGATGAGGACGACGACGAGGAGGAGGTGAAAAAGAAGGACGAGAAATTAAAAGTGGTCAAGTAACGAATGAAAAGACCGGAATGATGATAATGTTAAGGAGGAGGAGGAGGAGGAGGAGGAGGAGAAGGAGGAGGAGAAGGAGGACAAGGAGGAGGAGGAGGAGGAGGAGGAGGAGGAGGGGGAGGGAGGAAGAGGAGGAGGAATGACCCAAAAACAAGGTCAAGAAAATGAAAGAAAAAAAAAAGAGGTCAGACGGATAAAGGAGCCAAAAGTGGAGTAGCGGCTGAAAATGAGCGGGTCCCTGAAACGCGGGCGAAGGAAATACAACTAAAGGGGAAAGGGCCAAAGAAAGGGGCACGGGAGGGGACGGGTGGGAGGAGGAGGAGGGGGAAGGGTGGGTGGGGAAGAGGAGGGAAAGAAAGAAAAGGATGGGAAGGGAGGCAGGAGAGGGAGAGATGTGGGGAAGATACGGGTGGGAGGGAGAGGAGGAGGGAGAAGGGTGGGGAAGGGTGGGTGGGGAAGAGGAGGGATAGAAAGAAAAGGATGGGAAGGGAGGGAGGAGAGGGAGAGAGATGGGGAAGATACGAGTGGGAGGGAGAGGAGGGGAGTGGAGGGAGAGGAGGGGAAGGGAGGGAAAGGGTGGGAAGGGAAAAGGTGGGGAAGAGGGGGGAACGGAGGGATAGGAAGAGGAGGAGAGACGAGAGGCGGGGAAGATAAGGTAGAAGGGAGAGGAGGAGGAGAAGGGAGGGGAAAGGGTGGGAGGTGAGGGAGGAATAGGGTGGGAGGAGAAGGGAAGGGATGGATGGGATGGATGGGATGGAAAGGGAAGAGGAGGGGAAGGGAGGGATAGGAAGAGGAGGAGAAGGGAGGGGAGAGATGGAGGGATATGGGGAAGATTCAGGTGGGAGTGAGAGAAGGGGGAGGAGAGGGGAAGAGGAGGGGAAGGGAGAGGAGAGAGGGAGAGAGATGGGGAAGATACAGGTGGGGACGAGGATGGGGTGAGGAGGAAGGGAGAGAAGAGAGAGGAATGGAGAGGAAATGAAAAGGTCGGGAGAGGGAGGGGAGGGGAGGGAAGTAGAAGAGAGGAGGGGAGGGAAGGAGGAGGGAGGAGGGAAGAGGGGAGAAGAGGGGAGAGGAGAGTAGGGGGGAGGAGAGGAGACGGGGGAGGAGACGGGAGAGGAGGGGAGAGGAGAGGAGGGGAAAGGGAAGGAAAAGGAGAGGAGATGAGAGGATAGGAGATGAAGACAGGGGAAAAGAGAGAACAAAAGAGAGGAAAGGGGTTATGAGGGGAGGAGAGAGAATGGGAAAGGAGGGGAGGTGAGAGGAGTGGAAGGAAGAAGAGAGAGGAATCCCGATGGAGGAGAGAAAGAGAGGACAGAAAGGCGCTGCCCCACGGGGGGCCCTCAGGCCTAAACATTCAGAGAATCGAAGGTGACGATATCGACTCCGAGGACGAAAGGAAGGTCCGGAGGAGGACAAGAAACGTCCGGTGATGCCAGGACGAAGAACTGAAGGCCACGACGAAGAACACCCTGTGAAAGGTGACGTCGAAGAACACCCTGAAGAAGAAAACGGCGAAGAACACCCTGAAGAAGGTGACGTCGAAGAACATCCTGAAGGTTACGACGAAGAACACCCTGAAGGTGATCAAGCTGAAGAACACCCTAAAGAAGGCCACGACGAAGCACATCCTGAAGGAGGCGACGTCGAAGAACACCCCCGGAGAAAATCACACAAGAATGAACACATGAAGGTCATGACCACATGGAAGAAGAGCGTGTGGAGGACGAGATGGAGATGGTGGTGGGCGGTGGGCGGGTGGAGGTCAAGGTGGAGGTGGAGGTGGAGGTGGAGGAGGAGGAGGAGGAGGAGAAGCCGTGGTGGATATGACGTTGAAGGGAAAGACTCACTTCGGGGTTCATGTAGGAAGGTAAGGGAACATTACGCGTTGATTATTCAAAGATGCTCCGTCAGGCTCCAAATGTCCAAAGGTTGGACCAACTGTCCATTCCCGGGGGTAGGTCAGGGAATGAACAATTTGCCAATGGGCCACAACGGGTCATCTTTGGCTCACAATGGCTCATAATGGCTCATAATGGGTCACTGGCTCACAATAAGTCAGAATTGGCTAAAAATAGGCCGCAATTGGTTTACAATGGGTCACACCTGGCTCACAATGGACCACAATGAGCAACAGATGGCTCACATTTGGCTCACAATGAGATGCAAATGGGTCACATTTGGCACACAGTGGGTTGCTACCGACTCACAAATGGCTCACAATGGTTCAAAATAGTAAAATATATCATCAAAGCCCAATACTCCTTAACTAACAATTTCGTCATATCAATTTTAATTGCTTACAACTCGTTTAGCGAACCAAGCAATCGCGTTGACTTAACTGATCAACTAACGAGTTCATTAACCTGGAAAAATGGAATATTACGTGATAGTAGTGAATTTAACACTAATTAACTAGTAATTGTATGCACTAATTGGTAAATGTTCATAGTAACTAGTTAATGTCCAGTAATTGGTCGGTCATGTGTTCATTAGTTAGGAACGTCAAATCTAATTTCATAAAATTCTTCCACGGTTTCTTCTTTTACATACTTCAACGAAAATATATATATATATATATATATATATATATATATATATATATATATATATATATATATATATAACATATATATATATACATATATATACATATATATATATATATATATATATATATATCAAACACAATAAAACAAAATAAAAAAAATTATACAAATAATATCAAATATACAATAAAAAAATGAATAAATAATATATACAGTAAAATATAAAGTCTAAACTAAAATACAAAAAAACAAAACATTATATAAAATATAAAATCGAATAAAAAAATAATGTATACATAAAATAAATCTAAATCAAAATATAGCAAAATCCCCGCAGAGGGGCGATCCAGAAAAAAGAACAAAGAAACTACGAATGAAAATAAATAAATCAAATAAATGAAAGAAAAAATTATAATAATAATTACGAAAAGAAATTAAAAGAAATTGGAAAGGAGTCGCTACGATATTTGTGTACTTCCTGTAAATCGTGAAAATATTCCACGACAAAAATAAATAAATAAATAAATAAAATAATCAGGACTGAGGACATTACGCTTAACACAAAAATAAGCTTCTGGAGTACAAAGGAAGGTTGGTGTTGTTCTGGACTGTAGTTTACCAGCGCTTCTATCCGGACTACAAAGGATGTGGGAGGTGGATTACATGGAACGGATGAAGGGAGCAAGAGGACCACGAGAGAGAGAGAGAGATAGAAAGGAAGGGAGATAGAGAGAGAGGTAGGGGGAGAGAGGGTGTGTGAGAGAGAGAGAAAGGGGAGAGAGAGAGAGAGAGAGAGAGAGAGAGAGAGAGAGAGAGAGAGAGAGAGAGAGAGAAAGTGAGAGAGAGAAAGTGAGAGAGAGAGGGAGGGAGAGAGAGAGAGGGAGGGAGAAAGAGAGAGGGAGGGAGGGAGAGAGAGAGAGAGGGAGGGAGAGCGAGAGATGGAGGGGGAGGGAGAGAGAGAGAGAGAGAGAGAGAGAGAGAGAGAGAGAGAGAGAGAGAGAGAGAGAGAGAGAGAGAGAGAGAGGATAGAAAAGAAATAGAAGAGAAGAGAGAAAAGACAGAAGTGAGAAGAGATAGGAGAGAAAAGAGATAAAAGAGAAGAGACAGAAGAGAGAAGAGATAGAAGAGAGAAAATATATAAGAAAAGAGAGAAAAGAGAGAGACAGAGACACAATGTCAAGCGGAGAGAGGGTAGCGATTGTCGAAAAAGAGAAACAGAGAGTTCTGAGGCCCATGTGGCAAGCGCTTGCCGAGGCAGTATGCAACATGGGGGACCTCAATGTGGGCTGGTTATTTTGTGGGTGGTTACTGTGAGGGCTGCCTGCAGGCTCGAACCAGTACGGGGACTGGTACACATGTATCATTTTCCCCCTTTATAAAGGGATGGCCGAGTCAAAACGTACACACCCATCCCAGACCTATTCGTTGGCCCCCTTCCCATCTCAGCATCTCGTGGATGAAGGAGGAAGAAGAGGAAGAGGAAGAGGAGGAGGACGAAGAAGAGAAAGAAGAAGAGAAAGAAGACAAAGAAGAGAAAGAAGAAGACGGAGGGAGGGGTGCGTGGGCCCCCAGGTGTACCCCCCCGGCCCCCTTTCTTATCAACCATCCGACGATCCTATTCAGTTGAGTCTCGTCCCCCGGAGCCGATGCATGAAGAGAACGGAGGAGGAGGAGGAAGGAGGAGGAGGAAGAGGAGGAGGAGGAGGAGGAGGAGGAAGGAGGAGGAAGGAGGAGAAAGGAGGAGGACGTGGGGGAGGAGGAAAAGGAGGAGGACACGGAAGAGGAGGGGAAGAGGAGAAAGAGGAGGAAAGGAGGAGGAGGAGGAGGAGGAGGAGGAGGAGGAAGAAGGTGGAGGAAGGAGGAGGAGGAAGAAGGTGGAGGAAGAAGGAGGAGGAACTGGAGGAGAAAGAAGAAGCAGGAAGGAGGAGGAGAAGGAGGAAGAGAAGGAGGAGAAAGAAGGAGCAGGAGGAGGGAGTAGAAAGAGGAGAGAGGAGGAGGAGGAGGAGGAGGAGGAGGAGGAGGAGGAGGAGGAGGAGGAGGAGGAGGAGGAGGAGGAGGAGGAGAGGAGGAGGAGGAGGAGGAGGAGGAGGAGGAGGAGGAGGAGGAGGCGAGTGCCCGGGCTTAAAGGAACAAGATGCCTGGACCGAAGGCAAGAAAAGGTGAGAGGTGAGGTTATAGGCAAGAGAGGGGAAGGGCACATTAAAGGGAAGGGGCGCAAACGCATTGAGGTGGGGGGGACACAGAGGGGGGAAGAGGGGGGAATACAGGCAGAGCTTAAAGGTGCTGGAGTTGGGCAGGACGGGGCGATACTGCTGGGGGAGGGGAGAGGAGACGAAGGGAGGGGAAGGGGAGGAAAGGGAGGGGAAGGGGAGGAAAGGGGAGGAAAGGGGAGGAAAGGGGAGGAAAGGAGAGGAAAGGAGAGGAAAGAGTGAGGAAAGGGGAGGAGAGAGGGGAGGAGAGAGGAGAGGAAAGGGATATACAGGGGAGGACAGTGGAGGAAAGAAGAGGGCAGGGGAGGAAAGGGGAGACGAGGGAAGGCGAAGGGAGGGGATGGGAAATGAGAGAGGAAAGGAGAGAGAAAAGGGGAGGAAAGACGAGGAGAGGGGAGGCCAAGGAAAGGGAGACGAAGGGAGGGGAGGGGAAAAGAAAAAGGAAAGGGGAAGGAAAGGGCACAGGGGAGGCGAAGGGAGGCAAGGGGAAAAGAGGGAGGAAAGGGGAGGAAAGGGGAAGAAATGGGGAGAGGAAAGGGGAGGAAAGGGAAAGAAAGGGGAGAAGAGAGGACAGCGGAGGAAGGGCGAGGAGAGGGTAGTAAAGGGGAGGAGACGAGGGGGGAGGGGAGGATAGGAGAGGGGAACGGTAAGGTGGGCATGGGAGTAAAGGGGATAAAACGGGGTCCACAAGAGAGGGGGGGGGGAACGACTGGGGGGTAAGGGGGGTGAAGATGGCCTTAAATTTCCCATTGTCTCCAAGGATAGAAACGCTGGTTATTGCCCCGTACATTACAAGGAAGCAGGAGGAAGGAAGAGTAAAGAAGGAGAGGGAAAATAGGAAGAAAGGGGAGGGGAGGAAGAAAAGGGAGGAGGGGAAGAAGAGGAGGAGGGAGAGAAGGGAGGAAAAGGAGGAGGGCGAAAACGGTGGGGGGGAGGAGGTTTGTATTATGACAGAGCGGGGGGAATGGAAGAGGGGAGGTGAGGAAAGGTGTGATGACGTGGCAAAAGGGGAGAGGAAGGGGAGAGGAAGGGGAGATATGTTACGGTATATGGTTGATGGGGAAAGTGTGAATGGAATGATGGTGATGGGGGAAAGAGTGGGGCAAGTGAAGGGACGTTGACGAGAGAGAGAGAGAGAGAGAGAGAGAGAGAGAGAGAGAGAGAGAGAGAGAGAGAGAGAGAGAGAGAGAGAGAGAGAGAGAGAGAGAGAGAGAGAGAGAGAGAGAGAGAGAGAGAGAGAGAGAGAGAGAGAGAGAGAGAGAGAGAGAGAGAGAGAGGAGAGAGAGAAAGGAGAGAAAGGAGAGAAAGGAGAGAGAGAAAGGAGAGAGAAAGGAGAGAGAAAGGAGAGAGAAAGGAGAGAGAGAGAAAGGAGAGAGAAAGGAGAGAGAGAAAGGAGAGAGAGAGAGAAAGGAGAGAGAAAGGAGAGAGAGAGAGAAAGGAGAGAGAGAGAAAGGAGAGAGAGATAGAGACAGAGGGAGGGAGAGAAATGGGAGGGAGGGAGATAATGAGGGAGGGAGAGAAAAGGAGAGAAAGGCAGAGAGAGATGAAGAGAGAGAGAGAGAGAGAGAGAGAGAGAGAGAGAGAGAGAGAGAGAGAGAGAGAGAGGAGAATGGGAGGGAGGAAAGGAGAGAGACAGAAAGAAAGAGAGAGAGAGAGAGAGAGAGAGAGAGAGAGAGAGAGAGAGAGAGAGAGAGAGAGAGAGAGAGAGAGGGGGGAAAGAGGGAGGGAGGGGAAGAGGGAGGGAGGGAAAGAGGGAGGGAGGGAAAGAGGGAGGGAGGGAAAGGGGGAGGGAGGGAAAGAGGGAGAGAGGGAGAAAGAGGGTCGGAGAGAAAGAGGGAGGGAGGGAGAGAGAGGGAGGGAGAAAGAGGGAGGGAGAGAGGAGGGAGAGAGAAAGAAGGAGGGAGAAAGAGGGAGAGTAAGAAAAAAGAGAGAGATGCCACAAGAAAGAAATGGCGAATTACGAATTACTGAAAAAAAAAAAATAATAATAATAATAATAATAATAATAATAAAGCAGGAACGAAAAAAATTAAAACGATGTAGAAATGACCAGGAATGGGGAAGCCAAAAATGGAAAGAGATATTAATAAACAAAGTAAAGAAAAAATATTTAATGGAACACTGTAATGGATCAAAGGAGAAAGCTAAAGAGGAGGTTAATTATGAAAAATATATAACAGAGAAAAAGAGAAATTTAAAAAAGCCGCGAAGAGAAAGGGGTAGAAGAGGAGACGGAGGAAGAGGAGGTGGGGGAAGAGGAGGAGAACGGGGAGGTTGGTGGAAGTGGCAAAGAGATGAGGAATAAACGTGAATGAAATGAAGAGGAAGAGGAGGAAGAAGAGGAAGAAAATAAGAAGAAAAAGAAGACGGAGAAGAAGAAGAGAAAGAAGAAGAAGAAGACGAAGAAGGGAATGGAAAAGAAAGAGAAGAAAAAAGAGCGATACATAGTGGATATAATGTTTCGACAACACAGCTGCACAGGCCGAGTGAAACACAAAGAAACACAACGAAATGAAATGACAAACAGTTGACGGAGACGAATGATGGAAGCTGAGGGCGACAGACCACCAGAAATAGACCAAATACCAGCGTTTCTTTCCTCGGGGACAATACCGCCCCCGAAGACGGTGGACCCACACAGGCGAGAGAGCAGAAATATTTAAGAAGTTACGGACAGATCCAGTTAAGAGTGATCAGCATTCTTCTATCAAAGGAATCTAAGCCTCCACTGATAAAAGAATTCTGCGTGACTAAGGTCAGAACGGGTGTCACTGAAGTTCCTTAAGTCAATCACTACATGTACTTTACCAACGTTTTTGTCTTGGGAAAATTAGAAGTTAGGTAAGGACAACGACGAGGCAAAGCCATTGGTCGGAATATGGGAAAGTGTGTGTGTGTGTGTGTGTGTGTGTGTGTGTGTGTGTGTGTGTGTGTGTGTGTGTGTGTGTGTGTGTGTGTGTGTGTGTGTGTGTGTGTGTGTGTGTGTGTGTGTGAGAGAGAGAGAGAGAGAGAGAGAGAGAGAGAGAGAGAGAGAGAGAGAGAGAGAGAGAGAGAGAGAGATCGCGCGCGCGTGATGTGTACATTATTTATGTGGCAGAGCTTGTTCAAATATGCAATCTCATTTTTCTCAATTTCAAATTAGTTGATTCCAATTTTATTTTAATTTTCCACTGATCTCGTATAGTATTACTTCTCTTCATACATATATACATCCATCAGTATAAATAATCAGAGGCTAACTATGCATATATACATATACACACGTACATATACATGTATATACATATATCAAATATACACATACATATGCATAAACATCTACAATATAAATGATCAGAGGCTAACTATGCATATATACATATACACACGTACATATACATGTATATACATATATCAAATATACACACATACATATGCATAAACATTCACAGTATACATATATACATGTACTTGTACATATATGTATACGTATATTCGTATATATGACTAATTATGCATATATACATACACATTTGCACAAATATATACATATGTAACATACAGATATACGTATACATACACTCGTACATGTACATATATACACATATACCTACACATATGTATAAATATATACATATACATTATACATACTACGTTCTATCCAGTCAAAATTTCCAGAGATTTCAGTGATACACCTATGGCCCAGAGTCACTTAGTGTTATACAGTTCTTCAGAACTAAATTTCTTTGCCACGCACCTCTTCGGCAAGATATTGTTCCAGTAGTGGATAGAAGCGCTAGATACGGACACGAAGTACATTTATGTATAAGTGCAATTAATATGTACGCATGTATATACCCATGTATATGTATGTTTGTATATATGCATGTATGTGTGTGTGTGTATATGTGTGTGTATATATATATATATATATATATATATATATAATTAAATATTTATACAAAGAACAGAGAAAAAATCAAGGAGGGCTAAAAAAAAAATTAAAATAATGAATATAAAATCGAAGGAGGATTAAGAGGCTGAGAAGTGGGTGATGGCGCCTTACACTGAGGCAAGAGGGATGACCGCCACAAACTCGTAAGTTAGTGAGGGAATTTTGAGAAGAAGAAGAAGAATACAGAGAGACAGAAAGAGAGAGAGAAAGGGAGAGAGAAAAACAGGAGAGAGGGGAGAGAGAAAAACAGGAGAGGAGAGAAAAAGAGAGGAAAACAGGAGAGAGGAGAGAAAAAGAGAGAAAGAGAAAGAGAGAGGGAGAAGATGATAGTGCAAAAGGTGAAACTGAGAAGGATGAGGAAGAGGAGATGGAAAACGAGGGCGAGGAGGAGGACGAGGAGGAGGAAGACGAGAAATAAGAAGATAAAGATGAAGATGAAGAGGAGGAGGAGGAGGAGGAGGAGGAGGAGAAGGAGGAGGAAGAGGACGAGAAGGAGTAGGACGAGGGCGAGGGTGAGGGGAGAAGAAAATAGAAATAAATAAAAGAGGAGCGCAAGCAGGTGGGGGAGGGAGAAGGGGTGAGCGAGGAGGAAGAGATAAGGGGGGGAGGGGCAGATAGAAACGAAAATCGACTGAAGAGGGGAAGAAAATGAATTACAGCACAAATAGGGAGAGGGGAGGGGGAGGGAAGCGAGAGGGGAAGAAGAGGGGAACGAGAGGGGAAGAAGAGGGGAGCGAGAAGGGTGGGGAGAGGGTAGGAATACGGGAGAAGGGAGGAAGAAGGGAAAAGTGAGAAAGAGGGGAAAGAGTAGGGAGGGGAGGGAGAGGGGAGGAAGAGGGGAGGAAGAGGGGAGGAAGAGGGGAGGGAGAGGGGAGAGAGAAAGGAGAGAGAAGGGAGAGAGATGTGCGGGAGAGGGGGGAGGGAGCGGGGAGGTGGAGAGTGGGAGGGAGGGCGGCCGGACACTACAGAGCCTAATGCAGGCGGGAATAGGAGGATGGGGGGATGCGGGGATGAGGGGGGTGGGGGTTGGGGTGGTTAGTTGGGAGACCCGAATACCGCCTACACACAAGAAGAAACTAGGCCGAAGCGACCTCACACCAAATATGGTAATAGTGTTATGATAATGGTGATATTACAGTGGTGGTGGTAGTGGTGGTGGTGGTAGTGGTAGTGGTGGTGGTGGTGGTGGTGGTAGTGGTGGTGATGGTGTAGCGTAAGACTTCAGGATTTCCGGGGAGGTCAAAGGCTCACCTGACAAAAGCATCCGAGAGGGAGGTCACCAGGTCAAACAGAAAAGGTCGGGTCAGCTCAGGTCATAAAGGTAAGCTTCCCCCCTCCTCCCCCTCCTCCACCGTGGGACCCTCTGGGAAGATCGACTCCCGAAATGGTTGGACCCCAAAACCCTTCAAGTCCCTCGACAACGCCACAGGGTCCACTGGTCCATTGCAGGTCCACCGGGCAACCCATTGGTGAATGACACAGCCTCTGTCTCACCTTTTCCTATCTGGTGGATATTCGAACATGATTTCTGTCTGTCTGTCTCATATAAAACACACACACACACACACACGTACACACACTCGATAGCGCGGTTGCTAGACTTCCCGACTGCCACTACGGAGGTCTGGGTTCGAATCCCGCAGAGGGCTGAAATAATTTCAGTATCGTTGTGCTGCGAGTCGTTACTCCACCTCTCGTGGGCGGAGAA
>NC_134790.1:32100698-32108198 GCF_046742065.1 Oratosquilla oratoria
CACTTTGAGCCAAAGAGGACCTTCCGCCCTTTGATTTCGAGCCAAGGAGGATTTTCTGCAGTTCGACTTCAACCCAAAGAGGATTTTCCGCCTTTTGACTTCGAGCCGAGGAGGACTGGAAACCTTTCGACTTCGAGCCAAAGAGGACCTTCCGTCCTTTGACTTCGAGCCGAGGACGACCTTCGCCCTTCGACTTCGAACCAAAGAGGACGTTCCGCCTTTTGACTTCAAGCCGAGGAGGACTTTACGCCCTTCGACTTCGAGCCAAAAAGAACTTTCAGCCCTTTCACTTCGAGCCAAAGAGGACTTTCTCCCTTTCGACTTCGAGCCGAGGACGACCTTCGCCCTTCGACTTCGAACCAAAGAGGACGTTCCGCCTTTTGACTTCAAGCCGAGGAGGACTTTACGCCCTTCGACTTCGAGCCAAAAAGAACTTTCAGCCCTTTCACTTCGAGCCAAAGAGGACTTTCTCCCTTTCGACTTCGAGCCAAAGAAGACCTTCTGCCCTTTGACCTCGAGCCGAGGAGGACTTTCCGCCCTTTGACTTCGAGCCGAGGAGGACTTTCCGCCCTTTGACTTCGAGCCGAGGAGGACTTTCCGCCTTTCCACTTCGAGCAGAGGAAGACTTTCTGTCTTTCGACTTCGAGCCGAAGTGGACCTTCCGCCCTTCGACTTCGAGCAGAAGACGACTTTCCACCTTTCGACTTCGAGCCAAAGGGACCTTCCGCCCCTCGACGTCGAGCCGAGGACGACCTTCGCCTTTCGCCTTCGAGCCAAGGAGGGCCTTCCGCTCTTCGAGTGGCAAAGAGTTTGTCTTCTTAATCATGAACGTCCTTCGAATTGTTTCTCAGCCATAGCAGCCTCTTCGAAGTATGCCTTCTAACCTAACTATGGTAGCATAACCTGGTTTGGTTATTTTATCATTCTTTATTGATTATTTTTTATTATTAGTATCTTATCATTATTATATTACCTTTATTCTTATATTATTATTCCTATTATAATAATATCATTATTAATATCATCATTATTACTATTATTACTATTATTATCATTATTTCATATATGTTTTCCAGAGATTCTTTACAAGTTACATCGGGGTTCAAACACACAAATATAGTGTTGTAGGAAAAAAAATGAAAAAATACAATTAACAATGTGACTAACTTACAAAATTTTGTTCTGGCTAAGATCAGACGATTCCATTCAGGGAGTAGCGGACCCTAAACAAAACGTGAAAGTTCCCAATCGCGACCCCACAGCAGTGACCCAAACCCGCCCATCCTTCTACTACACGTCTTATACAATTTTCAATCAAACGCAAGACGATTTTATTCAGTTCGACGGAAACCATTCGCGGCAACACACATTTCTACATCACCATAGCTTTGCGCGTTGGGTTTCTGCGGGACAAAACAAACTGGCACACTACGTCCGCCAAAGCACACAAGCGACGGTATCACACTGCATCCTCACTTTAGCTTCGCCGGAGTCTAAAATAATCGAACTTGGCCCTAGTTCACAATAACAATGCCTATTATTATTGTAGCAGCGAACAGCTGCACGCAACAACGGTAAAAATGTGTGTGTGTGTGTGTGTGTGTGTGTGTGTGTGTGTGTGTGTGTGTGTGTGTGTGTGTGTGTGTGTGTGTGTGTGTGTGTGTGTGTGTGTTTAGCCATATGTCTTTAGCCATATGTCTTTAACCACAGTCTGACAGAGAGAGAGAGAGAGAGAGAGAGAGAGAGAGAGAGAGAGAGAGAGAGAGAGAGAGACAAGAGAGACGAGAGAGACGAGAGAAACGAGAGAGAGACAGGAGAAACAAGAGAGAAAAGAAAGAGAAAGAAAAATAGAGAGAGAGAAATGAAACTGATGCATCTGGCTGCAAACGAAACGCATCTTGTCTTACCAGGGCCCAGATTTGTTAAGATTTTGTTTATCCAAAAATCTCAACCAACAAGACAACGATATCATTTCCACAGAATATCTGAACTTCGACATTTTAATTTTTTTTTTTTACAGAAAAAACACCATTTCCACAGTCTTTGCATGTTCCAGCCTCAATCTATTTAATCCATGTAACTATGTATTTGCTTATGCATTTACATATTCTTAGAAAACTAGCGACACTTTTAATTTTTTATATTTACTATATTTTCCTTTTTTATGAACAACAGCAGTTTAAGCTTTCTGCCACTTTATTCTCTGTCACTGTTGACAAGCAAAGACAAGTATGATTGGTCTTGCGTTGTGTTCCTATGTGGCGTCTCTGCCTGCCCGCTAGTCATAACCTGCCTCAATCTGTCTCTCTTCACCATCACAGGAACAAGTTATAGCGCGAATAAAGAATAAAAAATAAAAAATAAAAATAAAAATAAAAAATAAAATAATAATAATAATTACAATATATAAATATATAAAATATAAAAATATCAAATTAAAATATAACAATAACAATATAATAATAATAATTACAATTATGATACCAATAATAATATGATTAAAATAATAATATTGACAATAATATAATAATAAAAATAATAATACTATTGATAACAATGATAACAACAACAACAACAAATAAAAATAAAGACAGTGTGTCCGTGGTCATCCACGAAGAGTTCCGTTCGAAGTCGTTCTTCATAGTTCTGCAGTCGTCGTCGTCGTCGTCGTCGTCGTCGTCTGAGTAACGTCTGCCGCTGACGTCTCGGCTTTATTGTTCTCTCCGCCGCAACTGCTCGCCTCCTTTTGTTTCCCCGGCTGAGGCCACCTGCTCATTCTCCTGCTGCTGCTGCTCTTCCTCCTCCACCTGCTCATTCTCCTGCTGCTGCTGCTCTTCCTCCTCCACCTGCTCATTCTCCTGCTACTGCTCCTGCTGCAACTGTTCCTCCTCCTCCTCCTCCTCCTGCAGCAGCAAATAAATATGACGTAGTGACCGGGGGGTGGGGAGGGGGATTAATTGGCGTCAAATGACCGAGCGAACGGAAGAAAGGCTTGATCGAACCAACGCCAACAATTCTAATAAATCTAAAGCCGAATGCTATACAAGCTAAAACAGCATCATTAATAATTAATAATAATAATAATGATAATAATGATAATAATAATAATAAATTAATAATAATAATAATAATAATAATAATAATAATAATAATATTAATAATATTAATTATAATAATAATAACAATAATAGTAATAACAATAATGATGATGATGATGATGATGATGGGGATGGGGATGAGGATAATAATAATAACAATAATAATAATGACACAAAATAGAGTAAAATAAAATAAAACAAAAACTAAAAAAAGGAGGAGGAGGCGACTTGATCACATCGGTGATGGTGACGACCCAAAATGGTGATCAACGACGGTGCTGGTGATCATCATCAGCGGTGGCGAAAGCGATTTGTGACAGCTGGCGCTGACACCAGTAATGAAGTGTCATGTTTGTGGCCACACTCGAGCTGACGTCAGCCTCTGACCTTGGCAGCTGAAGATGGTGATGCCAAGGGATGAAAAATGTTCAAAAACTCTTCTACGCAAAGCCATAAAGCGGTATCCTTACCCGCCCCGTCCCCTCTCCCTCTCCTCCTTCTCCTCCTCCTCCTCCTTCTCTCTCTCCTCCCCCTTCTCCCTCTCCTCCTCCTACTTCTCCCTTTCCTCTCTACTCTCCCTCTCCCTCTCTTCCTTCTCTCCTTCTCCCTCTCCTCCTCCCTTTCCTCCTTCTCCCTCTCCTCCTTCTACTTCTCCCTCTCCTTCTTTTCTTCATCCTCCTCACTCTTCCTCTCCGCCTCCTTCTCCCTCTCTTCCCCCTTTTCCCTCTCCTCATCCCTACAAGTTTCTAATGATTTATGACATCGACAAAAGACTTTTTGGTAAAAAATAAATAAACAAATAAATAAAGTTAGAAAATAAAATCAACAAAAATATGAATAAACAAACGCGAAAATGTAAATAAAAAGCAGCTGAACACAAACAGCAAAGAAATACACGAATACACACAAAACAAAACAACCGACAGCACTTTACAAACACACAGTGTTGTTTATCCAATTGGAAAAGAATACATAAATAAATAAATAAATAAAATCGAACTCCTCTCGATCTCCTCTTAGGCAACGCCCCCCCCCCACGAAGTGACTCACTTCGCAGATTTTTTTTCTAAACAAATGGCTTCAACTGTCGAAGGGGGTATTCTCGACGTGAGGAGGGCCTTAAGATCCCATATGGTTGAACGAAAATCCCTTATAGTCTCACGAAGTTCCCTTAGGGTCTCATAAAGATCCCTTAAGGTCTCACGAAGATCCCTTATGGTATCACGAAGATCCCTTATGGTATCACGAAGATCTCATATAGTCTTGCGAAGATCACTTATT
The DNA here is from genome assembly GCF_046742065.1 of Oratosquilla oratoria. Lineage (NCBI taxonomy): Eukaryota > Metazoa > Arthropoda > Malacostraca > Stomatopoda > Squillidae > Oratosquilla > Oratosquilla oratoria. Next base: position 32,105,078 of record NC_134790.1, read on the forward strand.
GTTTCACGAATATCCATTAGGATCTCACGGAGATCCCTTATGGTCTCACGAAGATTCCTTATGGTCTCACGAAGATCCCTTATGGTCTCACGAAGATATCAGATAATCTCACGAAGACCATGGTCTCACGAAGATCCTTTATGGGCTCACAAAGATCTCATATAGTGTCACGAAGATCTTTATGATCACACGAAGCTCTTTTATAGTTTCACGAAGACCTAATATAGTCTTACGAAGATCCCTTATGGTCTCACGAAGATCCCTTATGGTCTCACGAAGCTCCTTTATGGTCTCACAAAGATCTCATACAGTGTCACGAAGATCCTGTATGATCTCACGAAGCTCCTTTATAGTCTCACGAAGGCCTAATATAGTCTCACGAAGATCCCTTATGGTCTCACAAAGATTTATCAGGGTCTCACGAGGATCATCTATGATCTCACGAAGATCCCTTATGGTCTCACGAAGATCCCTTAGGGTCTCACATCCCACGAAGATGCCTTATGATCCCACGGAATCTCATATAGTCTCACGAAGATCCCTTGTGGTCTCACGAATATCCCCTATAATCTCACAAATATATCATATAGTCTCACAGGAATACATTAAGCTCTCACGAATATCTTACAGTCTCACGAAGATACATTATGATCTCACGAATATTTCCTATAATCTCACGGATTCTCCCAATAACCTCACGAATATACCTACATTCTAACATATATTCTTATAGCCTTACTATTATACTTTATAATCTCACAAATATCTCCTACATTCTCACGAATATTACTGGTGATAATTACCTCCTTAACGATGGCACAGGGGGACCTACGCCAGGAGGCGCTGAGTAGCTGCGGCCGAAGCCGTCACCTTTGCTCTATGATGCGCTCTGGGCAATGTTGAGGCTCGTAACTAGTCACTGATGAGAATCGGAGGGGAGTGCGGGATTCGAACCAACAACTAAGCAAGTGCGAGACCAGCACACTTCCGATTACGCCACCAGCGCACACTGTCACTATATGTAGATAATGGTGTCCTCGACGATAAACCCAAGTGGCTTATTCGGCTGTGTTGTTGTTGTTGTTGTTGTTATTGTTGTTCTTAATGTTGTATGTGGTGACAGCAGTGAGGTTGGTGATAGTGGTTACGGTGTTGGTAGTGGTAGTGGTGGTGGTGGTGGTGGTGGTGATGGTGGTAATATTGGTGTTGGTGATAGTGGCGGTAGAGGGGGTGGAGGTGGATAGGGTGAAGGAGGAGGTCGCGATGGAACGACGCTGGCACCTGTATGGAAAGAAGAAGAAGAAGAAGAGGAGGAGGAGGAGGAGGAGGAGGAGGAGGAGGAGGAGGAGGAGGAGGAGGAGGAGGAGGAGGAGGAGGAGGAGGAGGAGGAGGAGGAGGAGGAGGAGGAGGAGGAGGAGGAAGAGGAGGAACAGGAGAAGAACAGAAGAGCTTTTGGTACGATGCGGCTCCCGAAGCATCGCGTAGAGTTCTTGGCAAGAGAACACACACACACACACGACGCAAGTCTTATTTTTTTTTCTAAGTCCAAATAAAGCCGCACACCTACAGCATGCCCATGTCATAGGGCAAGGGCGCCGGCTCTTCATACTCGAAGAAGAGCCGTCATCAATGGCTCCAAGGTCCTTCACCTCTTCAAGACCATCAATTTGGCAGATAACGCCTCACACTCAACGCCCACGTAAGTCTTTTTTAAGCTGTGCGCTCGTGCGTGGTGACTGTGTGTGTGTGTGTGTGTGTGTGTGTGTGTGTGTGTGTGTGTGTGTGTGTGTGTGTGTGTGTGTGTGTGTGTGTGTGTGTGTGTGTGTGTGTGTGTGTGTGTGTGTGTGTGTGTGTGCGCGCACTGTGTGTACATGAACAGGCACTAAAGGAAATAAATATTTACATCTGTATACATGAAGTTCCCCCGAGGATATGCATTGTGTGTCTCACTGACAGGAAAAGAGGAGACCGGAATTGATCTGCAGAAAGCTGTGAACGTAAAGTCAGACCATGAAACTTGTAAAAGAATTTTACGAAAAGAAATATTCCTTCCCCTTGGTAAATAAAATAATAATAATAATGATGAAAAATAAAATCAAATAAAATACAAAAAAGAAAGGTACCGCGATAGGTTCTGCCACCACGACTATTACTACTACTATTACTAATACTACTACTACTACTGTTACCACCACCGCCGCCACCACTAACATCAACACCACCACCACCACCATATTCCCATGACCACCATCATCGCTACCACCAACACTCTCCGCTGCCACCTCCTCACCCTTACCACCTTCTCCGGCGCCAGCAGCAACTCCCGACTTTTCTTCAGCAGGTGGTCAGGTGCGTTTGGCACCCCCCTGGTCTTCTGGCGACAAAACCACCACGGCAACCAACTGCTGCCGAGGCGGCGGAGGCCTTGTCGCCAACGGCTCCGGCAGGGGAGGACACATGAGGCACTGACGAAGGCGCTGTTGGCGCCAAAGAAGCGGTGAGCGTCTTGCGTGTGCGAGATAGGACTAACATGCACGAACTGTGAGTGAGATAGGACTAACATGCACGAAGTGTGTGTGTGTGTGTGTGTGTGTGTGTGTGTGTGTGTGTGTGTGTGTGTGTGTGTGTGTGTGTGTGTGTGTGTGTGTGTGTGTGTGTGCGAGTGTGTGTGTGTGTGTGTGTGTGTGTGTGTGTGTGTGTGTGTGTGTGTGTGTGTGTGTGTGTGTGTGTGTGTGTGTGTGTGTGTGTGTGTGTGTGTGTGTGTGTGTGTGTGTGTGTACGTGTGTGTGTGTGTTTACCTAATTGTATTTAATTGTAGTATGCAGGAAAGGAGCAAGGATTGTTCCCGTCTCTTAATCTCCAATCTATCACATATAGCCTCAAATTCGCGCGCGCGCGCGTATGTGTGTGTAACAAATGACGTGAAGAAAATAAAAAGAAAACAAGAACATGAAGATGAACAGCAAGAAGAAGAATGTATGCACCTATTTGTTGTTCTGTCCACCTTGCACCACCCATCCCTGGTGTCCCATACGTACAAAAGACAAACACGGGTGCACAACGATCGTGCACATCGCTTGGGGGAGAAGTGAGCACCCACAGGGCGCCCCAAACACACAAA
>NC_134790.1:32113198-32153198 GCF_046742065.1 Oratosquilla oratoria
GGCGGGGAGTTGTGTTTGTGTGTGCGTGTAAGGTCAAGTATTACCCATAGATTGGTCATATATGAGCTCTGAGCTCTCTTTCGGGAAGGAAATAGCTGTCGATCACGAGTCCAACACGTGATCCAAGACCATGGTGAATCACACACGCACGCACACACACACACACACACACACAGACATTCCTAAAATTGTCTATCCACGTAGTTCTCTCCCCCATCAATTCCCCCCTCATCCCCACATCCCCCTTGCATTCCCCCTCCCCTCCCCCATTATTCTAAAGCCGCATTCATTCCATTCTAAACATTCTCCACCTCCCCTACTCTATTTCTTCCCCCTTGTGCCCTCTCTATCCTCTCAACCATTTCCCCTCTTTCCGTTTTCTTTGCAATTTCTTCAACTTGTCACCCTTCCCTTCTCCATATCTCCCCCTTCCCCTCTGTGCCTTCCTCAAGCCCATTTCCCCTCTCCTTTCATCCACCCTTATCCCCCTCTCCCCTACTTGTTCTCCCTTCCCAGCAGAGAAGAGAAAACACTTCTGTCCCTCCTCCCGTTTTCTCTCGTTCTCACTTTCCCGCGTTTTTTGTTTTTTTAAGTCACAACGATGGCGACAACCAACACTCACGCACACACGCACGCGCGCGCACGAACGCACACACACACACACACACACACACACACACACACAAACTCGTGGTGCAGTTGGTAGATTTCCCGGCTCCCACTACGGAGGTCCGGGTTATAATCCCGCTCAGGGCTGAAATAATTTCAGTATCGCTGCGCTGCGGGTTGTTACTCCAACTCTCGTGTAAGGTCGCAGCATTACCCATAGATCGGTCATATACGAGCTGTGAGCTCTCTTCCGGGAGGAAAGTAGCTGTCGATCATGAGTCCAACACGTGATCCAAAGACACACAAACACCAGCACACACACACACAAACTGTTTCAAGTAAGGTCTCCCCTCCCCCCCCCTATACGATCCATTCTATGGCGGACCTAACCCTCTTTTATGAGAGGAGAGAAGAGAGAAGGGAAGAAAGTACGGGGAGAAGGGAGAAAGAGGAGAGGGGGATAAGGGGGGAGGGAGAAAGGGGAAGGGGGAAGGAAAAGAGGGTAGGGGGGAAAGTTGAGAACGGGAGAAGTGGGGAGAGGAGAGGAGAGGGGAGAAGGGGGAAGAGAGAAGAGTGGGAGAGAAGAGGGGAAGGGGAGGAGAAAAGTGGAAGGGGAGGAGAAGAGGGGAAGGGGAGAAGAGGGGAGGGGAAAGGAAAAGGGAGAAAAGGGGGAGAGGGGAAAAGGGGAGGGGAGAAGTGGGAGTGGAGAAGGGAGAAGGGGAGGTGAGAAAGGGGATAAGAGGGGAGAAGGGGAGTAGGGTGAGGGATGGGACGGGAAGGGGAAAAGAAAAAAAAAAAAAAAAAAAGGGGAAGGAGGGTTTTTAGTGTCATGTGAAGTCAAGCCACAATTTACCTCCTTCCTTAATGAGGCACCCCCGCCCCCCAAAAAAAAAGAAAAAGAAAATAAAAATCTGGAGTATTGGCTTCCGGAGTCAAGGACATAAGATGCGTAACTATTATGATCACCGCCATAACCCACAGTACACCATTACTCCAACGACAAGACAGATGATTGTGCCGGTGATAATGCCAAAACATCAACAACAACAATCATAATAATAACAATAAAACCAATAACAATACTAAGGTAATAATAGCATAAACAATAACAATGTAACACTGATAATATAATACAGTAACATATAATAACAATAATAATAATGTAATATATGCTTATAATAATAATATTAATAATAATAATAATAGTAATAATAATAATAATAATAATAGTAATAATAATAATAATAATGACGATATTTAAACATAATACAAAATAATACCATTACTACAACTACTACTAAGAATAATCATTTGTAACCAAGTCACGGATGGAATCACATTTACAAACCCCCATGCAGCTCTTTCTATTGGAAATCGCTCGTATTCGGAAGCTTCCAATATTCAAAGAATGGAAATCTAAAGTATATCCACAACCCAAAAATATTTCCTCATATTCCGGTGTATTTTTTTTTTTCGAAACAAAACGTTCATTTCGAATATTGGAAAGTTTTCCGAATTTTGGAAAGTTTTTCCAATAGGGAAAACTTCTCTGAATCCATTAAATTCTTCAGCCTAGTGGCATATTTTATAGGTCTCTCTCTCTCTTTCTCTTTCTCTCTCTCTCTCTCTCTCTAAAAAAAATAGAAGACAAAAAATTTCTATTGTTCCACTAACCAGCTCTCTTTTTCATTTTTTTCTCTTGTTTTACAATTTTTCAAACTCTCCTTTCCAATTCCCCTCAATTATGAGCGAAAATATTCGGTACAATATCTAAACGTTAATGTGCAAGTCTGAAACCTTTTTCAGAACCTATTAAATATTTCACGTTGCTCTAACCGTGGTCATTTCCTTGCAAGCCAAGTAAATGAACATAAAAAAAACTAACAGGAAACAGAAAATGATGTTTCTTCAAACCTAATTTCTCCTACCCAGCAATGCCTCTTCCCTTTCCCCTCCTCCTCACTTTTCACTATCTCCTCTGGTATGGCGTTTCATTTTCCAAACAAAATATATGAAGACACTTTATAGATTCAAAACAAAACATACGATCAAAAGTCCGTTACGCGCAACAAACGACATGACGTCACTCTTCCCCGCGCGCACAAACGACATGACGTCACGAATGTCACAGCACCTCTTGTTTTCCACCATTAATCCACAGTTCTTCCACAGGGAGAAGCAACTCAACCAGGGAAAGACTCCCAAGGTCCTTTTCCCTGGAAAGGGTCACACACGAGCACGCCCTCCCTATGCTGGGCCTTGTGAACCACGCGTAAGTCACGAGGAAACGACAGTGAGGAACACACATCGACTCGACCTCTCTCGACCACGAACGAGTTGGCACTGAGAGGTCCGAATGCCACTCGCAGACCGCCACACACCGGCACACTGCCTCGCCCACGTCACCTTCCTACACCTGCTAACCCCCGCTGCACCTGACCGGGGCGGTGAACACCTGCCTACTTACCTACCTGCTGCACCTGCCTGCTTACCTAACTGCTGCACCTGCCTGCTTACCTACCTGCTACGCCTGTAGGCAGTTGTAACAGGTAGGTAACCTGTTACAACTGCCTATTTGGCTACCTGCTACACCTGCCTGTTCACCTACTTGCTACACCTGTCTGCCCCTCACTTTCCCCTCACCCACTCCCAAAATCGCAAAAAAAAAAAAGAAATAAAAATCCCTCTATATCGCACCATCTTTACTACAGGACTAAAATATGGTCATTCCCTCAAACTCCCCTAAAATATTCAGTACATACGAGGGAGGGAGGGAGGGAGGGAGGGAGGGAGGGAGAGAGAGAGAGAGAGAGAGAGAGAGAGAGAGAGAGAGAGAGAGAGAGAGAGAGAGAGAGAGAGTGAGAGGAGAGAGGAGAGAGAGAGGAGAGAGGAAGGAGAGAGAAAGGAGAGAGGAAGGAGAGAGGAAGGAGAAAGAAAGGAGAGAGAAAGGAGAGAGAAAGGAGAGAGAAAGGAGAGAAAGAAGAGAGAAAGAAGAGAGAAAGAAGAGAGAAAGAAGAGAAAGAAGAGAGGGGAGAGAGAGAAAGAGAGAAAGAGAGAGAAAGAGAGAGAGAGGTTTGATAAGTTTCATGAACAAGTAGCTCCCACTCTAAGGCGGCCTGTTCACACTAGCGGTTTCAACCACCAATGTTTGATTCACACACAACCGCGCATTTCTATTTCACTATGCGGCACAGCCGCGGTTTCCGGGCGGTTAAAATTGCTAGTGTGAATAGTACCTTGAGGTTAAACTTGTTATGGACCAAATGGTCCCCTTTTGATTCTTTCATCATAAATCAATGTCTTTAACATTTAAGGTCCGTCCACTACAGGACCATTAGTCTATCCTCTGTGGAACGATGCAGCCCTGGGACATATTATCATCAAGAACATTTTTTTTTCAATGGTTAAGATCAGTGTTATTGCTTACAAGTCTACTTCTGCATTTTCTTGGCTGCCACCAGGTGATTTTATTCAAAGAGAGTCCCTCTGTGTGTTAATTGGCAGCCCACCAATATGGCAATACTGAAGGCCGGTATGGGAGGTCTTTGTCATATTCTAAAATCAGGAAAGATGGACTTTGTCAATCTAATCTAAGTTTGGCAATCCTCAGATTTCGTTTAGCTTTTCACGTTTTTTTTTTGTTCTTCATGACATCGTATATCAATAAAAGTAAAATTAAAAAAGAACATCAAAAATGCTCACTGTTGCCTTCTCTCATGTTTAGCGATACTGAACTTGAATCTTACTTTTTTTTTCATTTCCTATTTTTATTTCATATGAAAAAATTCATTTTCTTAATTGCAAATAAGTAAATGAAAATTAATAAATATTGTTTTTGTTGTTGTTGTGGGCTATAGTTTAGCAACGCTTCTACACTTCACCTCGCCCGTACAAACAGCCAATCAACTTAGCGTCCCCCGAAGAGGAAGAAGCATTTCCGGAATCCGGATACGAGGCCACGCACGGGCACCTCCATACATGACGCTCCTCCGGGGCCCCCTCCGGACACACACACACACACACAACATCCGGGGCGGCGCCAACCGGACGAGCCCGTGATGTGTTTGTGTGTGGCGGGGGGGGGGGAGCTTCGGGGGGAACAGGGGAAGTGGGTTAAGTTGCAGAGGGGAGAGGGAAGGGGAAAGGGAGGAAGGGTGAGGGAGCGAGAGAGGGAGGAAAAAGGGAGGGGAGAGGGAGAGGGGAAGAGGGGAGGAGGGAGAGGGGAGGAGGGAGAGGGGAGGAGGGAGAGGGGAGGAGGAAGAGGGGAGAAGGGAGAGGGCAGGAGGGAGAGAGGAGCGGGAGAGAGAGGGGAAAGGGAGAGGTAAGAGTGAGGGAGTGAGGGAGTGAGGGAGAGGGGAAGCGGAGGGTGAGGTGAGAAGGAGGGAGAGGAGAAGGGAGAGAGAGGGAGAAGGGAGAGAGAGGGCGAAGGGAGAGGGTGGGGGGAGAGAGAGGGAAGAGGGTGGAAGGGAGGAGAGAGAGGAAATAGGAAGGGAGAGGGGAGGGGAGGGGAGGAGAGAGGAGAGAGGGAGAGAGGAGAGAGGGAGAGGGGAGATGAAGGGAGAGGGGAGATGAAGGGAGAGGGGAGAGGACGGGAGAGAGGAGAGGAAGGGAGAGGAGAGAGGGATGGGGGAAGGATGGGGATGGAGGAGGGGAAGGAGGGGGAGGGGGAGAGGGGCGGGAACAAGGAAGGAGGGAAGGAGAGAGGGAACGAAAGGAGAAAGGTGGGAGGGAAGGAAAGAAGGGAGAAAGGAAGGGAAGCAAGGAAATAGGGAGGGAAGGGAGGAAAGAAGGGAAAGTAGGTAGGGAGGGAGGGAAGAAAAGGAGGAAGGTGGGAGGGAAGGAAGGAAAGAAGGAAGGGAGAAAGGAAGGGAAGCAAGGAAATAGGGAGGGAAGGGAAGCAAGGAAATAGGGAGGGAAGGGAGGAAGGAAGGAAGGGAAGGTAGGTAGGAAGGGAGGGAAGGGAGGGAATGAAGGAGGAATGGAGGGAGGAGACGGAAAAAGAGTCTTTCTCCCTCATCCCCCCGTCTCTCTCTCTCTCTCTCTCTCTCTCTCTCTCTCTCTCTCTCTCTCTCTCTCTCTCTCTCTCTCTCTCTCTCTCTCTCTCTCTCCGAAATGGGAGGAGGGGTTCTGAAACAGTTCCCCTCCCGTGTACTCAACACCCACTCCTAATCTGGCAGTTTCTCCAGTCGAAGAACTTCCCCCCCTCCCGCTCCCCCTCCCCCTCCCCCCAACTTCTTTCCGACCTCCCTCCCTCGGGTATAAAAACGTACAGAGTTCGACATTCCAAGCATAGTTCGCTGCGGTGCTCCCCCCAAAACCTACTCATGCATAGCAATTTATTCATTTATTTGTTGCTATTATTTTTTAAATTGGTTTTTCTCTCTCTTTTTTTGGGGGAGAGGGGGGCAAAGGCATAGTAACCTCAACTACTACTATCCCGACTATCCACGATTCGATTTCCGTTTCCACAGCACTATTTCGGACTATGTGCTCGGCCCGTGATCGACAGCTCGGCATACAGATCCGTTGTGGTCATGGGGGTAATAAGGTTTGAAAATCTTCAACAAAGAGCTTGAAAAAGTCATGCTATTTCGAAGTGGTTCCCTAATCTTTTCAGAGGCATTTTGGCACAATGAAAAAAAAAAAAGTGTACAGCGACAAGCCACAAAACAATCACTAAATATACGAAAACCTAATATATATATATATATATATATATATATATATAATATAATAATAATAATAACATACGGTTTCAAGTTCTTAACTGACACCATAAAAACTAACAAGAGAGAGAGAGAGAGAGAGAGAGAGAGAGAGAGAGAGAGAGAGAGAGAGAGAGAGAGAGAGAGAGAGAGAGAGAGAGAGAGAGAGAGAGAGAGAGAGAGAGAGAGAGAGAGAGAGGTAAATAGAAAGAAAGAAAAAAAAAGGGGGGGAGACATTGCGGCGCCTTCGGGTGGTTGGGAACCAAAAGCCTCACCGCTCAGCTCTGCCATTGTATCCTCGACCTTTACTAACGGCCGACTTCACCCACGCAGGTTCCCCCCCCTTTTTTCAAAAGACCTCCCAGGTCCTCCAGAGCTCCTCCATACCCAATGAACTCCACAAGGTACCCCTAATTTAGAGGGCATAGCCCCCCCCCCTAATTTAGGGTGTATAGCCCTCCTTATGCCTCAGCCTTCCCTAAGGGAAAACGGGTTCTTCAATTAGCAACTACGGGTGTACAAATCAATATACGAGACCATTTGGTCCTCAGAATTGTTAAATGAGCGTTCAATACAATTTCAAGTTCAAATATATCAACGCGAAGTTACTCTTACTTATCGTACCCGACCCTGAGCAAATGGGTTTACGACGCGTTTGGTTCTATTATTTATCGTACCCTATCCTGGCCCAAACAGTTTCTCGCACATTGGACTGCGTTCAAAACTTATATTAACCATTTCTATCATCGACAGTACAAAAAATAAATAAATAAATAAATAAGTAAATGAATAATCAATAACAATATTGTGTGTATATATATTTCCAGCTTAGGCATATATTTTTTCCGCTGCCCGGGTTTCTTCGTTCTTTGAGTGTGAGGGGGCAATAAATAAATAAATAAATAAATAAATAAATAAATAAATAATATATATATATATATATATATATATATATATATATACACGAGGTCAGCGGGGACCACACACACACACACCGGCTTGCTAGTGTCCAGTAGGGAAGGGGAGCTACGCTCGTGGTGTCCCGTATTTGCATCTCACTGTATCAAGTTTGCTCTTAAATTTTTGTACAATATTTGCACACACTATTGTTTTGTCCAATTTGTTCCAGACAACCACTACTCTGTGTGGAAAGCTGTTATTTTTTCAGGTCCCTTCTATAACTGTCCTTTTTGAGTTACTTTTCATGTCCTCTTGTATTTCTTTAATCCCAATTTTGTAAGTCTTCTCTATCAAGGATTTCCATGCCTCTCATGATATAGATGGTCAATAAGTCACCTCTTTCTCTTCTTTGTTCCAGAGTTGGTAATTCCAGCTTTGCCAATCTCTCCTCATATGACAATTTTGAAAGTCAACGTTGGGGCCATCTTCGTAATTGCTCTTCGGATTCTTTCAACTTTTTTTTTTTTTAGTGTCCATAGTGTCGCTGCACACTTCAGTCTTAGCATCAATGTGATAAGTATTTTCTTCGTCATTTCTTTGCCCAAGTAGGTAAAGACTACCTTTATTGATCTTAGCAAGTTGTAGGTTTCTCCGACAATTTAATTTTTCTGTTTATCACGAGTCATGTCTGTGATAACTAATCCAGGTCTTTTTTCAGAACTCGCATTCTTTACTTCTTTTGTACCGATTATATATTGTGCGTGTGATTCACCATGGTCTTGGATCACGTGTTGGACTAGCGCGCGCGTGCATGTAATTCACCAGTCTTCTTGGATTACGTGTTTGGACTCGTGATTGACAGCTATTTCCCTCTCGAAAGAAACCTTAGAGCTCATATATGACCCGCCCACGAGTTGGAGTAACGACTCGTAGCTTAGCGATACAGAAATTATTTGAGCCCTGGGCGGGATTCGAACCCGGACCGCCGTAGTGATGGCCGCGAACGGTACCACACATCAAGTGTGTGTGTGTGTGTCTACTATCATAGCATTTCCCATCGATCTGAGCGCTCATGGGGGGTAAAATAACTGTTGATCACGAGTCCAACATGTGATCGAAGAATGGTGTATCATTAAAGTGAAAAAAATGTAACTTATCATACAATGACGCCCTTGTAATTACATATAAGCAAACAGACCTAATTAACTATGAACACATGTACAATGATAAACTTCAGACACTAGGCGGTTACGTCCGCCAAACAGTAATTCTAAACCAGGAAAAATATATATACATTTAGGGGGAAATACGTCAAAAAGAAAATATAAAAATTTAATATGGCAACAGCGCTGGGACGCTGCGGCTGATGTTGAGGTGATCGGAGTGTAAGTAATTTCATATCATATTAGACATCAGTAACTTTAAGACATCTGTGTCGAGTGGGGTTAGATTTACCTATTTATAAAATATGGCGTTCAAATTGTGCCACATCACGTATAACAACCATATATGAGGGATAAGGGATCGAAGATGTAGATATCGTCATTGTTTAGTGAAAATTGAGGTCATATTTGTTGGCGTCGTTTTACAAATGCATCCTCTGCCGGCTTGAGCAATATGATGGCAAACCAACCCTGGGTTAAAAGGACATTATGCCCTAGGCAACCAGCTTCTTTATTTATAATGAAAAATACATACAACCTCTAACGCTACGGCCTAAAACACAACATTCAGCAGAGTCGGTTCACCTGTAGATTTAAAAATAACCGTCCCGGCTCTCCCGCATTGAGGCGGAGTTCGTGATTGGTCGACGGAAGTGGCGCCTTGCCAGTTTACACGAATCTGCAAGTTTCATGTTTTCCAGCATATCTCTGTTTTATGGGACTAATATTCAGATATTGTTGCATCGTGTGTTTTATTAACGGAGATTTACCATAAGTTTTTCCTTCTTCTTCCTTTCAGCATTTCTTTCACCTGGATCTTAATTAACAACGGCCATCGACTTTTCTAGAATAATTTCAAACACCTGACTGACGAGTTTTTGAATATTCTTTCCCGTACAATATTAAGCTTGTATATTCCATTTTCTAATTTTACTTGATAGCTTTCAGCATCGAACTAAACCTTTAGCGGCAGAAGAGCACCATTTTCTATTTTAAAAGGCCATGAACACGATTTGGCGAAGACCAATAGTACCGTTTTCTATGTTAGTTACCAGACATCCACAGAAAACATTTACAAAAAAAAAATCTAGGTTGGTGACAAGGGGTGACTATTAAACTAACACCCATTCTTAAAAGAATAGCATAGTCTACCAGGGAGGTGGGAAAAAAACCTTGGTATATATATGTATGCAGAAACTAAAGAAATATTGTCAATTATTTCTCGGTAGTTGCTCTAATTTAACATTTATCTCAAGGTTGTAGGCTATGAACCATAACATCATAATCCTTGGTTTGGAATAGGGACAAAGTGATCCCCCCTCCCTTGTTTTCCCTAGATAAACGAATTTCCCCTAGCTTGTATTTTACCTAATAGGTCTGTAATTTTGGTTAACATCCATACTGCCAAGCAATTTAAGCAATTACTTTTGAGGTGTACTTCATTGGCTACTGATTTGTATTTTCTTTCTGTTCAAAGAATATGTTGTCCATAGAAATGTGATGCAAACAGCACCAAAGTATTGAAGCTTTTTTTCTTTTGTGACTGGAGACAATAAGCAGGGCCTGACAGCCAGTGCTAGTTTAAACCCCATCATTTAATTATATGGCAGCGTTACCACCATTATCCACTAACGAAGTTTCCAAAGCAGAGAAGAACATCCCTTTGGGTTACAACATTTATTCATCCTTGTATAACCACTCTCCAGGATTACAAAGGACTACAAAGGAAGAGCATACTAACAGGAGACCTTTTGGTCCATAACTAGGTCCATTCACTTCTATATCTTCATCAAGGGCTTTTTCTCCCTTACAAGGGAAGTAGCCAAAGTCAAAAGGCATAAATCCACTCCAACTCATTTCATCCCCACCCACTCCACTCCCACTCACCATCCCTCACTCCTTCTGTTGTTGTACTATACTTTCCAGTACAACAATAAAGTATGAAAATACATACATACATATACCAAGGCTTTTTCCTCCTTACAAGGGAGGTAGCCAAAAAGAAAAAGGCATAAAAACATTCCCACCCATTCCATCCCTCAATACACTCCACTCCCCTCCACCCTCCCTCCCATCTTAGCACCTCCTGGATGATGGGTCATCCCTGCACCTTGTCCACTGCCCTGGGTCAGAAGCAGTGTCACAAGTCACAGCACATCCACAGCAAGGCTGCTTCATTAAATATGCGACCCCCCTCTCCATCCCCCCATGCACAAAAATTAAGTATAAAAATACCACCACAATAACTCGAGTCACCAGATATCCTCTCTGAAAGTGACTACATCTTATATAAAATTGCTTTATGTATGCCTATTGGCTATAGAAGACTTGCTGTCCATGAGCTATACACAACTAAATGTAAACGGACCAACTCCCATTTATCTCATGCACTACAATAAGAACTTACAGTATCTAACAGATAGGAAGTAGAGTGGAGATACAGGCTAACATACTCTAAACACTTTGTGTCAGTGCAGTGTTCACTATCACCAGTGTTGTACTATCAAGACATCTCAACTAGACACATCCATATTCTGAGACCTACCTACCAATACAGATTACATTACTTCTGTGCAAAACAAACAAGCTACAACAACCTTACACAGTATCCAGCATCAAAGTGCAACCATGAACCTCTGCATCTATGGGACATTTACTGCAGTGAACCTCTCATTATAATAAAAATACCAGTTCCTGTCACTTGTAGCAAGATACATAGTCATCAAGTTCAGTACCATGGATATTTGTGCAAATGCAAATCACATTAAGAATGCACCATGTCCCATTGCAAGAGAAGCCTTCTGCCACCACTTCATCATACACAAATGAAAGCAGAGTGTCACTCCGCAAGAGCTTGAAATAGTATAGGGAAGCATTTGGTGAATATATACATTAGTTTACACCTTCAACACCTGTATCTGCCTCTCAGACTGGCAAGCAGTAGGCAGGATAGCCATGCCACAAGGTCAAACACATATAAAAAGAATAAGAAAGAGACAAAATAACAAGAAGGAAGAAAGAGAGAGAGAGAAAAGAGAGAGAGAGAGAGAGAGAGAGAGAGAGAGAGAGAGAGAGAGAGAGAGAGAGAGAGAGAGAGAGAGAGAGAGAGAGAGAGAGAGAGAGAGAGAGAGAGAGAGAGAGAGAGAGAGAGAGAGAGAGAGAGAGAGAGAGAGAGAGAGAGAACACACAGACAGATAGGCAGAGACAGACAGACAGATAGGCAGAGACAGACAGACACACAGATAAAGGCAGAGACAAACAGACAGACAGACAGAGGCAGAGACAGGAGAGAGAGAGTGAGACAGAGACAGAGACACAAAGAGAGGAGATGGAGATAGAGAGTGAAAGAGTGAAAGAGAGAGAATGTGAAAGAGAGAGAGAGAGAGAGAGAGAGAGAGAGAGAGAGAGAGAGAGAGAGAGAGAGAGAGAGAGAGAGAGAGAGAGAGAACAAGTGAAAAGGTGAAAAAATAGAAAGTGTGATAGAGTGAGAGAAAGAAAAAGAAAAGAGAAAGAGGAGAAAGAGAAAGAAATAAACATACTGAAGAGAAATTGAGAAAAAGAGAGAAAAAGCACAAGATAAGAGTAGAGAAAGCACTAGAGAGAGGAGAGAAAGCAAAAGAGAGAGCACATAAGCAGCAGATCCGAAATGAGACAGAAAAAATAATTAGCTTTATGAGTGCAGAATAGCAAGAACCCCACATGCACAGCAGGCTCACAATGGCTCCTATTCCCTTTTAGAATGAAAAAGCAGATGTCTACGATAAAACTAATGCAATTTACTCATGTATGCAAAATGGCATCCATGTCTAGTCGGACCTCCATTGTGAGCCCGAATTGGCAGAAGTGACCACCACGCACAATCACATTCACATTTCGTTAAATATTTTTGTACAAATTACAAAAGAGGCTGAAGGCTTAGTAAATGCAGTTGACCATAAATCTTGTGGTTGTAATGTGGTTGTGATTGGTTGGGTGGTGGTGCCTGAGTGTGCCTACCTGACTGCAGTGCTCGGTGCGGAGGGGGGGACTCTGAGCGTTCACTGGGCGAGGGGGGGGTTGGGGGGCGGTCCATATAGCCATGGTCCACGTAGTTACCTGCTGGAGGCTCCCCGTAGCCATAGTCGTCCTGGGAATGCACTGGATACCCAACCTGCCCATATGGATACTCCTGTTGGGGGGCTGGTCCTCGAGAGTACGGATCATACTCGTAGCCAGCACCTGAAGTTGGGGGATAACCCTCGTACTGACCACGGGAGCCTGGAACAAGTGAAAACAAAAAATTATTCATACACTCTTCTATCTATAAACCTGGAGCTTTTTTCCTCTTACAAGGGAGGTAACCACGTCAAAGGCATGCACCCACTCCCACCCATTATACTCACATCCACCACCTTTGTTTCCCTCACAGTTTAGCTCTTCATGGATGAAGGATAAGACCTGTCTCCCGTCCACAGTGTCCAGGTTAGAAGCAATGCAGCAAAACACAGTTCATCCACAGTAAGGCCAATTCACTTGACCTCTTCACTCCGGGGCACATCGCACGTCTGGCAGCATTAGCTGCCCGACGTGCGATGTTGCGTCATAATAATCGCATTATAAAAAATAAAGTCAGTGCTCAATCGTTCGTTCTCTTTCACCCATGAATTTTGATAACCATAGAAAATATGATGAAGCCAGTTTAGAGAGAATGGAGGTTATGTAGGTACGACTACAATAAATATAATCAAGACGCCGATGTCGGCATCATCGTGTACCCAATTGCTCCTCATGACGCCTACGTAGGCGTCACCGTGTGGAAGTGGTTAATCAGCAACACCCCTTTTCCAATCACTTCATGCAGAAAATAGAGACGATGAGGAGAAACCCCTCTGAGCTACGTCAAAGTACCATCCATACCCACTCATTCTCCACTCAACCCTGTCCCCTGCCTTCTCCCTTCCTTGTTCAACAGACATTCCCCTCTTGCTCTTTTTATTTTTTCTAAATGAAATACCATATACCAAGGGTTTTTTGCCCCTTACAATGGAAGTAGCCAAAGTCAAAGGCGTAAATTCACTACCACCAATTTCACATCAACATACTCCACTCCCATTCACCATCCCTCCCTCTGTCTTTTCTTGGCTCCTCCTGGATTACTGGTCATCCCTGCATCTCGCCCACTGCCCTGGGTCATAAGCAACGTAGCAAGAAGCAGCACATCCACAACAAGGCCACTTCATTTAATCAGCGATGCCCTTCTCTGTCCCCTCATGCAGGAAAAGAGTAAAATGGAGAGAAATCCCTTTTGGCTGCATCAAAATATCATTCACACATACTCCCTTAACCCCCATTCCCCACCCACTCCCTTCCATGCATCACAGCATCATCCAAACACAACCATTCTCCACTCACCCCTATCTTCTGTCTTCTCCTGTCCTTCTTCAATGGACATTCCCCTTTCCCAATGCCCCTTTTACCCCATCCATCTATCTCATCCTAGGTCATCCCCTCATGTTCACTTCTTCTATCTTTGCCTTCCACTCAAAGGATTACAAAGGCAGAGCATGCAGACAGGAGACCTTTTGGTCCATATCTAGGTCGGGTGCAAAAAAAAATCATAATAATAATAAAATAATAAATAAAAACTATAATAATGTAAATAACAAATAAAATACATAAATAAATGCATAGGTATAGTTAAATGATAAACAAACAGGTAAATAGTAAATAATAATAAATTGACATATACATACATACATATACCAAGGCTTTTTCCCCCTTTCAAGGGAGGTAGCCAAAAAGGGAAAGGCATAAAAACACTCCCACCCATTTCATCCCCAAATACACTCCACACCCCTCCCACCCTTCCTCTCATCTGAGCACCTCCTGGATGACGGGTCATCCCTGCACCCCGCCCACCGCCCTGGGTCAGAAGCAGTGTCGCAAGACACAGTACATCCACAGCAAGGCCGCTTCATTTAATCGGCGACCCCCCCCTCTCCGTCCCCCTTTGCATATAAGGAGAGGACGGGGAGAAATCCCTTCGGGCTGCGTCAAAATTTACTCACACATACTTTGACATATAACTAATATATATTGTTAATAACATATTGTCAATAACATAAATTGACATATAACTAATAATAAATGAAAATCAAACAGGCAAATGATAACAAAACAAAAACAAATAATATAAAATAAATTATAATCATCAGCATCTTGCTTAGGTGTTTATCTAAATGATTCTTAAAGCTTCGAACTGAACTACATTGCACTACCTGTGCAGGAAGTTTATTCCATTCATTAACTACATGGTTGGCAAAGTTGTTTCTACCTACTTCCAAATTGAATCTATTTCTGGACAGTTTGAGACCATTGTTTCTTGTCTGATTCTCATTCAATGTGAAAATTTGGTCACTTTTGATGTTGTCAATTCCCTTTAGAATCTTAAAAACCTGTATCAAGTCACCTCTGAGTCTATGCTTTTTTTAGGGAAAACAGATTCATATGTTTTAGTCAATTTTCGTATGATTTATCTTTTATATTTGGAATCAGTTTTGTGGTTCGCCATTGTACTTTTTCCAGTCTGTCAATGTCTTTAATGAGATTCGGGGGCCATACGGAAACAGCATATTCCAAATGTGGACGAACTAACGATTTATATAGCTTGTTAATGAGTGATGGACTTTTGAAATCAAAAGATCGCGCAGTCAGTCATAAAATCTTATTTGCTTTCTCAGAGGCTGATATACACTGCTTGGATGATTTGAGGTCATTACTTATAATTAATTAAGCCGAGATCTTTTTCACTATCCACTTTTGTTAACGAATTTCCAAATAACTTGTAATCGTACTTACTGTTATTTTTACCTATGTGCATAACCTTACATTTGTGTTAAATTTCATTAGCCACTTTTCAGACCATTGCTGTAATCTATCTAAATCTTCTTGAATATCTAATTGGTTTAAGTGATCATTTGCCATTCCGCACAGTTTTGTATCATCAGCAAATTTGGAAACAGTAGATTTTAGTCCATGGTCTATATCATTTATATATACTATGAATAGAAGTGGCCCAAGAACGGAACCCTGAGGAACTCCACTTGTAACATTTTTCCATCTAGAAGTTTTTCCATTTAAAACAACTCTCTGTTTTCGACCATTCAATCAATTACTAGTCCAACCTAATAGGCTACCACTTATTCCGTGTAAAGCTAATTTAGTAAGTAGTCTTTCGTGTGGGACGGTATCAAAAGCTTTTGCAAAGTCTAGATATATTAAATCTATATTGTTTCTTTTGTCATAATTCGAGATAACTATGTTGTAGAATTCGAGTAAGTTGGTCACACAAGAACGTTTCCGTCTGAAACCATGCTGGCCATCATTTATCGAACAGTTATTTTCTAAATGATGTTCGATTGCATCTCTGATGATAGTTTCCATCATTTTTCCAACGATTGAAGTCAAACTTATAGGCCTATAGTTATTTGGCTTCTTTTTGTCACCTTTTTTGAATATGGGAGTAACGTTAGCTAGCTTCCATTCTCTTGGGACATCTCCAGATATGATGGATTTCTTGAAAATAATTTCTAATGGAACAACAATCTCATTTTTCATTTCCTTTAAGATTCTTGGATGCCACTCTTTTACTAATATTTCTTCACTCATTCTTTCAATATGTCCAAACCATCTCAATACTTTCATCAACCCTATCTCCCAACTCCATTTCACCCCCACTTTCCTCATAACTTACTTGTTTCATACTCTATCCAGCCTAGTGACTCCTATCATACCTCTCAGGCACCTCATTTAAAACACATTCAAACTCCTCTCTTCCTCTCTTATGTTCCATGTTTCTGCTCCATACAGTGCTATTGGCACAATCATTCCTTCATACAATCTCCTCTTAGCATCCATTCCCAAATGTCTATTTCTCATTACACTTTCAGATACAACTACAAAATAAATATAATAAACACGCTGACACTGGCATCTTCATCTACCCTCTCATGCCTCATGATGCTTACATTGGTGTCATTGTATGGAAGAGGTTAAAGTTATCCACTTCCTAGAGTCTTTCTCCCTTCTAAATGAAATCAAAAGAAAAATTATTCATCTTCCACCAACTCATGAAGTAGTTGGAACAACATAGAACATACATACATACATATACCAAGGCTTTTTCCCCCTTACAAGGGAGGTAGCCAAAAAGAAAAAGGCATAAAACCATTCCCACCCATTCCATCCCTAAATACACTCCACCCACCTCCACCCTCCCTCTTATCTTAGCACCTCCTGGATGACGGGTCATCCCTACACCTTGCCCACTGCCCTGGGTCAGAGGCAGTGTCGTAAGACACAGCACATCCACAGCAAAGCTGCTTCATTAAATTGGCAACCCCCCCCCTCCATCCCCCCATGCAGAAAAGGAGGAGACGGGGACAAATCCCTTCTGGCTGCGTCAAATTTTAATCACACATACTACTTCACCCCCATTCCGTCCACAAACAACAGCTGGCTCACCTCCCACTTTTCTCCATTTTCTTTAACCATCTCCAATCCCTGACCCACCACCCTTGCATTTACCTCTTGCACTACCCCATCCATGTATAAGTTGAACAGCCAGGGTGACATGACACATCCCTGACAAAGTCCCACCTTTACCTCGAACCACTCACTCTCTCCATTTCTAATCCTGACACATGCTCTACTACTCTTGTAAAAACTCTTAACAGGTCCTAGAAGCTTTCCTCCTATCCCGTATATCCGCAAAACCTCCCACAGTGCCTTCCTGTCTACCCTGTCATAAGCCTTTTACAGATCCATAAAAGCCAAAAAAATATCCTTACCTTTTCCTATAGCTTTCTCACATATCTGTCTTGCCACAAAGATCTGATCTACACAACCTCTACCTGTCCTAAATTCACACTGTTCCTCACCAATTGTTCCCTCTGTTCCTCTCCTAATCCTCTCAATCAAGATCCTCCCATAAGCCTTCCCAACTACACTTAACATTGTATGTTGGAAAAAAGGATTGTGGTACAATGTTAAGTGTAGCTGGGAACGGAGTACCACAGGGCTCAGTTCTATCCCCCACATTATTTAATCTATAAATTCATGACTTACCCACACCAGACACCTCAGAAATACAAATCTCTTCCTACGCAGACGACATAACAATCACATGCACAAATCGTAACACAGACAAAGCTGCAGAAATAATCCAGCCTTACCTTGACACACTCAACACATGGTTCATCACAAACAGACTCAAAATAGCTCCAACCAAATCTACAGCAACACTTCTCACCAACTGGACAAAAGAACACAAATACATACCTCATCTCTACATCAACAACACTCTAATACCACACACAAACACACCGAAAATTCTTGGTGTAACATAAGATACATCCATGTCTTTCAAACAACACATCACAAACATAAAAAACAAATGCACACCTAGACTTAACGCACTTAAGTCAATCACTGGAACAACATTTGGACAAAACAAAGAAACTAATATAACAATATACAAACAATGCATACACTCAGTGATGAATTATGCGAGTCCTGCATGGGCTCCTAATCTCAGTGAGACACACCACAACACCCTTCAAATCATACAAAACAAAGCCCTAAAAACAATCACAGGCTGCACAAATACAACACCTACAGACCATTTACACCATGAAACAAAAGTCCTCAAAGTCAAGGACCACCTCGACATGAGAGGCACACAAACACTTGCTGCAGCCACCACAAACACATCACACCTGCTACACTACATAGCAGAACACCCACACACACCAAGAAACATTAAAACTACACCCAAAGACCTTTATTACGCACAGATACTCTCTTCTCTTCCTCCACAACCACCAAATACCAGCCTCCGGAAACATATTCATAATCATATCACTCACCGCTCCATTAACACACTGAAAGACAACACACTGCTGCATGCCAGACCCCCTGATATCCACCCTTCTGAATCCTCTCTCCCACGAAAGGACAGAGTCCACTTGGCCAGACTGCGATGCGGTCACCACCCAGCACTTCTAAGCTACCAGAAGAGGCTGGACGACCGTGTTGTGAACAGCTGCCCAGGATGTAACACTTCACCCCATACCATACAACACATAATGGAAGACTGCATTATACACAATCATGCACGCAAACAACACAACATACACTCTATAAAGGATTTGTGGGAAAACCCAGTTTCGGCTGTGGCCTTCCTTGGGGAGACGGGACTGCTCGGACAGACAGTCTAGGGAACGACAACAACAACAACAACTACACTTAACAAGCTAATCCCTCTGAAACTACTACACTCACACTTGTCCCCTTTTCCCTTGTAAAGTGGAACTATACAGGCACTCGATGAGTAAAAGCAGCAATGACTGCAACAGCTCTGTAGGGAAGAGGCCAAACACAGAGTATGGGAGTCCAATATATAATGCCATTGTTAACCCCTTCCATACGGTGCCGCACACGTAGGCGTCATGGACTTAGATCTCGGTGGCAGCAGCCAATGCCAGCCGTACGACGTGTCGTAATAATACTCGCATCATAAAATATAGTCACCGCTTATATCGATCGTTCTCTCTTCACCCGTGAATTTTGATAACCATAGAAAATGCGATTACAAAAGAATTAGAAAGAATGTCATTATGGAGGGGCGACTACAATAAATATAATCAAGACGCCGATATGGCAGCCTCGCGAATACACTCGCTCCCCATGACGCCTACTTGTGCGGCACCGAATGGAAGGGGTTAAACATAGATTCGATACCAGCCACAATACTGGTTGGAATAATTCCAAGATTATAAAATATGAAAACCATACAATGAAACGTAGATGTCTAGAATTGGCGTTTACATCCCTCATAGAAAATATAAATCAGAATAGTGGATTTTTTACAATAAACAAACCATTGGCAATTTTAATTACAAGTAACATGCAATTTGCAAATTGTGTGTACACCATTTTAATGTTTGTTTCTCCCCGCAAGGCTCGGGCTATATAAGGAGTAAAATGATTTTCATCGGTGTTATTTCTGAAGAAGCCCTGCTGGGCGAAACGTAAAATATATTGGACTCCCATACTCTGCGTTTGGCCTCTTTCCTATACAGGCACTCCTCCACTCCTCTGGCACTCTACCCTCTCTCCAGCAAACATTAAATAACCTCACCAGCCAGTCCACCATCACTGTACCTCCTATTTTAGACATTCTGCATGGCATCCATCCAGACCAGGTGCCTTACCTGCTTTCATCACCTTAACAACTGCCTTCACTTCATCCTTCCTTATTTCTCCTCCATTTTCCTCACTCGTCATGGTCATTTTCTTAGCACTTCCCACTGCAACTATCTTTCCCTCCCTATCCCCCTTCACATTTAGCAACTCCCTAAAATACTCTGCCCATCTTCCCCTTACTGCCTTCTCTTCCATTATCATCTCTCCATCTACACCTTTTACATTTACTTCTCTATTTGATTTGCCTCCTCTTCCTCTCTTAATTTCTTTCCAAAATATCTTTTTATTACTTTCAAAATTTTCTGTCATACTCTTACCCCATTTCACATCTGCTCTCCTCTTTGCCTCCTTTACCTTGTGCTTTACTTCTCTTTTCTTTTCTTTGTATCTCTCACACAGAACAACAAAGCAATATCATTAACAAGCCACATCTCCAAAACAAGCTTCTAACCCTCAACATTGGAAAACAGGAAAATAACTAAGATACATATATATACATATATATACCAAGGCTTTTTCCCCCTTACAAGGGAGGTAGCCAAAAAGAAAAAGGCATTAAAATCATTCCCACCCATTCCATCCCTAAATACACTCCACTCCCCTCCACATTCCCTCTTATCTTAGCACCAATATAAAACTAGGCACAGAAACCTCCCAACACTTCTTTAGCAAAGACACAAAAAATACCATAGACAAAAAATTAAAAACTTACACACAGAAGGACCAGACAAGATACCAAACTAAAACCTAAAACATCTGGGCCAACAGATAACTTTAACCATTCCTGACTGTACAATAGTACCCCAAGCAGAGAAATGATCACTGTTCATCCCCACCTTAAGACCAAATAAACTATCAAAGAACCAAGCATCTTACATAACTCTCTCTCTCCTCCATACCATTTCTAAACTGATGGAGAGATTCATCTTTGACAGAATCAAAATACATACACTTTCTCTACCAAATCAACAAGGACCAACAACAGGTAGCCTGCACACTGTGGTCCTGTGACAGACATCTGAGAGATTCTTTTCTTCTGTCATCTATCTTCGAAACCCATCAAACCATCTTTAACAGGTGGTGCAGTCTCCAGGTTAGACCTGAGATCCCTCTCAACCATCAACTGTTCACTCACCTTTTAACAAAATAGAAAGCTTACAGCTGGCAACTGCTCCCTTCCTACTAGTACTATCAGCCAATGATAAGAACTGTCTGCCCTGGAGCTGCAGCGTCTACGTCGTGGGACCACCCCCCAACCCCAAGAGTTGGGGGCCAAACGGCAGCAACCACCCCTGGCCATCAGCTCTACGCAGGTGGCACCGATCCCCAAGAGGAGCTACACCTACCTTGGGGAGTACCACAACCCTTTTTCCCAACATGCAATATTACGTTTTTTCTGCACCGAGGGGTGATTTTCCGGCGATCACCCCTCTTCTTCTACTTTTAGCTGGAGATGTAGAGAGCAATCCTGGGCCCACCACAAAATACACATGCCCAACATGCTCTAAACCCATTACTTCGAGCAGACAGACAAAGGGCTCAGTTCAGTGCAATATGTGCAAAAACTGGGCCCACCTCACTTGTACAACACTTGCTGACACAAACCAATACACAAACACTTGGACATGTTCTACCTGCCCTCCAGTAACCCCACTCCCACCTCCCCAACCACAGCCAGCACCCTTACCCACTCCCAATTTCCCTTTGCCCTTACCCCCGATTAGTACTCCCCTTCCTTTGTCCCCGATCTCTCCTTTCCCCCCCTCTGACCCAGATCCTACACCTTCCCCACTACCACCCCAACCTCAACCCCAAACAGCAACATACAACACATACAAAACACACAACATCAACATATTACAACACAACATTGACGGTATTAACACAAAAAAACATGAACTTGAACACTTTCTTAAACAACACAACATACACATTGCGATTTTACAAGAAACAAAACTAAGACACTCACACAAAACACCATCATTTCATAGTTACACCACCATCAGACAAGACCAGACTGACGGCTATGGCGGTGGACTCATCACCCTGATCCACCACTCCATCTGTTTTGTGGACACAAGTGCCACAACCAAAATTCTCCTCCCTACCACAGATAACACAACAGAAATCCAATCCATTCGAATCCGCACAGGCAACAAATCAACACTGACAATAGTTAACATGTACATTCCCCCCCAATCATCCCCCACAGTTCCAGACACCTTCAGGCCTCATTTTAGCCAACTAGCCTCAATCCCCAACCTGATCATGGGTGGAGACTTCAACGCCAAGTCGTCTGCCTGGTATGCCGACAACCCTGACACAGACAGAGGGCTTGATATACAGACTCAGTTTGACTCATTGACTATCATGAACAACACACATAATCATACACATATCCCACACCAAGCCCTCTATACTCCCTCCTCTCCTGATATCACCTTTTGCTCCCCCTGCCTAACCCCAACAACATCATGGAGAGTGGTCGGAACCCTTGGCTCTGACCACCTTCCAATCATCATCACCACCAAAACAAGATGCACCCCAGTTGGCCACAGACACACTTACACCAATTACAAGAGAGCTAACTGGGAAGCTTTTACTGAAGAGACAGAACAACATTTTGAAACACTTAACAGTACACCAATCACAAACATAAACAATGCTGTGCACACTTTTAATACAATCATACAAAATGCAGACAAGAGATACATCCCTAGAGGCAACAGAAAATCACACAACCCCAACTTCACACCAGAAATCCAAAGCCTCGTCAGACAACGTGACACGATACCCCCACACCTATCCCTCAAAACATAGCAGACCAAATACAAACACTAAACACTGTGATTGCCAATAAAATACATGAACAAAAAACACAAAATTGGCAAAACTTTATCAATACACTTGATCACAAAACAAACACCAGCAAATTGTACAAAACACTCAACAGCATTACACTATCCAACAGTAACACTACACGCTCTCACGCAGCAATAATCACAACAACAGATAATCTACCCTCAAACAGACAACAAGCAAACGCACTCATACGTCATTTTGCACAGACAAGCCATCTCACTTCTCACCCTGACGACCGACGCACCATTCGACGTAAAAAGACTTTCCCACAGACTCAGACTATACACCCTTCATAGACAATCAGACAAAACTCATAATACATAGTCTCAAGCACTCATCTGCCTGTGGCCCTGATAACATAAGCAACATCCACCTAAAACACATTGGACCACAAGGTATACACGCACTCACAAACATTGCAAACTACAGCTATTCACACAACACTATACCCGACATCTGGAAGCATGGTAAAATAATCACCATTCCAAAACCGAACAAAGACCCAACAATCCCAACATCGCACCGCCCAATCACACTTCTCTGCACCCCCTCTAAAGTCATTGAACGCCTAATATTTAAACTTGTCACACCACATATTCCCCTTGCTGACTCACAACACGGTTTTAGGCCACTACACTCCACAAACACTCTTCTGATAAACCTCACACAAAGAATTTTAGATGGCATCAATTCAGATAGGCCCCACCACAGAACACTTCTTATAACATTAGACATTAGTAAAGCTTTTGATGCTATCCCCCGCCACAACCTAACAAATAAAATATATAACACAGACATGCACAATAACACCAAAAGATGGCTGGCCAATTATCTGGCAGGTAGGAATGCTTATGTGTCATATAATGGCCAATCATCGCACATCAGAAACATTAAGAACGGAGTACCACAGGGCTCAGTTCTATCCCCCACACTATTTAATCTATACATGCATGACTTACCCACGCCAGACACCTCAGAAATACAAATCTCTTCCTACGCAGACGACATAACAATCACATGCACACATCGTAACACAGACAAAGCTGCAGAAATAATCCAGCCATACCTTGACACACTCAACACATGGTTCATCACAAACAGACTCAAAATAGCTCCAACCAAATCTACGGCAACACTTCTCACCAACTGGACAAAAGAACACAAATACATACCTCATCTCTACATCAACAACACTCTAATACCACACACAAACACACCGAAAATTCTTGGTGTAACATACGATACATCCATGTCTTTCAAACAACACATCACAAACATAAAAAACAAATGCACACCCAGACTTAATGCACTTAAGTCAATCACTGGAACAACATTTGGACAAAACAAAGAAACTAATATAACAATATACAAACAATGCATACGCTCAGTGTTGAATTATGCGAGTCCTGCATGGGCTCCTAATCTCAGTGAGACACACCACAACACCCTTCAAATCATACAAAACAAAGCCCTAAAAACAATTACAGGCTGCACAAATACAACACCTACAGACCATTTACACCATGAAACAAAAGTCCTCAAAGTCAAGGACACACAAACACTTGCCGCAGCCACCACAAACACATCACACCTCACAAACATAAAAAACAAATGCACACCTAGACTTAACGCACTTAAGTCAATCACTGGAACAACATTTGGACAAAACAAAGAAACTAATATAACAATATACAAACAATGCATACGCTCAGTGATGAATTATGCGAGTCCTGCATGGGCTCCTAATCTCAGTGAGACACACCACAACACCCTTCAAATCATACAAAACAAAGCCCTAAAAACAATTACAGGCTGCACAAATACATCACCTACAGACCATTTACACCATGAAACAAAAGTCCTCAAAGTCAAGGACCACCTCGACATGAGAGGCACACAAACACTTGCTGCAGCCACCACAAACACATCACACCCGCTACACTACATAGCAGAACACCCACACACACCAAGAAACATTAAAACTACACCCAAAGACCTTTATTACACACAGATACTCTCTTCTCTTCCTCCACAACCACCAAATACCAGCCTCCGGAAACATATTCATAATCATATCACTCACCGCTCAATTAACACACTGAAAGACAACACACTGCTGCATGCCAGACCCCCTGATATCCACCCTTCTGAATCCTCTCTCCCACGTAAGGACAGAGTCCACTTGGCCAGACTGCGATGCGGTCACCACCCAGCACTTCTAAGCTACCAGAAGAGGCTGGACGACCGTGTTGTGAACAGCTGCCCAGGATGTAACACTTCACCCCATACCATACAACACATAATGGAAGACTGCATTATACACAATCATACACGCAAACAACACAACATACACTCTATAAAGGATTTGTGGGAAAACCCAGTTTCGGCTGTGGCCTTCCTTGGGGAGACGGGACTGCTCGGACAGACAGTCTAGGGAACGACAACAACAACAACAACAACATCACACCCGCTACACTACATAGCAGAACACCCACACACACCAAGAAACATTAAAACAACACCCAAAGACCTTTATCATGCACAGATACTCTCTTCTTTTCCTCCACAACCACCAAATACCAGCCTCCGGAAACATATTCATAATTATATCACTCACCGCTCCATTAATACACTGAAAGACAACACACTGCTGCATGCCAGACCCCCTGATATCCACCCTTCTGAATCCTCTCTCCCACGAAAGGACAGAGTCCACTTGGCCAGACTGCGGTGCGGTCACCACCCAGCACTTCTAAGCTACCAGAAGAGGCTGGATGACCGCGTTGTGAACAGCTGCCCAGGATGTAACACTTCACCCCATACCATACAACACATAATGGAAGACTGCATTATACACAATCATGCACGCAAACAACACAACATACGCTCTATAAAGGATTTGTGGGAAAACCCAGTTTCGGCTATGGCATTCCTTGGGGAGACGGGACTGCTCGGACAGACAGTCTAGGGAACGACAACAACAACAACAACTGTCTGCCCATACAAGTTCAACACAAACAACAATCTAATGTTTCTTCCCAGAGACCTTAAGGGAGGGACTAAGGACCACTATCAGCCACTGTGAGACTACAAATTTCTAGCTTATGAAATTTAAGGCAAAAATTATCATTATATCCCTACATATACCAAGGGCTTTTTCCCCCTTGCAAGGGAAGTAGCCAAAGTCAAAAGGCATAATTCCACTCACACCCATTTCATCCCAACCCACTCCATTCCCTCTCTCTTTTCTTGGCTCCTCCTGGATGACAGGTCATCCCTACATTTCACCCATTGCCCTGGGTCAAAAGCAATGCAGCAAGGCACAGCACAAGGCTGCTCCATTCAATCAGTGACCCCCCTCTCCATCCCATCATGCAGAAAAAGAGAAAACAGATTATTATCATTACTGCTGTAAAATCAATGCAGATTCAAAGAAGGATACTCCACCACTATACTGCTCATAAACCTCACCAAACAAGTACTGGAAGGATTCAGTAATAAAGTATCACCTAACAGAACAGAAATGGTGGTGTATATACATTCCAAAGCCCCTTTCTTTTTTCCCCTATAAAGGAGAATGTGACTGAAGCAAGGCAAACACTTGCCATGTATACATTAAAACCCATTTAACACTCTTTCTATACATCCACAGAACACTCCATATTGCCTTTCTACCAACTCTGTCATATACCTTCTCCAAAGTCATATGGAGACTCTGACCTGGGCAGTGGGAAGGAGACAGGAACGACACCTCATCCATGAAGAGCTAAGATAAGGGGAAAACAGATGGGTGATGGATGGGAGTGCAATAGGAGGGGGCTGAGTGCATGCCTTGGCTGGCTACCTTCCTTATAAGGGTAGAGAATCCTTTGGTGTATACTACCACTACCCAGACTTTCTGAGTGCTTCCAACAGTGGGAAAATCACTGGCACTGTAGTATGGAAGCCCAAGATGATTACTTCAAAGGCAACAGTGGAAATCAGGATTTCAAGTATATTTTCTGATTTTTACAAATAAATTCTCAAGAATTCTGGGTAGTGGTAGTAGATAAGTAGAATGAAAGACAAAAAGATATCCCAACATTTTGATAAAAATGCCTTGCATGTGTCTTTCTGCAAAAAACTTGATTCTATGCGAAAACACTCTTTGATATTGTGAACGTCCATATCCACGTGCAATATAAGAGTTGCAGTCAGGCTTTTGAAATACAAATAATTTCATTCTAAGTCAGTTTTCTTTCAGGAACAGAGGGAGTAATTGGTAAGGAACAGTGTGGGTTTAGGACAGGTAGGGGTTGTGTGGATCAGATTTTCGTGGTACGGCAGCTATGTGAAAAAGCTTTAGCAAAAGGAATGGATGTTTTTTGAGCCTTTATGAATTTGGAAAAGGCTTATGACAGGGTAGACAGGAAGGCACTGTGGGAGGTACTGCAGATATATGGGATAGGAGGAAAGCTGTTAAGAGCAGTCAAGCGTGTTTACAAGAGTACCCTGTGTTAGAATTAGAAATGGAGAGAGATAGTGGTTTGAGGTAAAGGTGGGACCTTGCCAGGGATGTGTTTTGTCGCCTTGGCTGTTCAATTTATACATGGATGGGGTGATGTGAGAGGTAAACGCAAGGGTAATGGGCCAGGAATTGGAGATGGTTAAAGAAAATGGAGAAAAAATGGGAGATAAGCCAGTTGTTGTTTGCTGATGACACTGTGCTTGTAGCAGGATCAGAGGAGGGATTAAGGAAGTTAGTGACAGAGTTTGGGAAGGTGTGCAAAAGAAGGAAGTTGAAGATAAATTTGAGTAAAAGGTGATGAGATGTACAAGGGGAGAGGAAGGCAGCAAACTGGAAATGAATATTAAGGGAGAGAGACTGGAGGAAGTGGATAGTTTTAGATACTTGGGTGCGAATGTGGTGGGAAAGGAGTGGAGGTAGAATGTAGACTGAGAGAAGCAAGTAAATGCCTTGGGGGATTAGAAAGTGTAATGAGAAATAGACATTTGGGAATGGGTGCTAAGAGGAGATTGTATGAAGGAGTGATTGTGCTAATAGCACTGTATGGGGCAGAAACATGGAACATAAGAGAGGAAGAGTTTAAATGTGTTTGGGATGAAATGCCAGAGAAGTATGGTAGGGAGTACTTGGCTGGATAGAGTGAGAAATGAGGAAGTGAGGAGAGCAGGGGTGGAAAGGGACTTGGGAGATAGGATTGATACAAGAGCACTAGGATGGTTTGGACACATGGAAAGAATTAGATTAGTGAAGAAAGATTAGTAAAAGAGGTGTGGAAGGTAGAGGAGGAAGGAGTGAACATGAGGGAGTGACCATGTATGAGATAGATGGGGTAAAAGGGGCATTGGGAAAGAAGTTAATGTCTGTTGAGGAAAGGAGAAGACTGAAGATAGGGGCGAGTGGAAAATGGTTGTGTATGAATGATACTGTGAAGCATGGAAGGGAGTGGGTGAGGGATGGGGGGGGGAGTATGTGTGAATGATATTTTGACACAGCCCAAAGGGATTTCTCATCTTTTCTTTTTCTGCATGAGGAGACAGAGAGGGGGGTTGCCGATTAAACAAAGCAGCCTTGCTGAGGATGTGCTGTGTCTTGCTACATTGCTTCTGACCCAGGGCAGTGGGCAAGATGCAGGGATGACCCGTCGTCCAGGAGAAGCCAAGATAAGAGGGAGGGAGGAGGTGAATGGGAGTGGAGTATGTGAGGACAGAGTGGGTGGGAGTGGATTTTATGCATTTGTTTTATGCTAACTCCTGTGTAAGGGAGAAAAGGCCATTGGTGTATGAATAAATGAATCATGGTTGTCCCCTGTACATGAGTATGAAGGTAAGAACAACATAAAAATGAAGGAGACTGCAAGAGATCATGCGACTTATAATAGGCAGTTCCATGTCCATAAACACCTGTCATCCCCATCCATATAGTTACCCAAACTTTTCTTAAAACAACCAATAGCTTCAGTGCTCACTACTGGGTTACTAAGTCTTTTCCATTCATTGACCACTTTACTGGTAAACCAGTTCTTGCTTATTTCTTTCTTAAATCAAAATTTGTTCAGGAGAGACATAGCTGTGGCTGTAGCTGCCACCTTTGCCCTGTGCACTTGAACTGTTGGGGAAAGTAACAGTCACTGCTGGGAATCAAGAGAGAAGTGTGGGATTCAAACACGCAACTAAACGAATGTGAGACCAGCATGTTTCTGATTATGCCACCAGTACACAATACAAAAGTCAATTCAAAAATCATTAGAAAATATTTGTTAAAAATATTTGGCCTTATAATGGATTTCATCCCTAAGAGGAAAACAAAAATGAAATGCAAATTTGTAGTCGTTCTTACCAGCTTCACTAGCAGGAGATCTAGGCCGGTAGGGGTCCATGGCATATCCTGGGTTTGGCTGAGTGCCGTAGTCCCCTGGATATTCCACCGGTTGCCCGTCAGGCCCAATGTGGTGTACTTCTCGTATCACTTTGGTCGTTGTGGTTATCTGTGGAAAAAAATTCAACATAAAAATGTGTTTTGTCTTCATGGAAATAATTTGAAAATTAATGGAACATGTAACTTAGATTAACAAATATGAAAATGACTTCCCTAAACGAAAGCGCTTTACTTCCCCTTGGAAAGACTTACTTGCAAATTATAGCATTTTTATCACTCAGTTGAACAAGAGAGGAATGTCTGTTGGGGAAGGAAGGGAGAAGGCAGAAGATGGGGTGAATAGAGAATGGCTGTGTATGGATGATATTGTAAAGCATGGTGGGGGGATGGGGGGTGTTGTGTTAGGGAGTGGTTATGTGTGAATGATATTTTGATGCAGCCTGAAGGGATTTCTCCTCATCTTCAATGTTCATGAGAAGACAGTGTGTGTGGGTGGGTGGGGGGAGGTCGCTGATTAAATGAAGCGGCCTAGCTGTGGATGTGCTGTGTTTTGCAGTATTGCTTTGAACCAGGACAATGAGCAAGATGCAGGGATGACCCATCATCCAGGAGTAGCCAAGATGAGAGGGAGGGGTGATAAATGGGGGTGGAATGAGTGGGGATGATATGGCTACCTTACTTGTAAGGGGGAAAGATCCCTTGGTATATGTATATATGTATGTCTTCATGGGAACAATTTGAAAATTAATGTAACTTAGATTAAGAAGTATGAAAATGACTTCTCTAAATGTAATGCTTTACATCCCCTTAGAAAAAATGTTTGCAAATCAAAGCATTTTATCAATGTCAATCAGTTAATAAGATGCTGCAGTGTACAGCTTTCAAACAGCTGCACCAACTATCAAGACAGTGAAAAAAGGGTGGTACTGTCCCAAGAAGTTGGAGAGCAGTTGTTCATGCTCCACTGCCAACACCAAGTGGACACAAATAACCCCACCTTCTCAAGGAGGTGTGAACCCGAGAGATTAGAACTTAGTTTCTGGACTGGGCCAATGAGCAAATGAGAGCAAAATAATGGGTAATGTTGGATGGTAAAACAGCCTGGCATGTGCAAATGACAATGCACTCAGAGAGACAGAGAAGG
Organism: Oratosquilla oratoria; assembly: GCF_046742065.1. Classification (NCBI taxonomy): domain Eukaryota; kingdom Metazoa; phylum Arthropoda; class Malacostraca; order Stomatopoda; family Squillidae; genus Oratosquilla; species Oratosquilla oratoria. The sequence goes on from NC_134790.1 coordinate 32,143,208, forward strand.
ACTTGAAGAGGATGGCAAGCTTAGCACGTTTGTCAGGGGAGAAAACTGAATATTAACCTCTTCAATACAAATCAAATATTCATGCACACATTAGGTTGCCTGATGTATGATGATGTATCACAATATGCACATAATAAAATATAAAATTACTGCTGTTATACTCATTCTCACCCTGAATATATATAACTACAGAAAATGCGATCAAGCCTGTCCACAGATACGGGGGTCATTTAGCTACAACTACAAAATAAATATAATCAGGATGCTAACGCCAGCAACCTCATACACCTACTCGTAGCTCATGACATCTATGTAGGCATCATCATATTCTAGGGGTTAAGGTGCTAAGATGGAAAGAGTTATGAGTGAGGCTTTAGGTAAGTGGGTTGCGCTTTCACTCAGCCACCCAAGTGAGGCTTTTGTAACCATGATTCAATTTAACATCACAAATTCACCCTCTCATGGGCTACGACAGTGCCATTTTATGAAGGACCTTTTGAAATGGAATTTAACTTAGTATGACGTCCGCTGCATTGCTTCTGACCCAGGGCAGTGGGCAGGATACAGGGATCACCCTTTGTCCACAAGGAGCTAAGATGAGAGGGAGAAAAGGGTAGTGGATGCGATGGATGGGGTGGAATGGGTGGGAGTAGGTACATACTTGGGAGTAGGTACATGCCTTTGACTTGGCTACCTCCCTTACAAAGGGGGAAAAAGCCTTTGGTATACAGATGGACAGAAATGATGCCTGTACTATGAACTCACTTGTTAGGCACAATATGAACTACCTCCACTCCTGAGCTCTGCCACAAGTAGCAACACTTTAACTCTAACCCACTTTGCCAGCCTTAGCCGGAGACCTGCAATCCCACAGTAACTTGCAATGTTCCTCAGGCACTCCTCTATGGGAAAAAAAACCACTGCTATTTGTGTTGTATTACTGTGGGACTGCTTTTATGCCACCACCTTATTATAGTACAAGTCCCTGTTTATAAACTCTCCTTGCACAGAAAGGTGGACGATATACAACTGTTCATCTCCAAGATATTTCTATGTGGGTTCAATGAAAATTAAATCATTAGTTTCCCTTATACAGGTAACTTTAATATATTAATTGGTTGCAGCATGAACAAGCCAATCACCTTCCATTCACATTATAACACAACTTCAATGGAGATGGACATTAACCTATATCGATCTTTGAAAGCACACTCGGTTGGCCATATAGTTTCTTTCAACTTTTTCAATACCTCTGGATGTTCTAAGCTCCCAGGACATTGTGTCGGTCTTCCTGGAAATAAAGTCATTGGACATTGGAGAGCTGTGTGATACTAGGATTCTGGCCCTCAGTTCACAGTTTAAGTTTTACCGACTGAGAATCTGTAACTACCTCTCTTATAAGGGTGATGATGATGATGATGATTATGATGATGATGTTCCCTATGCTGTCTGGCTGAGCAGCCCCCATCTCCCTGAGGAGCATCATGGCAGAAACAAGGTTTCCCCACAAATCTTTTATAGCATATGTTGTGTTGTTGGCATGCATAATTATGTACAATGCAGTCTTCCATAATGTGTTCAATAGTATGAGGTGAAGTGCTACATCCTAAACAGATATCCACAGTGGATTCATCCATCCACCATTGGTAATTTAGAAGGACTGGATGGTGGCTGTACCACAGCCTAGGAAGCTCTTGGTATATAGACAGATAGAAAACCTGCATCCTTACAGTACCTAGCAAGGTTGCTTTGGGTACCCTTGCACCTCTCTACAGGGGATCCTTTGTCCTGCTGTCTACTTTATGTTAGCAGGAAGAAGTAGGAAGCAGTCACCATTTCACAACTCTTCACCTCTTCAATAAGAGTCAAATATTTGCACACACATTAGGTTGCCCAGTGTACAATGATGCATCACAATATGTGCTTTAAAAAAATATAAAGTTAGTGCTGTTACCTAGTTGTATTTACCTAGTTGTATTTTACGGGACGAGAGTTATGCTCGTAGTGACCCGTTTTCGTATCTCTCCACATCCAGTTTGTTCTTAAAATCATGTATAGTTCTGGCATTCACTGTTTCTCTGTTCAGTTTGTTCCAGACATCAATCACTCTATGTTGTACTTGTTCTCTTGCACCCAGAATGTTTAACCACAGAACACACAATCAAGCCTGTTCATAGAATACAGGGGTCACATGGCTACAACTACAAAATAAATATAATTAGGATGCCAACACCAGTACCTTAGTATACTCACTCAGTCCTCATGACGCCTACATAGGCATCATCATATTCTAAGGGTTAAGCCAATCACCCCCTGCCACCATTATCTTTACCAATACATTGAGTCCATCTGCCATTTTTATCTCCTCTCTACCCAACTTGTCCCCCTCACTCTTTGGTGAGGGTATATGACAGGATATAGGAAAGGGATTGGATTGAATGGAAAAAAGATTGTGAAAAGAAATTAATTGACACTCCCCAAAGGGATTTCTCCTTGTCTTCTCTATTTTCACAAAAACGGGTCAAGGAGGGAGGGCCACTGTATAAATGAAGTGGGTGGCCTTACTATGGATGTGCTCTGCACTGCTGCATTGCTTCTGACCTGGGCTGTGGACAGGGAACAGGAATAACCCTTCATCCACAAGGAGTTAAATTAAAAAGGAAATGATTAATGGGTAGGGGATGGTGTATACCTTGGCTGATTACCCCCCTTATAAGTGGGAAGAAGGCTATTGGTATATAGATAGAGATATGACAGGGAAAATAAAGAGGCATTATGGAATATGTTGCAGGCATACAGGACAACAGGAAGTTTTGCCAAATGGAGATAAAGCTGCACAGTTTTCTTCACAATTTGCATATTTGGCTGGGTTTGGACATGATGGATCATATGTGGTGGTAAAGTAGTATTTTACCCAATTGTATTTACCTCAATTCGAGAAGACAGAAGATAGGGGTGAGTGGAGAATGGTTGTATATGGATGATGCTGTAATGCTTGAGAGTGGGTGGGGGGAAGAAGTATGTGTGAATGATATTTTGATGCAGTCCAAAGGGACTTCTCGTCTTCTCTTTTTCTGCATGAGGGGACGGAGAGGGGGGGACTGCTGATTAAAAGAAGCCACCTTGCTGTGGATGTGCTGTGTCTTGCTACACTGCTTCTGACCCAGGACAGTGGGCAAGATGCAGGGATGATCCATCATCCAGGAGGAGCCAAGATAAGAGGGAGGGAGGGGGATGAATGGGAGTGGAGTACATTGGGGATGAAATGGGTGGGAGTGGATTTTATGCCTTTGTTTTTTGGCTCCCTCCCTTGTAAGGGGGAAATAGCCATTGGTATGTATGTATCTACCTAATTGTAATATACAAGAAATGAGCAACACTCATTGGGTCCCATCCCCTGTTCTCTAATTTTCTAACATACCTAGACTCAAATTCACGTACAGTTCCCACTTAATCTATATATTTGATTTTCAATTACCATATTCACATTTGAACACATGTGTTGTTTAAGCTTGGGCTATATCATCTTCTACACTATTCCACACATATGCCTGTTGGGCTGTGACATCTACATTTGTTATGCTCCAAATATTGGGAAATAAAATAGTGCCAGGGCCATGGGTAGTATATTATCATTTGGTATTTCAAGTATCCTTTGTGGAGGTAGGATGGAAGTCAGAACCAGGTTAAAGTTATCTGTGTGGGGGAAGGGTTCTTCATGTAATTTATTGTTCTCATGGTACCATAGACTCAAGTTATTTTTTGCTCTAAATGTTCATCCAAGACTTCCAATTCTAGTATAATTTAGTGATCATTGGACATCAAACCCACACTGGTGTTGAAGGTTTGCTCTGAAATAGGGACACTGGCTAGGGTTGAATGGAATTGGACTTCATCATACTGGGTTTTAGATCTCTGAGCCAAGAGTAGCAGCATAGAAAAATATGTGTGGGTCTCGTACTTTTAATGCATGTGTAAAGGCTTGTTTCTATGTTGCCAGTTAGCAGAAGATGTGGGATGACAAGTGCTGGTGTGGTGCTCTCCTATAACAGGAAATCTTTAAAGAATACTGTGCAGAAAAAAGTTAAAATATTGTGAAAGACAAGAGAGCTTGTTCAGGAGACCAAGTATAATGGCCCCTAAGTGATGCACCTCTAGACCCTAGTCAGGTAGTCTGTGTGGTAATTGTGGTTACGGGAATGACTTTGTTTACCTGGAGCTACGGCAATTTCCCGAAAGCTCGTTTAATTTTTTATTTGGGAATCTTCCTGTAACTTCATACCACACTATTGTAATTTTAATTAATGTTATTAAAACTCCCCTCCCTCTTTATTATTTATTTAAACCTATGTCATAATTTGATTAACAAATCGGGAACTTGAGAACTTACATCAAGTATCTGTTGTCCCGTGACTTCGAAACCGTTTTGAAGGCTCAATAAAACTCCTGCTGAACAAGACCAACTTTCTGTCACGGTACGTCAGACTAGCTGCAACCCTCGTCCCAGTGACTAGCTTCAACACTGGTACCGTGACAAGCTTTAACCGTGTCTCCAAAAGGACGATAAAACCTCGGCAAGGAACTAGCCATCGAAGTCTCAAGCATATATACATATATTTCTAACGATTTTTGTTAGAGAATTCATTCAGGTAAGATTCTCTAACGTTCTGTTTTGTTGATCTAATTACGACATCTGTTCCTCTCCAGGAATATTATGCCTTTAGAGATCCATTCTCCTTCCAATGCCTCAATGTCACCACTTGAAGACAAGACTTGTTCAGTCAACACTCAAACTCACCATCCCACTCCCACACAGTGGGCAGTGAGAAACCCCTAGTAATGCAAAGCCCTGTCAGTTACAGCAAATCATTGGATTTTTTTGGACAACAGTGGGTCACCTCCCTGCCTGGCCAGGGCTGTCAGGAATCAACATGACAAGCCTGCAATGGGTCTCAGGGATCAAACTCATGACCACCTACTCATGAGTTCAATATCCACTGGGCTACCATGAGGCCTGACAGTCAACAGAAAAATAGAGAAAGCATTCCAAAACCTTACCTGTTGTGTTGTGTGCTGGGTCTGTTTTCTGGACACCAACTGTGTTCCCCCCTCAGGTCCCGACTGTACAGATAAGTGAGAAGAACTTGGAGAATGCTGGTGGTGGTGGTGTCCGTTTGTTGTGGTGGTAGTAGGGCCGTAATCAACGTTGTAACTACTTGTTGTGGTTGTCACCTCAGGATGTCCACTGCAAATAATTGTCACGAGTGAGTACACCCTATTCACAATGAATATACATTTGCAATATTTTAATAATAAACTAGTTAATTGTAAATGGGCAAAATTACATATAAGATATTGTACTGGTTGTTAGAATAACTACTTAATGGTTAAAAATTTTGGTACTGTATTTATTAAAAATACTTCAAGTTCATTTTATATATGTATATATATATATATATATATATATATATATATATATATATATATATATATATATATATATATATATATATATATATATATCATCTGACATTTTATCACATGCTTACACACTGTACACATTTTATAACCAAAGTAAAATTGGGTACAATGATTACTGATCACCATTCTCTTTACAATTTTGAAGAACTCCAATGTACCCCTTCCCTATGGTGATATTCAGTGACATGCACACTTTCAAAAGGGCAGGAATTCAGTTAAAAAAAAAAGACACCTCATTAACATTTATAAAAATGACAACCACAAAACAATATGAGCTATATCAATGTATGCAGACACAAAGAATTTTTATAAAATCACATGTGGTAAATATGAACAGTTTCCACCGAGTTTACTGTATTTTTCTTATTAAAATGATGCTTTGGATAATGAAGGAAAATGTCAAGGGACACATGCCTCATGATATTCTTTACAGATATTATTCTCATACTCATCAATTTCATTCACAGTGGGAGTGTCATGGTACTACAAGGTCAAGACTACCTACATTCTTTTCTATGGCTACACAAGAGTATTTTACTCAGGCTATTACCAGACATTTTTATTCAGCTGAGGAAATGCCAGTGTAAAGAAATATGCAGATAGAGTATATAAAGTATTTCAGGATTTTCAATCTACAATAATTTAAGCTTACTATTTACTTAGTGATTATATACTCATAGTATGATTTTTTTTTTTCTTATCAGCCCTATTATTAACAATAATAATTATTGTTGCCTCAAGCTTCACTAACAGGTAAACTGCATCACCACAGTAGTTGCCAACAGTTCCCAGCTCCTCCCATCAATATCACTGGAAAGAATGTTATACAAGCATATGTCACTACCTTTTACACCATTAGGGGGGCAATAAGTGATTGTTAGTTTTCCTTACATGAAAAGGTAGAGGAAATAAAGTTAATAGAGAACTTTGGTGTGTGTGTGCTTGTACGGGGGGTACATTATTGCCAACACCCAAGGCACCTTCTATCTATCAAATGATGCATCACTGAGGCAGGGTTTAGGAACCCCCCAACTTCATTCCCACCCCTTCAACTACAAAAGCCAGGGTGATTTTCCCCAACTAATAACAGTTACTTATTCAAACAAACTATATGCAGTTAAGCCAAATAACAGATCCCTATTTCAGTCCCATTAAATGTACTATAACTGATATAAAATAACTTTTCATGGACATAAATGAATTATCATTAGAATGATAGGGGACACAATGTTAGAGCTTAATGCTGCAACCACAGGCTTGAGCAGCAAGAGATCTAAGGAATGAACCATCGCAAAGTAATATGAGGCTGCAGGTGTCCAGTGAAAGAAACCTGATCTAACAGGGAAGGTATTACTGAAAGAAAAACAAACACAAGAACGAAGGAGGAGTTGAGGGAGGAGGAGGAGAAAAAGGACCTGAATGAAATTGTCTGGCCAAGTGCTTTTAAAGGTTAAATGTGATAGTTTTTAAACTATTTCAACCATAGAAACACAAAGTGATTTCTCTAAGCTGAATGACATTGTAGTGACATTTGCCAAAATAAAATCTTCATTGGGCAAAATGTTTTTTGAGGGTTGATTCTTATACATAATTCATTAACTACCAACATATAGTGTGATACACAGAACTTCATATACAAAAGTGACATTTGTAAATGCAATTATGTATCATATACAATAATCCTTCCCATACCTGAACTGCCACTACATGAACTGTGATTATTCAAACAAGATTTATGTGTATTGTATGCCACTTCTACTCCTTCAGAATTGAAAATCTAGCAATCTTGTGGCAGAGTAGAGACTGGGGTGGGGAGGGAGGATAATTTTAGTTTGCACAGCCAGGAGGTCTCTTAATCCAACACTCGCCAACTGCCACTTATGTGGATGTTTGGCCCCAGGACATAAACTCACTTTGGGAATTGGCCCAGGACATAAAACACCACTAATTCCCAAAGTGGGTTTTATGTCCAAGGCCCAAATGCCCGCACAAGTGGCGGTTGGAAAGTGATGAATTAAGAGACCTAGGTGTATCTAAACACTGTAACCCCCAGATCCAAACATCATATGGCCCAATTAGTCTAGATATAGGATGGATTACCATATTCAAAATAAAACATATTCACTTGTCTTGCATTACAAGGTTAAAACATGGCTAAGACAAACTAGTACAATGTTAACTAAAGTGGAAGACTAAATCTGTATAGGTACAAAAAACATATGAAGGGTTTCTAAGCCATGCACATAATCATTAGTAATGAGGCACTTACGACTTTTTGGCAACCTGTCTCGCCTTCTCCTGCTCCAACACTCTGGAGTTTGCAAGCAGCAACAGTCAACACACATGAGGTTAGTTAAGCATGTAAACATGCCCACATCACAAATTACATCTAAAAGTTTAGTAAACAAATGTAATTTGATGCCCACATCTTTTAGACTACAGGAATATCCCGCTATCTGAAAGGCTCATATACCTGAATGACTATTTGAACAGCAAACCTTTAGATATGAAAGCCAAATATTTGAATAACAAATCTTCAGATATGGAAGAAATTGAAAATCTGAAAGAATGAAGCTATCACAAAAAATTCCCTTATTCTCTAGTTTCAAGTGCATGAATCTTTGGTTTTCAAAACTTCAAATAGCAGGGTACTCCTCTATACTGTACATAATGACTTTTTAAAAAAAAATTTACTCTTCCCACTTCTGTGGAATAAATGCAAACTATATGTCCCTATCTCATCCACTGATACTAAACAACAAATTTAATTAGATGTTATGACACAAATCCTTAACTTTATCTTTTCCAATATGTTAAGTTCTTAATGCTCTAATTTCCAAATATATACAAACTTATTACCACACATTCCTATTAACTTCCCAAATAAATTACACATACCACTATCAATCTGACAAACACTTAGGAGATAAAAACAAAATGGAAAGATGGATATATGATTTTGACTTAAAGATATCTCTTAGATCACAAATATATATTCTCAGTGGCTGAATCAAAGTCAATATAAACTTGTCTACTAGCATGCATCCATCAAATAAAACTAAAGTTTAAATTCAATCACTCAATACTAAAGAAAAAAATTGCAAGTATGATACAGCTACAAAGCATACAAGTATATTTATACAATGCCACATCATAACCATCACCACCATATCCAAAAGATACATTTACACTGGTCTCCATACTATGATATCTGAATCTACTGAAGATACTGTTTTCTTATTTCAAGACTACTTCCTAATCATTGGTTCTAATTTTTTTCCTTTGTTTTTCTAAACGGACTCATTTCATAATCTGGAGAAAAACTGAACTGTTCAAGTAGAAAGGAAGGAAAAAAGGTGAGAGGCTTATGCCAATAGACACATAGCTGCAGCCAAACTCATCACCTTTGCCCTATTCATTTGAGCTGTTGGGGCAGGTATCAGTTACTGCACGCAATCAGAAAGAAGCGAATGTGAGAACCAGTACAATTTCGATTACACTAGCATCACACCTTACACCACTAACAAGTAGAGATGGGATGGTGAACATGATGTTTATTTTATAAATGACCTTCACAGGGCCCCTGAAACCCGTTCACAGAATCCAGGTTTAGAGCCTTCATACTAAACAAATATTACTGCATCTACCATTCTGCATTCCACAACACCAAATCAGCCACTGCTTCCACAGACCAATTTATTCAAATCTTAACTTAAACGAAAACATGTAACGAATTTCTACTTCGTACAAGCTATGGAACATTTCTATCATAACACAGTAACATGCACAGGCAAGTATTAGTCCTCTGTATAAAAGGCAACCTGTATACAAGTAACAGAAATATGTTTTACAAACTACTTGACTTAATCTGTATATGTATTTATCATCACTTTATTGAAATGAAACATTACTTCCTTGAGTTCCTTCCTATGCCAATAAATTATCTCAACCATGATATTGTGCTTTTCTATTCGTATCCATCCTCACAACAAAAAATTCACATGTAGAGACAGAGAGAGGAGAGAGAAAATCGCCATTGTCTTGGATCACGTGTTGGACTCGTGATCGACAGCTACCATCCTCGTGGATGGGGGCTCAGAGCTCATGTATGACTGATCTATGAGTAATGCTGTGACTTCACACACACACAACTCCTCGCCCACGAGAGTTGGAGTAACGGCTCGCAGCGCAGCGATATTAAAATTATTTCAGCCCTGAGCGGGATTCGAACTTGGACCGCTGGGTTAGCAGTTGCAAACGCTACCACTGCGCCGTTAAGTCGTTGTGTGTGTGTGTGTGTGTGTGTGTGTGTGTACACACATACATCGGATTCACGGCGAAGATTGGAACTCCAGAAAAGAAGTGCAATTTTCGTGGATCTCAACAATGAGGAAGTACCTTTGTTGTATTAGTAGGGAAGGGGAAAGCTCGTGGTGTAGTGGAAAGGTGAAGAAAAAGGAGAAAGGGAGGGATTACTGAGGGAAATGGAAGGAATTGAGGAAGGAGACGA
>NC_134790.1:32158198-32180698 GCF_046742065.1 Oratosquilla oratoria
TGTTCTTCGATGTTCTCGAAGATCCTCGAAGAGTCCACTTTCCAACCTCTCACTAAGATAATAGCGAAAACAACGAGAGAGAGAGAGACCAGTCCCACTAAAACAAGAGCGAAAACAGCGAAAGCGAGAGTGTGAAAGAGAGTGCACGAGCAAGATAGGGACAGAGAGATCTTGGGAAGTTCTCACCACGGCTGCGGTTCTGGGAAGCCGTGAGGGCTTAGTCTGGGCGGGAGAAGTCTCACAATGCTCTCCAATTATCACCCCAGCCGACCAACAGCCACCGTGAATAGAAACCCACCGCTCATTGTGTGATGATCTGGATTGGGTCCCCCCACCCCCTACCCCAATCCCAGCTGAATAAAATCGCCTGGCGGCAGTCTGAACAAATGTACGAGTAGTGAATTACATTAAAATAACTATATATACAATATGAAGGAGATTGCATTCTGGGAGATGGGTAAAATAACTCAGCGGTAGAGAGAAAAGACATAGACTCTCTCTCTCTCTCTCTCTCTCTCTCTCTCTCTCACACACACACACACACACACACACACGCACACACACACACACACACAAACTCACACACACACAAATGTAGGCTTATGGAACAAGTTGGATGAAAATATAATCCAAGCCAACACCATAAACCAACTTACGGCAAAGTTTGATGAGTGGACGCAAAGATACAGGACCACGTGCACGGCTTCAACACCGCATACTACAACTAGGTAGATTCAAGTACACACGCTCACACACACACACACACACACACACACACACACACACACACACACACACACACGCTCACACACACACACACACACACACACACACACACACACACACACACACACACACACACACACACACACACACACACACACACACACACACACACACACACAGCGGTCCGAGTTCGAATTCCGCCTGGGGCTGAAATAATTTCAGTATTGCAGCGCTGCGAGTCGTTACTCCAACTCGTGGGCGGGGAGTTGTGTGTGCGTGTAAGGTCACAGCATTACTCACAGATCGGTCATATATGAGCTCTGAGCTCTCTTCCGGAAGGGAAATAACTGTAGATCACAAATTTAACACGTGATGCAAGATCATGGTGAATCACACACACACACACACACACACACACACACACACACACACACACACACACACACACACACACACACACACACACAAATACGTAAATAATCAAATATTTTGTGGACCCAGAATGCCTTCTTCTCCCACACTCCCAAAAGATGGCCAAAGGAAAAGACGAAGAAGGTACGGGCGAAGACCCAGAATGGACAACAAAAACACCTGAGGGTTCTGCAAGACGCGGCGGGGAAAGGAAATGGAACATCAACACGAGGAGAGAGAAGGCAAAGGCCTGGGCCGATCGGATTTCTACTACTGACCCGCTTATTTGCACTCTTATTCCCTTTTCTTGCCCCGAACTGGCGACAACTCGCCTGTGTCTCATTACTACGAACTTTGTGCGCTTCGAAATGCGTTATTGCACCAAAGTCCCGCAATCTTGCTAAGATGTGGCACCATCGCAGATGATGCCAATAAGGTTACATAATGTTTATGTGTGTGTGTGTGTGTGTGTGTGTGTGTGTGTGTGTGTGTGTGTGTGTGTGTGTGTGTGTGTGTGTGTGTGTGTTTTATTCACCACCACAGTCTTGGATCACGTGTAACTCGTGATCAACAGCTATTACCCTCCCGGAGGAGAGCTCAGAGCTCATATATGGCCCGATCTATGGGTAATGTTGTGACCTCGCGCGCGCGCACACACACACACACACACACACACACACACACACACACACACACACACACACACACACACACCTTGCCCACCAGAGTAGGAGAGCCGGCTTGCAGTGCAGATATGTCGATTTTTTTTTCCAACCCTGGGCGTGGCTTTCATTCGGATCGCTGAATTAGCAGTTGAGAACGGTACTACTGCACCGTCGAGGCTTGATGCTTGCCTGACTTCCGTGCTTGTTCGTGGAGGCCCTCTGTGTAACAAAGCTGGACTGATTCCGTGCTTGTTAATTATAAGTCGCAGCAATACATCGCTGGGTTCATGCAAATGCAAATCCTTGAGGCACTGTGCCAATGGCAATCACCTGGAACCCTGGATATTCACGGATGCAGAATTCCTCACAGTGCCCGGGTAATCGCACAACACCTAATACCAGTTTCCAAAGACACCTAAAACCAGTTTCCAAAGACACCTAATAGAAGTTTCCAAAGACACCTAATGCAAATTTCCAGACACCAAATACCAGTTTCCAAAGACACCCAATACCAATTTTCAAAGACACCTAATACCAGTTTCCAAAGACACCCAATACCAATTTTCAAAGACACCTAATACCAGTTTCCCAAGACACGTAATACCAGTTTCCAAAGACACATGCTACCAGTTTCCTAAGACACCTAATACCAGTTTCCAGATACACCTAATAGCAGTTTCCAAAGACACCCAATACCAATTTCCAAAGACACCTAATACCAGTTTCCCAAGACACGTAATACCAGTTTCCAAAGAAAACATGCTACCAGTTTCCAAAGACACCTAATACCACTTTCCAGATACACCTAATAGCAGTTTCCAAAGACACCCAATACCAATTTCCAAAGACACCTAATACCAATTTCCAAAGGCGTAGATACCAGAGGTGCACTCAATGTCGTCCCCAATAACTCCCCGAGGCCTGTATCCTTAAAGGGGGATTATCACACTGAGCTATTCTTCCTCCAACCTCCGATTCATCGGCGGTACCGCCTACCTCCAGAACTTTTTCCGCCGTAAAATCACTATGGAAAACTATTCTTTTTTCTCAACATTTAACATAGAATAGCATCTGAGATCCTGGAGGAAAATTATTTTTCCTCCAGCATATCAAATTCCTTCCCGATAGCTGCGGGCTGCAAATATGCTCCAACAGTCGGAGGAAAAACAGTTCAGTGTGATAACGCCTTAAGGAACGGCAAAACGAAGACTTGAGAAGGGAAGTATAAAGATGATGAGGAGCTTACGCCAGGAGACACTTAGTAGCTACGGCCGAATTTGTCACCTTTGCCCTAACTACAGTCACTAATGGGAATGGGGGAGTGTGGGATTCGAACCCACAACTAAGCGAATGCGAAACCAGTATGCTTTCGACTACCCTTCCAGAGTAGATCGGAGGGAGAATTTAAAGAAAAAAAAAATTATCATCCGAGTAGAAATGAGTTTCCTGTCATATTGGAATGTTACCACTACATCCAGTCATATTGTTTAGACCACCTCAGTATACAATATATTCCGTTTCATTAATGGACATGGAACTGCCGAGTGTAAGCCTTATAATCTCTTGTAGTCTCTTTCATGTTTAAGTTCTGATCGATCTCTATATTAACTCTTAGCCATATGAATACATACTGACAGTGGCACAGGGTCCGTTTGAGGATGGTGCATATGTGTACACAACAATGTGTACATGAAACTTCGGGTACATACATACATACATAAATACATAACGAATGGAAAATGGGGTGACCTAGGCAGCCGTAGGTGCGCAAGTGTACATGGAATCTCGTGTATACACACGTGCACACACACATACATACACATATATATTCACTACGTTCTACGTTCTGTATGCCCATTTTTCACTCAAATGGACAAAGGTTATAAATATTATTTGTTTTATATATACATATATAATATATATATATATATATATATATACATACATACAAATATACATATATATATACATATACATATATACATATACATTATATATATATATATATATAAATACATATATATATATTATATAGTGTGTGTGTGTGTGTGTGTGTGTGTGTGTGTGTGTGTGTGTGTGTGTGTGTGTGTGTGTGTGTGTGTGTGTGTGTGTGTGTGTGTGTGTGTGTGTGTGTGTGTGTGTGTGTGTGTGTGTGCTGGGTTTTCATATGTTTATAAATCATTAATATTTTCAATACTATGAGTAGTTGTGGTAGTTGCAGCCCCCTTATCACACTCCTCCGCATTTGTACACACACATACACACTGAAATAAAGTCCCGCTCAGGGTTTGAGAAGCATCACAATACTGTAAACCGTCATGGTCTCCCTTGAGCAAAGAGGATGCGTGAGCGCTCGCGCTTGTGTTTCTGTGTGAAGATCAAACTGTTGACCATGCATTAGGTTATATGAATTATGAAACTCTCAACCGGAAAGGTACCAGCTGTCGATCACAAGCCCATCATGTGATCCAAGAGAGAGAGAGAGAGAGAGAGAGAGAGAGAGAGAGAGAGAGAGAGAGAGAGAGAGAGAGAGAGAGAGAGAGAGAGAGAGAGAGAGAGAGAGAGAGAGAGAGAGGTTCTAATAGAGAGCATGGGTCAAATACAATTGCCCACACCAGTACACACACACACACACACGGGATACGCCGTGCACACAGAAACTAAGACTACCTGCACAGCGTCGCGGACTCCAATTACGCGCGAGTAATGAACGCTTGCTGGGCGTGCGCCCTCCCTCCCACGTGACAGAGCCTCCTATCCCGTAATTAAGGTCTGGCGAAAAGTCGGCGCCGCAATTAGGGCGCGATCAAAAATCGGAGCAATAATGATTATCACCGATCTTTCTAACCTCATGCGGAGGCGTCTCTGAGGTACAGCCCCCTTCAGCCCTACACCGTGGGGGAATGCAAATACATACATACACACACACAATATATATATATACACACACAATATGCACTCTGAGTAATGAACCCAAACGAACTCGAACCCATGACTTCTAAGACACCATACGAATGTCCCAACCATTACACCCCTTGCTCCATCATCATAAAACACGAAATAATAACAAAGGAATACTATAAGCAAACACGTGCACACCCATACATCTCGTGGGCGGGGTATTGTGTGTGTGTGTGTGTGTGTGTGTGTGTGTGTGTGTGTGTGTGTGTGTGTGTGTGTGTGTGTGTGTGTGTGTGTGTTTGTGTGATCACAGCGTTACTCATAGATCAGTCACATATGAGCTCTGAGCTCTCATCCGTGAGTTGTCGATCATGAGTTCAACACATGATCCAAGACCATGGTGAAACACGCACACGCACACACGCGCGTGCGCGTCTTCTTTTAGCTTTTTGGTTATGGGAATGAACCTTTTCACTGATAAATACGATTTATACAGTTCAGGTTTCCGCCAAGCGATTTTATTCAGCCGAAGGACTATCCCGGGCAGAGGTAGGTCAATGGTCAACTCTACAAAACGCAAGCCCAGCAATACGAACGGTAAGGTTGTGTTAGGTTAACTTGGGTTAGGTTAGGTTAAGGTTGGATTACGTTAGGTTAGGTTCGGATATTATATAAAGTTAAGTTAGGTTTGACTAGGTTAAGTTAGGTTTGGTTAAATCAGGTTAGGTTAGGTTTGACTAGGTTAGGTTAGATTAGATTAGATTCGGTGAGGTTGATTAGGTTAGATTAGGTTAGGTGAGGTTAGGATAGGCAAGGTTAGGTTAAGTTAGGTGAGGTTAGATTAGGTGAGGTTTGGTAGGTTGGTTCATCAAGTACGAATTTCATTCACGCCTCGTGAGCTCAAAGGCCTGAGAACGATTCCACACATCAAGTGATTCTAAGGATAAGGATGCTCAAGCACAAAGGGCAAAGGTTGCGGACTATATATATATATATATATATATATATATATATATATATAGAGAGAGAGAGAGAGAGAGAGAGAGAGAGAGAGAGAGAGAGAGAGAGAGAGGGGGGGGGGGAGGGAGATAGAGAGATGACTCAAAAACATTGATAGTTATTTCACGTCGTACTGAAATCCGTCGGAATATTATGAAGTTTTCTGTCACTGTAGTAGCGGGAATCCCCCTCCCACCCCCCACCCCCAACTTCGACTTCCATTTCGCCTTTGACTTCGACAAAATCGAAGTTTCGAGAGGCAGGTTCTTGAACCAAGCGACTGTTTGTAGTGACATATCCATTATCCAACTGATTACCTAATCAAAAACTGAGCGGAACGGGTCCTGTGTGTCTTTGACTGTACGGTGCACTGGAATAAGGAACAGTGTTTATATATATATATATATATATATATATATATATATATATATATATATATATATATATAATCATATCTGAGGACTGCTGGAGGAAGACAAGGAGGAAAAGGAGAAGAACGAGGACGGCGATGGGGGAGACGAGGAGGCGGCGAGGTAGACGACGAGGAAAACGACGAAAAGGAGGAAAACGAAGAGAAGGAAGACGAAGAGGTGGACGAAAAAGGCGATGCAGAGGAATAAAACGTGGATGAGTAGGAGGAGGAGTAAGAAGAGGGGGAGGACAAGGAGGAGGTAGAAGAGGAAGAGGAAGATATGTGGGGGAAGGCTACTGGGTCATTTCTGAGCAGCTAAGGGCACAATGTCACACACCGGGAGACGCACAACACAGGAAAACTACCACCAATCACATGTCACTTTGCAAATCATATATATATATATATTTATATATATATATACACATATATATATATATATATATATATATATATATATATATATATATATATTTATCAACGGTATTGAAAGTGACGACGGAAATAAGATAATCAAAGTATTTTTGTATTATTTTCTTTCTCATTCTATCACCGATGTTCGTGACCTAGCCTAACTGTACCCCTAACCTACCCTAACCTAAACTTAACCTGATTTACCCTGACCTTGCCTAACCCAATCCGAATTATATTATATATATATATCCACAACAAAGATATGTATATATATATATATATATATATATATATATATATATATATATATATATATATATATATATATATATATATATAACAAAAACAAAATAAATCCTTATGTAGTTCAGTTCCATGCATTCCGTCTCCCTGGCAGGTCGACCGACTCTCGATGCTCCCCCCGAGCGCGGAGCAAGGAACTGCACGCAAGCACCTCCCAATTGCACCCGCGCGGTGGAAGTCTCCATCAACACATGCAAGCCGCCGTCCCCCTCACACCCAGGGCGTAGTAAAACTGAGGTATTCATACTCTCTCCCGCTGAACTTGCTTCCATTAATATCTTTTCCGATATAGGATTCCAGGGTGAGGAGAAGGAGGAGGAGGAGAAGGAAGAAGTGGAATTGGAGAAATAGGAACAGGAGGAGGGAAGAAAAGGAGGAGGAGGAGGAGGAATGGGAGAAATGGGAATAGGAGAGGGAGAAAAGGAAGAAAAGGTGGAGGAAGGAGGAGGGGGAGTGGGTGCAAAGACAGGGGGAGAAAAAGAGAAGGAAGAAAAGGAAAAGGGGGAAGAGGAGGATGAGGAAGAGGAGAAAGGGGAAGAGGAGGACGAGTAAAATGATGTAAAAGAAGAGAAAGGGGAAGAGGAGGACGAGTAAAATGATGTGAAAGAGGAAGAGGAGGATAAATAGGAGGAAGAGGAGAAAGAGAAGGAAGAGAAAGGGAAAACAGGGGCGAACGTGAAGGGAAAGAGGAAGAGGAGGTGAAAACCTTTAGCTATACCTAATGGGCGAGCAAGAGGAGGAGAAAGAGAAAGAGAAATAGGAAGAAGAGGAAGAGGAGAAAGAGAAATAGGAAGAAGAGGAAGAGGAGAAAATATTTTGCTATACCTAATGGGTGAGGAGGAAGAGGAAGAGAAAGAGGAAGAGGAGGAGGAGGAAGAGGAGAAAACCTTTTGCTATACCTAATGGGCGAGGAGGAAGAGGAGAAAGAAAGGGGAAGCGGAGAAAGAAAATGAAGAAGAGGAGGAAGAGGAGAAAACCTTTTGCTATACCTAATAGGCGAGGAGGAAGAGGAGAAAGAAAGAGGAAGAGGGGGAAGAGGAAGGAAAATATCTTTTGCTATACCTAATGGGTAAGAAAGAGGAAAAAGAGGGAGAGGAGAAAGAGGAAGAGGAGAAGGAGGATGAGGTAGGAAAATACATTTTACTATACCTAGTGGGCGAGGAGGAAGAGGAGAAAGAAAAAGAAGAGAAAGAGGAAGAGAAGGAAGTGGAAGAGGAAGGAAAAACCTTTTGATATATCTAATGGGCGAGGAAGAGGAGAAAGGGGAAGAAGAAAAGAATTGCTATATTTAATGGGTGAGGAGGAAGAGGAAAAGGAGAAATAGGAAGAGGAAGAGGAGAAAACCTTTTGCTATACCTAATGGGCCAGGAAGAAGATGAGAAGAAAGAGGAAAAGGAGAAAGAGGAAGGAAAATAGATTTAGTAATACTTAATGGACGAGCAGAAAGAGGAAGAGGAAGAGGCCTTTTGCTATAACTAATGGGCGAGGAGGAAGAGGAGAAAGAGGAAGAGGAAGAGAAAACCTTTTGCCCATACCTCATGGGCGAGGCGGAAGAGGAGGAGAAAGCGAAAGGGTAAGAGAAGAAATGGAAAGAGGAAGAGGAAGAGGAAGGTGAGGAAAATGTGGAAGAGAAGGAAGGAGGAGAAAACATTTTGCTATGCCTAATGGGCGAGGAGGAAGAGGAGAAAGAGGACGAGGAAGGAAAATACCTTTTGCTATACCTTAAACCGTTGCAAAACAAACAAACAAACAAACAAACACACACACACACACACACACACACACACAGACTTTATCGATTGTATTCCGGCTGAGGGCAGCCAGTTTCATGCCGGCTTGGGAGGGGCAGGGAGAGAGGGAGAGAGCGAGAGAGAGAGGGAGGGAGGGAGGGGAGGGGAGGGGAGGGGAGGGGAGGGGAGGGGAGGGAGGGGAGGGGAGGGGAGGGGGGGAGGACCTTCCGTTCTGAAAGACCTCCGGACCGATCGTGACCCCCGTCGGTCGTCCTTTAGCCTGAAGAACATTCAACTTCGTGAGAACAAACTCCGAACAACAAGTTGAAATAACAAACAGCGGTAGCCGCTACTACACAAGAACAGAACATTTCAGAGAACTCTGTTTTTGTAGATTTAAATTCCTCCAAGAAATTTCGGTTTTTTTTATTCTGTCTAACGTCAAACGATTCCATTCGTCTGATAACAGTATCCCAGGCTGACTAAGTGACTTCAGTCAGCCATCTTACTCATAGTTCCCCGTTTTCAGCTACCGAACGAGAAATCTCTGCAGCTGTCAGCAAGGAAGAGACCTACCCCGTCAGACACAATCACATACGAAGAAGAATCCTTGGCCAAAGAAAAAAAAAAGATACCAATTGGTTGGGATAAATCAATTTCTACCGGTACCGGCTGTCCGACCGGCTTGTGACCACCTGTCACAGGATCATCCCCTCCAAGGAAGGGGTCCCCAAGTCTCCTGAACCGGTGACAGATCCCGTAGGGGAGGAGGGAGGGAGAGAGAGAGAGAGAGAGAGAGAGAGAGAGAGAGAGAGAGAGAGAGAGAGAGAGAGAGAGAGAGAGAGAGAGAGAGAGAGAGAGAGAGAGAGAGAGAGAGAGAGAGAGAGAGAGAGAGAGAGAGAGAGAGAGAGAGAGAGAGAGAGAGAGAGAGAGCGAGAGAGAGAGAGAGAGAGAAACAGCTTTGTAAGGACCAGTGGGTCTGTTGCCGTTCGTTTGTCCATTCAACTCCTTGTAACCTTTGAACCCTGGGTCCTCCACCGCAGATGACAGCGAACCGGCGACTGATACCCATCCTGAGGACAAAACCTTCAGCGTTGAACCCTCCACCCTCCGCCCCTGGGAGCGTGAGATGTACAGTGATATGCAGTGTCTCACGAAAACACCCCAAACCGAAGACTTAGAGTACTTGGGTCAGGACTATAGGATGTCAAGTACGGTTCGAAACTCACCCTTCCCATTCACCTTTACCCTTGTGTCCTCTTACACACCCTTCCTCCCTAGCTAGGCTCCTCCTCCCTCCCCTCTTCCTTCCCTAAATGTTTGGAGTTCCACCACATACCCCATCAAGGAGAAAGAGTACGCATGTGTCTACATCTAACAAGAACTTATCAAAAAAGACGAAAAAAGGAGAAACCAAAAAACCAAAGGACACGAAGAGTTAAGAACTAAAGACTAATAAGGTGGAGGTGGGAGGTTGGAGGTGGGAGGAGGTGGGAAGAGGAGGGGGGAGGAGGGGGGTAGCGTGGCTAGAGACCTCATCCCCTTTAAGTGGGCCAAGGTAGTCCAGGATGCAGGAACCGCCACCGTTGTAGTCGGCCTCACTTGGACAACGCATGGCCAAGCAAACGAGACAGTAAAACATACACAACGATAGAACTCATTAACATACACATACACACACACACACGCACACACACACACACACACACACATACACACACACACACACGCACATATACACACTCGTCTATTCTTCTTCTCATGCATGTAAACAGACCTACACGCTACATACGCATGCGTTAAGAAAACAGACGCAAACACGCTAACACACACACACACACACACTAGTCTACTCTTGCATTTATGCATGTAGACATACATACGCGCTACACACACACACACACACACACACTCACACACACACACGAACATTCTACTCTTGCACACATGCATGTGAACGCATATGCATATCACATACGCATCTGCAAACACACATACACACCCCCGCGCACGCACGTGTACACACAAAATACACATTCACGTGTATCCACATCTACACACACTACCACCCCAATAAGTTAATCATTATCATCTGAAAAAAATGAACGCACACAATATATATATATATATTATATATATATATATATATATATATATATATATACATACATATACATATATATATATAATATATATATATATATATATATATATATATATATATAATATATATATATATACATATATATATATATATATATATATATATATATATATATATCAACGTTAATGTGGTGTTACGTGTATGAGCTTTGGTCAGCTCTTCTGGAAGGAGGGTATGCGGTGCGGCAAAGCGCATTTTGATCAGGAAACAGGAAAAGAAGAGAGAAAAAAAAGTAAAGGGAAGTGGAGCAAGAAGAAGAACAATAAGAGGATAAAGAAGAAGCAGAAGATGCAGAAGCTGGAAAAGAAAAAAAGACAAAAAAGACAAAGAAGAAGAAGAAGAAGATGCAGAAGTTGGAAAAGAAAAGACAAAGAAGATGAAGAAGAAGACGAAGAAGATGCAGAAACTGAAAAAGAAATGAAGAAGGGGCGGAAACAAGGAGAAGCAGAAACAAGAAGAAAAAGAAGCAGAAATAGAAGAAGAACAAGCTGAACCTCCCTAAGAAGAAGAAGAAGAAGAAGAAGAAGAAGAAGAAGAAGAACAGAAGAAGAAGAAGAAGAAGAAGAAGAAGAAGAAGAAGAAGAAGAAGAAGAAGAAGAAGAAGAAGAAGAAGAAGAAGAAGAAGAAGAAGAAGAAGAAGAAGAAGAAGAAGAAGAAGAAGAAGAAGAAGAAGAAGAAGAAGAAGAAGAAGAAGAAGAAGAAGAAGAAGAAGAAAGAAGAAGAAGAAGAAGAAGAAGAAGAAGAAGAAGAAGAAGAAGAAGAAAGAAGAAGAAGAAGAAGAAGAAGAAGAAGAAGAAGAAGAAGAAGAAGAAGAAGAAGAAGAAGAAGAAGAAGAAGAAGAAGAAGAAGAAGAAGAAGAAGAAGAAGAAGAAGAAGAAGAAGAAGAAGAAGAAGAAGAAGAAGAAGAAGAAGAAGAAGAAGAAGAAGAAGAAGAAGAAGAAGAAGAAGAAGAAGAAGAAGAAGAAGAAAGGGGGGGGCGGCTGGCGACTTCTTAAGCAGTCTCGTACTTGAGACCCAAGAAGTCCTCCTCTAAGAAAGGAAGAGACTGAGGCGGAGTGAGTCAGGTCACCCTCACACACTCAGAGTACGTACACAGGTCCTCCTCCTCCTCTTCCTTGTCACTCTCTTCCTCCTCCTTCTCCTCTTCTTCATCCTTCTATTCCTTCTTTTCCTTGTCCTTCTCTTCCTCGTCTTTCTATTCCTACTCTTTCTCCTCCTCGCTCTTCTCTTCTTCCTTCTCCTCCTCCTCGCCCTTCTATTCCTCCTCCTCTTCCTTGTCTTCCCCCTCCTCTTCCTCCTATTCGTCTTTGTCCTCCTTCCCTCCCCCCAGCTCCTCGTTGTCCTCCCTTTCCTCCTCCTCGCCCTTCTATTCCTCCTCATCTTCCTTGTCTTCCCCCTCCTCTTCATCTTTGTCCTCCTTCCCTTCCCCCAGCTCCTGGTCGTCCTCCCATTCCTCCTCCATCTTCTCTTTTTCCTCCTTCTCGGCCTCTTCCTCCACCACCTTTTCTTCCTCCTTTTCCTCAGGCTCCTCTTCCTTGTCCTTCTCCTCATCCACCTCTACTTCCTCTTCCTCCTCGACGTCCTCCTCCTCCTCCTCCTCCTCCTCCTCCCTGGTCATTGGACGACCGCTACAAGCAATTCCACTTTTACGAAGCAGCCCAAGGGCATAACCTAAAATCGCGCGCACTGATTTTCAGACGACATAAAGCAAGACCCTGCTGCCATAAACAAAACACTATTGAGGTCCAGTTACGATGTAGTGTGTGTGTGTGTGTATATCTTATATATATATATATATATATATATATTATATATATATATATATATATATACATACACACACACACACACACACCATTTCATCATCGACACCCTATTTCTCGTCCCCCACCCCAGCCCCAAGAGAAATAACCTATGACGTCATGTCGTCATACGCCTGTTCTTTATTTCATCTTGTTTTTTATTTCTAATTTATATGTTTATACATTAAATCATTTACCTATTTTATATTTATATTATTTATCTATTCATTTATCTATTATATCTATTTACTAATTTTCTTTTTTGAGAGGCTGAATTTCATGAATGCTACTTGCCTAAAGATTGGCCGTTTTTGGAGGACTTTCATCGTAGCACTGCATTGCGCATCGTACGGTAACTATCCTAATCCTTTTTATGATGTCTTCTTTCGTCGTTTGTCGTTTCTAAGTCAATATGGTTTCAAATCCATAATTGAAAATGGTAATTACGATTCAATTAGGCTTTGTTTATAGTGTAATGATGTAATAATGATACATAACAATAATAATAGTTATTTTCTATATATCACACAATTAGGTAGAAAAGAATAATAGCAAAAATAAAAAATGATAATTGGCAACACCTGAATGACATATAGCCTAACACTGCGCATGGCAGCATATTTCCCATAATAACGTGAATTAGTATGATAAACAAACAAACAAATAAATGAATAAACAAATGAATAAATAAACACAGAATGGATTTGGAAAGCAATTGAATATGAATTTCACACGTTGTTGTTGTTGTTATTGTTGTTGTTGTTGTTGTTATTGTTGTTGTTGCTGTGGGCTGTAGTTTACCAGAGCTTCTATCCTTGCGCCGCTGCCGTGCTTTGTCTTACACTTCATGTGTCAGCACAGTTAGCCTAAGATGGGACAGTCCACAACGCTATCTTCCAGAACGCAAAAAAATTCACACACAAGAGTACAAGCCTGAACACACCACATTCACATACACACACACTCACACGCGCGCACACACATACACACACACACACACACACACACCGTCAGAAGATAATCACGTCATACATTTACGTCAAATCTATCGAGTATGCCGTATTCCAATTACGTCACAATATAAATTATCACGTCATCCAATTACGTCACAAATACACTTACCATTCAACATGTCACACATTTATGACCTGTATATATATATATATATATATATATATATATATATATATATATATATATATACATATATATATATATATACACACACACATACATACAGGATATACTTCGACCAGCTATTACGTCATCAAGTTGTAGTTATGACGTCATATTTTGTCAATTGTGCGCTCACCCGTGATGTCATCAACAGCACAAATTGAATTGACCATAATAACTATAGCCGCGTAGCATACAGTTAATCAAAATTTTATGTACCATGAAAAAATATACGACACAAGTCCATTAAATTCATATTTTGTGGAGCGAGAGAGAGAGAGAGAGAGAGAGAGAGAGAGAGAGAGAGAGAGAGAGAGAGAGAGAGAGAGAGAGAGAGAGAGAGAGAGAGAGAGAGTGAGAGAGAGAGACCCATAAATCGAGAAATAAATTATACAGCGAATTCGCCAATACAGTAGCCCATATAATACAGTTACGCTATACAGACTTATGTCTTTATTCTGGCTAATGCTAAGGGGGCTTAGGGGGGCGGGGGCCAAGTGGGGAACCACACATTGATTGGTCGAGACCTCCACAGGGTCCCGAGTTCGATCCCTTGTGAAACGATACATTCTGACACAAGCAGGAAACTGGGACGGTGGCCCTTATAGAGGACTTTGTAGCGTGGAATTTAACGAACCATGGCCTGGGTTCAACTCGCCGTTAGCAGGGTTCGAACCCCAATTACAACGAATTCCGTCGCAAGTAGCGACGGCGTAATCCGCTCGGCCATATATAATAAATAGATAAATAAATTTATAAATACATTTATTCCTCCAAAGGCATTATCCCATGTAAAAAAAAAAAAAAAAAAGAGGGGGGGGGATCACATTTACTTGCCCCAATAATGAAATCTCCCCAACTCCACAACCCAATCATTCGGTAAATGTGTAGACGACCCCCACAATTACCCCTCCTAACCCTCCCCCCCCCGAACACCCTCCTAACCAATGGGGCAATTGTCTGTAGTCTTACATTGTCTCTCGTCTCTGGGGTCCAGAAATCAAACAGCTCCCTCTGGACAAAAAAACAAAACAACGAATGCGTGACGTCACACTCTCTCTCTCTCTCTCTCTCTCTCTCTCTCTCTCTTTCAGATGACGAAAATAACTTACACGAAATAAACGTCCTCTTTTACTTCTAGAACCTCTTCGCTTTTCATTATCCACATTCTCTTTCTTACGTTAATAATCACCACCTGTGCCCATAGTACTCGCATAGCTGGGGCAAATGAGAATCAACAGAGGCTGGTGTGAATCGATCTGGGATCCTTATATGAGAAGGGGTGGAGAGAGAGAGAGAGAGAGAGAGAGAGAGAGAGAGAGAGAGAGAGAGAGAGAGAGAGAGAGAGAGAGAGAGAGAGAGAGAGAGAGAGAGAGAGAGAGAGAGAGTGGGGGAAAGGATACCTTATCTGCAATCCAAACCCCATTAAAATTCGCCATGAATAATGGTAATTGCACAAGTGACGTTCCGTTGGTCAATAGCGTCACAAAAGAAAGAAAATGATTCATAACAGAAAAATAAAAGGGGAGGAGGAGGAGTGGTGGGCGACATAGAGAGAGAGAGAGAGAGAGAGAGAGAGAGAGAGAGAGAGAGAGAGAGAGAGAGAGAGAGAGAGAGAGAGAGAGAGAGAGAGAGAGAGAGAGAGAGAGAGAGAGAGAGAGAGAAGCATGTGATTGGTGGGGCGTGGGGTGTGTCACATCACACACACCCTCACCCACCAATCACGTGCCTTCTTCCCCCCGTGAACCAATCACGGTGTCATGGAGATGTGAGGAGGTAGGGAGGGGAGGCGAGGGTGGATGAGGATGGGGAGAGTTGGTAGAGGATGGGGGAAGGGTTCGGGGAGGGGAGGGGAGGAGAGGAAGATGGAAAAGGGAGGGGGAGGGGGAGGAGAGAAAGGGAGGGTGGAGAGGTGGTAGAGGAGGATGGGGAGGGGTGGGGGAGGGGAGGTGGGAGGGGTGAAGAGGAGGGCGGGGAAGGGAGGGGCAGGAGGATAGTGTGGGGGTGGGGAGGGGAGAGGAGGGGGAGGGGGCGGAGGGGAGGGTGGAGGAGGATGGAGGAGAGGAGAGGGTGGAGGAGGATGGGCGAGAGGAGGGGAGAATGGAGGATGGGCGAGAGGAGGGGAGAATGGAGGATGGGGTAGAGGAGGAGAGGGCGGATGAAGATGGGGTAGAGGAGGAGAGGGTGGATGAGGATGGGAGAGAGGAGGAGAGGGTGTATGAGGATGGGGGAGAGGAAGGAAAGATGGGGGGAGGGGGAGGCGGGGGCAAAGAGGGGAGTTGAGGGGGGAGGTGCCCCCAGAGTAATTTGTGTAGAGTATACAAGAGGTCTGTCGATTCGGAAGCGCGAAGGTGGGTGTTAATATCATTTGCAAGATAATGTACGCGGCGTAGACCGTTGTACACTGCACGAGATTTGGCGTCTTCGGACGGGGACCGGAGTAGGCCGGGCTTAGAAGTCTGGCTAAAGGGGTTATCACACTGAACTATTTTTCCTCCGACATCCTACCTCCAACCTCCGACATCCTACCTCCAACTTCCAATTAAATAATTAGAATATGATTTCGCATACAGAAATCTAGGCTTCTCTAAAAACTTTTCAATAGTATGTCTAACATTCGTATGGGTTTACAATCTCTTAGTTCATCATTCAGTTTTGCTATATAATACGGAAAGATAATAATTTGATATTTGGAGAATTTAAAAAGAAAATATTGTAACCGAAGTCGTTTTTACTCGAACGAACTCTCAACTGTCGGCGCTGGTGAAGCCCGTGGAAGGCAAAGGTAAGGAGACTACGCCAGGAGGTGCTGAATAGCTGCTGCCGAAGCCGTCACCTTTGACTTATGATGCGCTTTTGGGACTGATGGGGTTGGTCACAGTCATTGCTGAGAATCGGAGCGAAGTGCGGGATTCGAACCCACAACTAAGTGAATGCGAGCCCAGCACGCTTCCGAATACGCTACCACCGCTTGGGTGATGGAACATTGAAGCTTCTTAGAAAAAATCCATTATGCAGTTACATCAGGATTTCGGAAAGAAAAAAATAAAAATAAAATAAAAATAAATCAATAAAAAAGAAAATAGATAAATAATAACAATAGTTATAATAATAATAATAATAATGATAATATTAATAATAATAATAATAATAATAATAATTATGTTTGGATATTATCTGCAATACTTCAGGTAGTAACAATATTCTATGAAAACTAGTAAACCGTCCTTATAATTGCACAGATATAGTTATCTAATCTAGCATAACGAAGAAGTCATTTCATTAATCAAATTTATGTAAATTGGAAAAATAAAAAAGGCGTTATGAATTTATACATGAATCAATTCATGGCTTAAAAAATATTGGAAATCCTATTTCTCTTTTAAAGGTCACCTGTGTTCTACAATCTAATCTAATTCGTTTTGCCACTTAAATGTACAGACACCTACAAACACACACACATATACAACCTCGTGGCGCAGTGGTTAGAGTTCTCGCCTGCCACTACGGCGGTCTGGGTTCGAATCCCGCCCAGAGCTGAAATAATTTCAGTATCGCTGCGCTGCGGGTTGTTACTCCAACTCTCGTGGGCGAGGAGTTGGGTGTTTGTGTGCGTGTAAGGTCACGGTATTACCCATAGATCGGTCATACGAGCTCTGAGCTCTCATCCGGGAGGTTAGTAACTGTCGATCACGAGTCCAACACGTGATCCAAGACCATAGTGGTGAATCACACACAACACACTTCCCATAGATCGGGGCACATACGAGCTCTGAGCTTTCATCCAAGAAAATAATAACTGTCGATCACGAGTCCAACACGTGATCTAAGACTGTGTTGAATCACACACACACACACACACACATCTATAAGGCAGAATGATCTATAAAAAGATTACGAAGAACAATAGAACGCATTATGCACTAGATTTTTGTAGCAAGTTGAGAGGTGAGGAGCCTACGCCAGGAGGCGCTGATTATCTGCGGCCGAAGCCCTCATCTCAGTCCTACTATGCTCTTTGGGGACTACTGGGGCAGGTAACAACACTGTTGGGAATCAGACAGGAGTGCGGGATTCGAACCCACAACTAAGCGAATGCGAGACCAATTAGAATCTTTGTGTTTAGTGGCGTCATCGAAGGCGTGCTGGTCTCGTATTCGCTTAGTTGTGGGTTCGAATCCCGCACGAGATTCTCACCGATTCCCAGCAGTGACTGTTTGTTACCTGTCTCAACAGTCTAAGTGCATAACAGGGTACATGTGACGGCTTCGGCCGCAGCTACTCAGCGCCTCATGGCGTAGGTTGCCTCTCACTTCATTGTATCTATACAACCCCAATGGCGAGACCCCTCGAACGTAGTCTCGCCAGCCATTCGGTGTGTTCAATATTTACTTCATTTTTCATTCAGTTTTCAGTTCATTTCCTCTCCACTTCTATTTCGTTAAGCAATTTTCTTTTCTTTGAATAATTGTGTTATGTTTTCTCTGAGTCATTATTGGTTTGAGGCTCTTTTATGGTTATTGTATTCTATTTCATTTTATCGTTCTTGTTCTCGTCCTCTCTCTCTCTCTCTCTCTCTCTCTCTCTCTCTCTCTTTTGTGGCGGGGGCCATATTCCCCTTAAACCCAAGTTATAATGTTATCACTATATGATCAATAGTTTAATTTTGTGTATATATATATATATATATATATATATATATATATATATATATATATATATATATATATATATATATATATATATATTATATACACACGAACTCCGAGCCAAGAGTAATTCTAAGAGCCTATGGTGTGTTCACTGCATGACCACTGGTCTATCCTTTAGAAGACGATACGGCCTTTGTCGCCAGGACCACCAAGCCGAAGAGTGCTGACGCCACAAGTGGTTACTGCTTTGTGGTTAGTGTCCTGTAGTGTGCCTGACGAAGGTAACGAGGACCACCAACCACCGAGGATCTTTAGCCTTTGACCTTTGACCTGTGCCAACGCCAGGGCCCTCCACCTTCCCTTTTCTCTCTCCCCGAAGCTCCCGAAGAGCGTCTAGACACAACACTAAGGGCCAACTTTACGAGGCCGAGCCACTGCATTATAGAGTACGAGGGACATCCCGGTTCACACTGTTTACGAACCAGTATATCTTTTTTCCTTGAAGCCTCGACAATGTATTATACAATCCCTCCGATACAATCACCTGCTACAGAGCGTGATCCACAAACTATATACTGTAGCAACTACATACATATAACATTATATATATATACATTATATAATATATATATATATATATATATATATATAATATATTATGTATGTGTATATATATATATATGTATATATTGGAAAAACAGTAAACACCAGACTCAATTGAAGGGTTTATTTGCCCGACGTTTCGATTCCCGTCCAGGAATCGTCTTCAGGGGTATAATGGTTACAAGATGTGAACTCCTTATAAGGATGGGACGGGAATCGGGAATCGGGAATAGAAACGTCGGGCAAATAAACCCTTCAATTGAGTCTGGTGTTTTTTTTTTCTTCTTTTTTTTTAGCCAAGGCACACACACAACCTTCATCCATCCCACATTAATCCAACACATATTTCCCCCGCTTATCTTAGCTCCTTGTGGATGAGGGGTCATCCCTGACCCCCACCCATTGCCTGAGTCAGAAGCACTGCAGCAAGACACAGTATCTGCATAGGAGGACCCGACAACCGAGGTTGGTTTATCCCCACCGATTCATTACATATTGAACCTCCTTCCTCATCCACTCAAAAATTTACAGATTAGACTTTGGGCCGCGTCCATTTACCATTCATTCACAACCACTGAATCACGACAGTTGGGTGTGCAAAAATGCAGCTCTAGATAACGCAAATTGTAGCTGTGGACCCAACCAATGCAGCTGATAAATTTTGTTGGTTGAGGTAATACAAATATGTATCATTCCTAAGGAACCATAAAGTGAATTTGAATCCAAACTGCACAAGCAAGCCAAGCTGCTGTTCTACATAATTATAGGATACCTGCATGGAGCCTAGCTGGTAAAGAAGCCAGCTGGGAGTCCAGCTGGTGAAGAAGGCACCAGCTTCAAGTAAGAGCAAGAAAAGGGGCCCTCAAGGGAACAAGACTGAAGGAAGGTCCTAAGAAAGGATCCACAAGGCCTTCTGAAGTCCCAGAGGATTTATGAAAGGACATGAAAATTCCTCAAGGGGAAAGAAGGGGTTTCCCTGCCCCCAAGGGTCAACATCAAGTTCGCAAGGTTCCGAAGAGTCGCAGAACGTTTCCAGAACTTCCCTGAAGGTCCACAAAGTTTTCAGGTCTCCAGGAGTTCTCCAGGTCCCCGCAAGGCCACCAAAAGGTACCCAGAGGTTCTCCAGGTCTCCAGGGGGTCGGCAAAAGGGGTTCCAGAAGGTCTCCAGAAGATTTCCTGAAGGTCCCCAGAAGATCCCATGAGGTTATCTTGGTCACCGGAGGTTATCCAGGTCCTCAGAAGTTCCCCAGGAAGTTCTAAGAAATGACCCTCGAAGTCCACCGTCACCTAAGAAGACAGGGATCTCCGTCACCACGAGACAGAACCACACCTCCGTCTCCTCGGGTCCAAAATTTGAACGGAATTTCTATCCAATCTGGTCGTCTTTTCAGTGGGATTAGAGATGGTATGGCGCTCTCTCTCTCTCTCTCTCTCTCTATATATATATATATATATATATATATATATATATATATATCACACACACACACACACACACACACGAGACCACACCATCTAGAATCCAACCCAACGTTGAGGCATAATCTAATTGCTGGTGCCAGCGTATGCGGGAACAGCATGTCCCCCTGCAAATGGGAGCAGGAAAGTTAACAACCCAGAGTCCCTCGGAAGCGACGTGGGCAGGATGAGAGGTAAGGAAATAAGGATGGGAGAGCGGTTGAGTGAGAGGGAGGATGGGTGGAAGGGAGGATGGGTGGAAAGGAGGGAGGATGAGTGGAAAGGAGGAAGGGTGGAAGGGAGGGAGGATGGGTGGAAGGGAAGATGGGTGGAAAAGAGGATGGGTGGAAAGGAGGGAGGGAGGGAGGGAGGATGGAGGGATGAGAGGGAAGGAAATGAGAATGGGAATGGGAAGGACTGAAGAATGAGTGGAGGCAGGGAGGGAGAGTGGGAAAGACGTGTAGGAGTGATGGAGGGAAGGAGATAGGGAGGAGGAGGAGGAGGAAGAATAACAAGAGCAAGTGGAGCGCAAGGAAGAGCAGCAGGAGGACGAAAAGGACGCGAGAAAAGAAGAGGACCTGGAGGAGAAGGAAGAGGACGAGGATGAAGAAGACGAGGAGGAGGAGGAGGAAGAGGAAGAGGAAGAGGAAGAGGAAGAGGAGGAGGAGGAAGAGGAGAAGGACCAGGAGGAAGAGATGCGGTACAACAAAGCGTTCCAGTGATAAAGGAAATCAGAACAACCAGTGTGGAGTGGAGGAAAGAAAAAAAAAAAAAGGAGGAGCGGAATGAAGACTGAATATGAGAGAGAGAGAGAGAGAGAGAGAGAGAGAGAGAGAGAGAGAGAGAGAGAGAGAGAGAGAGAGAGAGAGAGAGAGAGAGAGAGAATAAAAACAGAGATTGTTGTGGAGTACAAAAGGAACGAGAAGAGAAAAGACAAGAAATGGAGACAACCAACATGAAAGGGACGTCACAAAAGGAGGGGAGTTGTGGTGGGAGTAGACACAGAGCGACAAAGAGGAGTTACATGGAGTTCCATGGACAAATGAACAGCAAGAAACCTATCTCCTGCTCCTTACCTAACCTATTACTATAATATATATTTTCATAACTATATCGGAGCAAGTAATTCTAATCGAAGATTTGTGGCTAAGCAAACGTCGAGACGTTTTTGAATATCTCGAAAGTAGATAAATCAATCAACGATCAACACTTTGAAACCAAGTTTGATAAATTGGAGAGTGAGAGACAGGACCCCGCGAGCGTTGCTCCTTTCTTGCATATTGCAATAAGGTAAATGCACGCGCACGCGCACACACAGTATCGCTTCGCTGCGAGTCGTTACTCCAACTCTCGTGGGCGGGGAGTTAGGGGTGTGTCTGCGTGTAAGGTCACAGCATTACTCATAGATCGGTTATATATGAGCTCTGAGCTCTCTTCCGAAAGGGTAACAGCTGTCGATCACTAATCCAACACGTGATCCAAGACCATGGTGAATCACACACACACGTACACTCACACGACTCGATGGGGCAGTGGTTTGAGTTCCCGGCCGTCACTACGGCGGTCCGGGTTCGAATAACGCCCAGGGCTGAAATAATTTCAGTATAGCTGTGCTGCGAGTCGTTACTCCAACTCTCGTGGGTGGGGAGTTGGGTGTGTGTGTGCGTGTAAGGCCACAGCATTACCAATAGATTGGCCATATATATGAACTCTAAGCTCTCTTCCGGGAGGGAAATAGCTGTCGATCACGAGTCCAACGCGTGATTCAAGACCATGGTGAATCACATACACGCACACACACCAGATACACGCACACGTACAGTTCATATCGTTTGAAGATCTATTTCTCAGACACTAATTACAGTTCAAATGTCAAAGTTTACAGTTCAAGTTTCCTCATCACTATTCTATTCTCGCCAATAACAACACACACATCACGAATGACTCAAACTCTGTGCTCACTTGATGAAGAACAAAAATAAGTTCTGCGCCTCTCTGCCCTTCTCAGAGAAGCAGAGCCACCCTACAAAGAGCCACGAGTACCTCTTTGAACTAAATTATATATATATATATATATACATATA
>NC_134790.1:32195698-32200698 GCF_046742065.1 Oratosquilla oratoria
GACATAGATCATGATGATTAAATCTCATAATAGTCAAGAAATATGAAAGGATGGAATGTGAGGAACCTAAGAAAATATAATGAAACAAATGGAAAGCCTAAATTATAGCTGAGTATGGAATTTAATGTGATTGGAAGGGGAGAAAGGGAAGAGAAGGGAACACGAAGGAAAAAACAATGGGAAGAGAACACATGTTCGCATATAACATGAAATATGAAAGACAAATATAAAGAGAAGTGTGTGCAGAACGCTAGATGAAAATTGAAATTTATATGAAGACTGACATATACTGTATATATATATATATATATATATATATATATTATATATTATATATATATATATATATATATATATATATATATGCAAAACAACCACAGGAGAAGGGAAACTTGTAGACATTTTCACTCTGAAGATGTAATATACGAAAGTACTTACTGTCTACAAGTTTCCCTTCTCCTGTGGTTATTTTGCATTTTTGTATCACGGTGATGTGATTGTTTGCATATATATATATATATATATATATATAAATACAATATATATACATACTCGTACACACTTGCACGCGCACGCACACACACACACACACACACACACACACACACACATACACAGGAGCAAATCATGCACTCAGATGACTAGACGAAGCGGGGAGGAAATTGGTATTAATTAGAGAGAAATATAGTAAATGGAAAGTTACACGATGGAAATCACGTTATAATAACAGAATACATTAAAGAAGGGAGGCCGTAAAAGGAGTTCTTACAATAAATAGATAAACAAATGAATAACTATATAAAAACGATTAAATGATAATGAGGAATGTCAAGTGAGACCACATAAAGCGGCTACAGCTATTAGGTTGCGGGAACTTAGTAGGGTTTGTTCTGGAATGAAGGGAAAAGAAAGGAAGGGAAGGAGTGATTATATATGAAGTGGAGAACCGGCGAGGCGCTGAGAGGCATACCGAAGTCAGAAATCGAGATCGAGTCTCTGTAGGTCGTGTATGGCTACGACACGTGAACCCGAAGCAGCGTCCGAAGAGGAGATACCCCTGAAGAAGACCCTGTTCGTAAACATGCATGAGGTAAAGTCAGCTGAGCTGATACATAGGAGCATGGGCGGGGTGATCGAGCGCGTGGGCGTGGAGGGTGTATGGGCGTGGGGGGCGGTGCATCGATTAAATACAACATCAAAAAGGTGCGTGGGTGGGTGGGAGGGTGCGGTAGGCGGTGGTTGTAATGCAAGCGTGAGAAACACACTCAGAAGGAGAAAGGGGTGCGAATGGGCGTGGGAGGATGGGTGGAGGTAGCAGTAGTAGTGCGGGCGTGACTATCAATCCAAAAGGTGTTACGATTAATTACCAAAGGAAAAACAAAAGATAACAACATGGGTGCGGGAGGGAGGTTCGTAAAAAGAAACCATTTACCTGCAGGGGGGAACGAATCAACACGCCCAAGTCCTGCGCCCGTCTACCATTTAACTGTTAAAACAAAACAAGACGAGTTAAGACAACACCAGAAATACAACATGACAAAGACAACAACAAACATTGGTTAAATACAAGAGTATTATCCTCAAAGACGACGACATCACCGTTAACCTGTGCATACAATACGCCGTCCTCGATGTCTGGCTCCATCCATCGTATACCTACCTGACCTAAGACCACGGGAATTGACGGCGATAGCGTCGTCGTGATTTAACAAAATATCATTTATGACTGATTGGCGGCTGGTCAGAGTGCCACTCCACAAAGCCACCGAGGCACCAAGTGCATCTCAGGGTGACATAACTCATAGATTTCACCCCAGCTGCCGCCGATCGATTTTAATAACATGAGGAGACATCCTCACACTTAAAAAGGAGTTGCTATAGATTACACCGTGTAACACATTTTTTGTTCCCCGGTTCTAAGTGTCATTTCCTGGTTTGTTATATCCCATTATAAAAAACACTCATTTAATCAGAAGTTTGGGTTTGTCGTCAGGACTTCGATATTTCGAAATTTTCAATTTTTCAAGAAAAACAATTTTTTTTTATTTATCAGTTCATATAATTAAATCAACAGAGTATATATTTATTTTATGACAACTTTATAAAAAACAAACAAAAACAAATGAGTTATAAAGCAAAACACGTCAGAAATGACTGGATTTCCTGGATTTGTGGCTGTAGCCTAGGTCACACTCCCGCATCAGCCCCTAAATATAGTCCCCCATCATTTTCTCATTTTAGTGGCCCCGATACCTCCGCTCTATCTCCTTTACATCTTGATGGAATCGCTCGGCTTGTTCTTCTGAGTAGGCGCCCATATTGTCCTTGAATTTGTCCAGGTGAGCGTCCAGCTTATGAAGTTTAAGGGACATCCTGCATCCCATGGCGCCAAAAGCCTTCACCAGATCCTGCACCAGCTCCTGGTAGTTTTCAGCTCTGTGGTTGGCCAGGAAGCCCTTGACAACTGCTATGAACTAGTTCCATGCTGTTCTCCCAATCCTACTGAGCTTATCGGAGAACTCAGTAGCCTCAAGCACTTTCTTTATCTGAGGTCCAACAAAAATACCACCTTTGATTTTGGCCTCAGATAACTTGGGTAAGAATTCAAGAAGGTATTTAAAAGCGGTTGACTCCTGGTTGAAAGCCTTCACGAACTGCTTCATCAACCCCAACTTAATGTGCAGTGGCGGTATGAGCACAATCCTGGGATCAACCAGTGGCTCCCACGTGACGTTGCGGGTCCCAACTACAAATTCTGTTCGCTGCTCCCAGTTCTTCCTGTTGTGGTCAGAGGTGGCTCTGCTGTCCCATAGGCAGAGGAAGCATTGGAATTTGATAGAGCCTCCCTGCAGACCAAGCAGGAAAGCCATCATCTTAAAAGTCTCCAATGATTTCCCAATTGTACTGGTTGTACTGCAGAGCTTCCAGGAGGACTTTCACACTGTAGCAGTCTTCCTTCAACCAGACTGAATGGGCTAGGGGCAGCGTCGAAAACTTGTTTCTATTGTGGAGGAGAACAGCCTTCAAACTTGTGGTAGAGCTGTCTATGAAGAGCCGCCACTCCTTGGGCACAAACGGCACCCCAATAACGTCAAACAGTCCAGCCACATCATGACAGCAGCAGAGGTCATCGCCTGAGAAAGGTTCGTGCCGACTTCTCTGATTTGTCACCTGCACCTGCTACTTGACCAAGTCCCACTGCTTCATCCTGAAGATGAATAGCTCTGCATTGGACTTGGTCAGACCCATATCCCTGACCAAGCCATTTACTTCTTTTTGATTTGGGAACTGAGGAACTTTCTCTGGTACCTCAGGCAGGTAAGCCAACTCCTCAGCATTCATCTCCTCGTCATCAAAATACTTGTTTTGGACTTCACCTGGAGCAGGTGGCACTGACACGGGATATTTAGAGCAGTGAGGAATTGAAGCAATTGATGATGGGGGATCTGGGTAATGGACAGCAGCAGCATTCTTTCCTTTCCGCCGCTTACTAGCGTCCATTATGCAGAAAAAAAAACCAGTTTGTGGAGTGATCTGTTGGCTCTAGCCAGACCTGTGGGCTGGAGAATTTCAGGGGCATTTTCTCACCTCGCAACCACCCTTCCAGGGTCTTCTTACAGTGTTTACAACAGTCGTGAGGGACCCGGGGCTTGTCCTGGTCTTCAAGTGGCATCCCAAAGTACTCCTGGTAAGCTTCACAAACCTTCACCGATGTTTCCAAGGAAAACTTTTTGCCTCTCTTCTTTATATATTCGCCGCATATACAACAGAAGTAGTCAGGAGGGTGCCGGAATCCCCTTGAAGCCATATGAAAATATAATATGCAATCAGAAAATATAGATCTTATAAATCTGAAAGTATAAATCATAAACATGTTAAATGAACATACATGTATAAAATAAATAGGGTAGTTCAGGCTATAGTCATCAAACTTCGAAGAATTTTTTTTAGCACCGAATTGCACCAAATGTACTCGAAAATATGACATAAGTTGCTTTTATTGTAATTCTAATTTTTATAGGCTGAATGTTAGTGGTTAGCCTAGAATTTTTACAAACCCAAACTACTGTTTAATAGCATTTCTTGATTCATTTGGGACCTAAGTAACATAAAAAGTGATTACAAGCCGAGAACAGAATTTTTTTTTTGTTACATGTTGTTGTTCAATAAATCTTTCAATCAAAGGATCACTCTAAAATATTATCATCTGGTTTTTGCGTAATCAAAATATCTAAACTATACAAAAGCCATCTTATCCAACATCCACACCAACATCCTTTTCCCCCAACATTTATCGACCCTCTCATCTCTCTCACTCATTTCCCTCTTTTCCCACTCTCCTTCCCTCCCTCACTCCCTCCCTCTCTCTCGTTTCACCTTCTTCCCTCCATCGTTTTCCAGCCTCCAAACTTCCCCATCTTTGCAAACCTTTTCTTCTCCCTTCCTCCATCTTTCTCCGATCCCGCTCTCCCTCACTTTCATTCCCCAGCCCTCTCTCTCTCTCTCTCTCTCTCTTTTCCCTCCTCTTCTCGCCTCCCCACTCTCCCATCACAGCAACAAAACACAATGCGAAAGGCCTGTCACAAACGTCCCAAGGGACTCTGATACGTCTCTCACCAACACGCGGCCCGGACCCCCCCGGCCCCGACAACGGAGGAACGTGACAAGGCACTCTATGCACTGATGTGACAGACAGACAGACAAACAGGCAAAGAGAGAGAGGGGGGGAGAGGCAGACACATACAGTACACACACACACACACACACACACACACAGAGAGAGAGAGAGAGAGAGAGAGAGAGCCACCTGAGATTAGGGCAGAACCTCAATGTTTGCCGACGCCTTGTGGTCTCCCCATTTCCCTGAAGATGGCGCCACGATCGTGGATTGATATAGTGCGGACATGCCTTGACAATTAACATTATACTGAAATATTCAAAACAAAAACAAAATATGAATGAAAATTAAAAATCTTGGGAGTCCATCTGAAGGTAAATGT
>NC_134790.1:32213198-32218198 GCF_046742065.1 Oratosquilla oratoria
CGGATCAGCCCTGGACAAGTTGGCCAAGATGACGAAAAGGAGGAAGAGGAGGGAGGAGAGAGAAGGGAGGAAGAAGAGGGAGGGAGGGGAGGAGAAACTGAAGGATGAGGAAAAAGAGGGAGGTGGAAGAGGAGGACGGAAAGGAAAAATAAGAGGAGAAGGAATGGAAATGACTAGGAAGAGGAGGAGGAGGAGGGGGAGAAGGAGGGAGGAGAGGAAGAAGAAGAGGAGTAAAAAGAACAATAAGAAGGGTGAGGGAAGGGAAATGATGAGGAAGAGGGGAGAGGAAGAGGAGGAAGATACGAGGGAAGAGGAGGAGTAAGATAACAACGAGAAAAAAGGAAGCGGGAGGAGACAAGAAGAGAGATGAGGAGATCACGGGAGACAGATGGGAAAATGAGAAGAGAGTAGTGAAGAGAGAAAAAATGCTGAAAGGAGAGAAATAGATGAGGATTGGAGAAGCGAGAGAAGATAAAAGGAAAAAAGAGAAAAGAGAGGAGGAAGAAAAGAAGAGACAAGAGGAGAAAAAAGAGAGATCAAAGAAGAGAGAAGATATGAAAAGAGGAGAGAGGAGAGACGAAGAGAGAATAGAGAGAACAAAGGAGAGGCAGTAAAAGAGAGGAGAGAGAACAGCTGTGAAGCCACCTGTCTCAGAAGTGGAGGTGGGTGGGGGAGGAGGAGGAGGAGAAAGAGGGGAAGGGCGGGAACAGAATGGAATGGGAGTCTGCCGTGAGGAGAGGGGAAGGAATGGGGGCAGGAGAGGAGAGGAGTGAGGGAAGAGGGAGGGAGGAGAGAGGGAGGAGAGATGGAGGAGTGAGGGAGGAGGGAGGGAAGAGGGAGGGAGGAGGGAGGGAAGAGGGAGGGAGGAGGGAGGAGGGAGGGAGGAGAGAGGGAGGAGGGAGGAGGGAGGGAGGAGAGAGGGAGGAGGGAGGAGTGAGGGAAGAGGGAGGGAGGGAAGAGGGATGGAGGGAGAAGGGAGGAGAGAGGGAGGAGGAAAGAAAGAAAAGAGAAGAGAGTGGAGAAATGGCAGAGGAGAGAGGAGGGAGTAGAGAGAGAGAGGAGGGAAGAGTGAGAAGAAAGTTGAGAGAGAAATGGAGAGGATGGTAGGTGTGTGTGTGTGTGTGTGTGTGTGTGTGTGTGTGTGTGTGTGTGTGTGTGTGTGTGTGTGTGTGTGTGTGTGTGTGTGTGTGAGAGAGAGAGAGAGAGAGAGAGAGAGAGAGAGAGAGAGAGAGAGAGAGCGAGAGAGAGAGAGAGAGAGAGAGAGAGAGAGAGAGAGAGAGAGAGAGAGAGAGAGAGAGAGAGAGGGGGGGGGAGGTGAAGGGAAGGTTGCGATGGACAAGCGTGGCAACAGGTGAAGATGTGGTGATGTCTGCATAGTCTATAACCTTATGAAACGCTGCCCACAAAGAGACGTTTTCCCAGTGTTCCTTCTTCTAGATATATAATAATTATAACATAAAATGTATAACATTATTATACTATGAATCACAGTATAATATTATAATATAACCAATTACAAATGTCTTGAACGATATTAGGGCTACTTACTATGTGTTAAGTGATGATACTGTGAGGGTATATGCTACAGTTGAAAAGTATTTTCTTGTACCAAGGACTGTATCAAAAGATAAACAAATTATCGTTTACATGAAAATGAGATATTCAGGGCATCTACAAGTCTCGTAGTGTTTGTTATAGATTACTGTGACCACGTCAATGTGTACAATGTGTAATACTTTATACAATGTTCAATGTGTACACGGTTGGAGACGATGTATGTGAATGCTCACACTTTTATGGATTACAAAGAAAACGAAAATCTAAAGAATTTTGCAGAATCAAACCAAGGGGACTTTCCCCATCAGGAGAAACAAGAAACCCTAGAGAATGAAGGATGCACACACAAGTGCACACACGCACATACACATACACATATACACGAACACACGCAAACGCACACAGACACACACAACACGTTTTTTTCTTTAACAAACTATGTCCAAAACGAAAGAAAAATATATAAATATCGTAGGGTGCAAAGTACTTAGTGATGTAACCAGACTTAATTACAACACAGTCTTAATCCAATCCACATAAAAAAAACTAAATATACAAAACAATAAATTAATGAAATAGGTGCTCAGAAACTGGCTAAGGTTGGAGTTATATTTCCGTCTCGCAAGGGTCAGATTGGCTTAAACTAGTGACCCCAGTGGGACTGCTGGGGGGTGGGGGGTGGAGAGATCGAGGGTGCGTTGCCCCCTTTAGGGTTGCGATGGATTATAATGGATTACATAGGCAAAGCCTGAACGCCGACAGAAGACCCTTCAGCGTACGAAGCCGGATGGATAAAAAAATATTAAATGTAAATTAAATCAATACAAAAAAC
Organism: Oratosquilla oratoria; assembly: GCF_046742065.1. Classification (NCBI taxonomy): domain Eukaryota; kingdom Metazoa; phylum Arthropoda; class Malacostraca; order Stomatopoda; family Squillidae; genus Oratosquilla; species Oratosquilla oratoria. Next base: position 32,215,588 of record NC_134790.1, read on the forward strand.
AGGTGAATAAACAAGCAGGTTAGGTTATATTAGGCTAGGTTATTGGGACTAATTAGATTAGGTCACGTTATGTTAGGTTGGGTCTAGTTAGGTCATTATAGGTTAGGTTAAGTGTGGTTGGGTCAGGTTAGGTTAGGTTAGTTCAAGTTATGTCAGGTTAGGTTAGTTCAAGTTATGTAATGTTAGGTTAGATTAGGTAGGTTAGTTTAGGTTAAGTTAGGTCAGGTCAATTAGGTTGGGTTTAAATAGAGGTTCCTGAACGGTGGGGCTGATGAGGCTCCAGCCCCCAAGGGTTAAACTAAGTTAGGTAGGTTAGGTTAGGTTAGGTTTGATAAGATTAGGTTAGGTAAAAACTGTGGGCACTGAGAGGTGGTGGATCCCCTTTGCTAGGGTGAAATTACCTAAATTCAGGTCGGTTTATGTAAAACACATTTTTTCCCCTTTCTTTCTTCAGCGTTTCAAATTAATCTAGATTCGTCGTAGATGGTTTGGTGATCTCCAAATACAACAGGTCTCCGACGAAGACGAAACCAAACATAGAAATAACAATAATGATAATAACAAATGAACGAAAAAAATTGAAAAGTCGAACGGACTATGATGTAGTGTCCTGGCTCACATATACACAGCATGACCCACGCAGGCTCACCGTCAAAGACTGCCGCAGCCGCATGCGGCGAGAGTATGAGCCACGCGGCGCTCTTGCGGCGTCCGTTATCAAGAAGAAAAGAATAAAACAAAGACAAAGAGTAAGACAATGAAGACGAAAAGGAAGACAATGAAAAAGATGACGAAAGAAGAAGTCGATGAAAAAGAAACAAAAAGAAGCGGTAGTAGAAGAGGAAGAAGATAAAGAAGAGGCAGAAGAAAAAAAGTCAGAAAAACAAAACAAAAAGAAGAAACTGCAAACGCATTTCAAACAAAGTGTATACACAACTCATCAAAACACATTTCTGTCACCGCCGTACAGAGGTATGACACAGCGTTATAGAACGAGCTAAAACTAATAATATATTAATCCCTGCAACTAAAATGTCAAACTAAAGAAACTAAAAGTGCCATGAGACATACTAAAACAGTCCAGTTTCTACAACTGACATGTGCCTCTCGCATGTTCTACGAACTGCTTGTTACGGTCTACATGCTATTATATATATATATATATATATATATATATATATATATATATATATATATATATATATATATATATATATATATTTCTATAACTGCCTCTCTCAGTCTATCTGCAGCACATTCTACCCATCGTAGCTGTCGTTACAAGCTGGTAGCAGCTGTGGTTACGGTTCTAGAGGCGACAGCTGTTGGGAACTAGCATGCAACTGCAATCGAGAGCCATGCACCAAAGCCCCTGTACCTCTGAGTGGTAACCTCCATTCTCTTCACGGTCGTGTCCTCCTTCTTCTCCACCTTCAGGTTGGTCAGCCTGGGGGAGGTGCGTTCCGCACAGAGATATCGAGAAAAAAAAAAAAAAAAAAAAAAAAAAAAAAAAAAAAATAGGTCAGTCGTTGTCATGACAACACAACAACCCTCCACCCTCCCGCACCATGTCTGTCTCCTGCCAACATCATCTCGTTGTCAACGTTGTCAAAATTTGTGGTCCAAGATGACGTCATCGACATCTCTGTTGTCGCCTTCGTCTGCGTGAACCCGCGACACCGTTTCTACTGAACCGTCGAATTCCTCTGACAACCACTCTGACACCACGGGCACTGACACTACTACACACCAATGCCAACGTTAGCCAACACCTTAGATATAACCGACACCTGAGACCTTCACGAACTGGCAACTGTCAGTGACTAGTAACTAAACTAGTTACTTTCGTTGGAAAACAAGTCCTACTAACTTAAACTGGTAGGAAATGGTTCGCTCTAACACTTCAACTAAAGTTTACCTTTATTATTATCATCAACATCATCATCATCGTTGTTGTTATTATTAGTATCAGTCACTGCATCACATCAATTCCATTACAAGTACAGTATTTGTCGATTAAATAATCACTGATTATCCTATCACCCAATACCAATTACTAGTATCAGGATTACCGATAACGCCAAGCCTCGAGCAATTACTGACATTACATATTATATATATATATATATATAATATATATATATATATATATATATGTATATATATGCAAGAGTACCACTGGGAAAGAGAAACCACACGAAGCATAGCGCTTTCGTATATTACATCCAGTGCAAAGTGCATGTACCTTGCACCGGATGTAATATACGAAAGCGCTGTGCTTCGTTTAGTTTTTCTTTCCCAGTGGTCACTGTTGCATAACTGAACTCAAGTTACCTGTGTTTCTTATTAGAATATATATATATATATATATATATATACATATATGTGTGTGTGTGTGTGTGTGTGTGTGTGTGTGTGTGTGTGTGTGTGTGTGTGTGTGTGTGTGTGTGTGTGTGTGTGCGTGTGTGTGAAAATGTATCCATTATTTTTATTTTCAGCCATTATCCACTCTGCAAAGAAGCTAGGCATGAATGCCATTGTCGCAGCAAAAGGATCCGAGATTCCACGCTCTTACTGCCCCCACGCGTTGACTCTCAAACGAGACTCGAAC
>NC_134790.1:32223198-32225698 GCF_046742065.1 Oratosquilla oratoria
TCGATCAGTGTTTTATTCTATTTATGATCTATTCATTGATTTATTTTAAATTCTATTTTTCCATTATCATCATCAATAACATTATTATTATTGTTAGTAATATTATTAGTATTTTCTATTCTAATTATCTATTCAATTATTCTATTCGATTTTATTTTATTTTATTTATTAACTTATTTTTATTCATTTATCATTTTTTTGCCTAATCGTTTAATCGAAAATGGGCAGTGACAACATAATATCTAAGTAGACCCCACTTGGCACACCCGTGTTGGCACTGTCTGAATCGATGCCATAACCCTCTTGCACGAAGACCACCCTCACCCCGACTCCTATGTGGGCAACAAGTTAGCCACCCAAATGTTTCAACAATGTACACACTATTATGCCTGTGCGGCCATCATGTTACCAGCCATTTCTTGGACATGACAATTACAACAAGGTTTTGGTGAGCTACCCCGATTTTACTACGAGGCAAGAAGAAACAACTTTACTATAATAAACTATATTTCTTCGTTTCAAGATCTAAATATAGATTAAAACGATACTGCCACCGTCCTCTATCTTCCCTCACACCTGGAATCATTATGGATGGGCTGGGGGGGGTGGGTTCCTTTAGGAGCATCTCCTGACTTCTCAATAACACATGATACGAGGCATTTCATAGGAGGGAGGGAAGGAAGGAGAAAGACAGAAATATATATATATATATATATATATATATATATATATATATATATATATATATATAGAGAGAGAGAGAGATATAGAGAGAGAGAGAGAGAGAGAGAGAGAGAGAGAGAGAGAGAGAGAGAGAGAGAGAGAGAGAGAGAGAGAGAGACAGCGAGAGAGAGGGGGAGGGGCAGAGGGACAGAGAGGGAGAGAAAGAGGCAGGGGGGCAGCAAGAGAGGGTGAGGGAGAGTGAGGGAGAGCGAGAGAGAGCGAGAATGAGAACTAGAGGGAGAGCCAGTAAGACAGTTTGAGAGAGCGAGTGAGAGAAAGAGCGAGGGAGAGAGCGAGAGAGCGTGGGTGAGTACGTGTCTCTCTCAACCAAATCAGCTGCTGATGTGGCTTGGCTTCCGCCCACCGCCCCGTCCCGCCCCGCCCCGCCCCGCCCCAAGTTTGGCGGCGGAGCGCTGAATTTCAGAGCCGCTGCCACCATTTCCATAAACCAATTCCAAAACACGAAGCTACACCAGCGCCATTCTGGGTCCTAGCCCCCTTCAATACAGCGGTTCCATTGACACACATTTGAGCACATTCGCCGGGTAATTCTACTCCTGCCGGGGAGAGACCTCGACCCTTAAGGGGCCTTTACCTGAAGGGCGCGCCCCCCTTGATCTGAATATAACCTGGTTTAGCCAGAACAAAGTCTATAATCTGTGCCACTTGAACCGTGCGGTGTTACCATATGCACATACGAGTATATACTAGCATGTTTACAGGGAGACTAGGTGTTTTTCCCTTTTGAAAAGTAAATATTATTAAATATTAGGGCGAACTTCCTTCAGTCCGTCCCTCTCTGTCGAAAATCTCCCATTATTTGTGTTTATTTACTTCTATCCCCACATATAAAGCTCTCTTTGCAGAGTGTGTTTGTGTGTGTGTGTGTGTGTGTGTGTGTGTGTGTGTGTGTGTGTGTGTGTGTGTGTGTGTGTGTGTGTGTGTGCGCGTGTACGTTCGCACTTGTACCCATGATAAGATAAACTTCGCGATAAGACGACAACTTGGGACAGCGGTCGCAAGCAATCGTGCAACGTAAGACACATTCTACAACAGTGACGTGATGGCAAGTCACACGGTGATGTGACTGACATAGTATGACGTCACATTAGGTCGTGACACTGACACTGGTACAGGGTGGCTAAGTGCGTTATCACACTGGGCTATCTTTCATCCGACTGTTGGAGCAGATCTGCAGCTTTCGGGAATGAACCTGATATGCTGGAGGAAACTTATTTTCCTTCCAGCATATCAAATGACATTCTATGTAAATTACTGAAAAAAAAAAGTTTTTCATCGTGATTTTACGGTGGAAAAAGTGTAGAGGTGAGCGGTACCGCCGATTGAAGGCTGAAGGAAAAAACAGCCCAGAGTGATAACGCCTTAATGGTTATGTATGTATACATACATACATACATACATATATATATATATATATACACACACATATATTCAGAAACGCCAAACGCAACATTGTCCACATCGTGGTCAGCTACAAATCCGATAAGTTGCCAGCAACGCCGAAAGCCTTTATCCAAATATGGAAGTCCAGCGTCATTCTAACGAGGTCTGGTGTGTTACAAGCGGGGCGCCAACGTGTCCTAGGCTTCAGGTCCGCGCGGTGTGTAAGCAGGGTGTCAGTTGGTGGGTGGCACCGTGGTGTCACGACAGAGGAGCGCCGAGAAGAGGGACGAAGAAGGATAGGGGCTGGGGGGGGGGGAGGTGGGAGGGACAGAGGGAGGGGGAGGTGGGAGGAAGTTCCTCAAGGTCGAGGCCC
>NC_134790.1:32233198-32238198 GCF_046742065.1 Oratosquilla oratoria
AATTGCATAATCTCCGGGGTGATTCTAAACACTTGTGCAGAACAGTACAAGCAGATTCCAGAACCCGTTCTCAGATATCCGAATAAGCTCGGATATATATATATATATATATATATATATATATATATATATATATATATATATATATTGATGTGTATATGTATGTATATATTCATATATATATTATATGTATGTATATATATATATATATATATATTTATATTATATATATATATATATATATATATATATATACATATATACGTGAAGACCTGGAGTCTGGTACCCATATCGGGAAAGAGAGTAAAACACCAAACTCAATTTGAAGGGTTTATTAAGCCCGAGGTTTCTATTCTCACCCAAAAATCGTCTTCAGGGGATATGATAGATTTATTAAGGCAGTTATTTATTTGTAACCCATTATACGCTCTGAAGACGATTCCTGGTCAGGAATCGAAATGTCGGGCTTAATGAACCCGTTAAATCGAGTCTGGTGTTTTACTCTTTTTCCCGATATATATATATATATATATATATATATATATTATATATATATAACATATATACAGTTACACAGAATGCTTTATGTACACGTGTGAAAACATCCGTGCACTTATGTGTGTATTTCTCAAACGTGCAAGTGCACAAACACATATTCCCGCTTGTGAATGCACACCAACGCGTACACGGCTTTACGGTGTAGTAGTACCGCGCTCGACCGTTAATTCATCATTCTGAGTTCGAGTCACCGTTCAGAACTGAAAAAGTATCACTGCACTACAAGTCTCGTGTGTGTGTGCGTGTGTGTGTGTGTGTGTGTGCGTGTGTGTGTGTGTGTGTGTGTGTGTGTGTGTGTGTGTGTGTGTGTGTGTGTGTGTGTGTGTGTGTGTGTGTGTGTGTGTGTGTGTGTGTATGTGTGTGTGTGTGTAAGGTCACAGCACTACCCATACTTAAGCCCTAAGCTCTCACCCGAGAGCGTAAAGGCTATTTCCCTCCAACCTCCAATTAATCGGTGGTACCGCACACCACCAGAACTTTTTCCACCGTAAAATCACAGCGTCAAGCTATTTTTTCCCTCAACAATTTCCATAGAATGTCATCTGATATGCTGGAGGAAATTCATTTTCCTCCAGCATATCAAATTCCTTCCCGAAAGCTGCGCGCTGGAAATCTGCCTGAAGAGTCGGAGTAAAAACAGCCCAGGGTGATAACACCTTAATAGCTGTCGACCAGATGCCCAACACGTGATCCAAGATCAAGACAAAGAACAGAGAACGAAGAACTACTGAACAAAAAAAAACACAGAAAGACACACTGGTTCACCACCTTTTCTCCAAATCTGAGAACGAAGGTTATCCTTTGCTGTGGGTTTAGTTGTCCTCGACCTTTATCCACTCTACCTCCTCCCTAAAAACCATCCTATCCAACATGGGGATTTTATCCACCTCGTCCTCCTCTTTTCTCAAATTAAAAAGAGGGAGAGGAAAAAGAAGAAGGAGAAGAGGGAGGAGTGGGAGAATAAAAACAAAAAGAAGAGCGAGGAGGAGGAGGAGGAGGAGGAGAAGGAGAAGGAGAAGAAGAAAGAAGAAGAAGAAAAGAATAAGAAGAAAAAGGGGAAGAAGAAGAAGGAGAAGAAGAAAGAAGAAGAAGAAAAGAAGAAGAAGAAGAAAAAGAAGAAGAAGAAGAAGAAGAAGAAGAAGAAGAAGAAGAAGAAGAAGAAGAAGAAGAAGAAGAAGAAGAAGAAGAAGAAGAAGAAGAAGAAGAAGAAGAAGAAGAAGAAGAAGAAGAAGAAGAAGAAGAAGAAGAAGAAGAAGAAGAAGAAGAAGAAGAAGAAGAAGAAGAAGAAGAAGAAGAAGAAGAAGAAGAAGAAGAAGAAGAAGAAGAAGAAGAAGAAGGGTTTGACATACTCCAGTCTACGGTTCGTAACCGCCAATATTCACTCAAAGTCCACCCCTCATCGCCCTAGTGAAAGACCGGCATTGTATTGAATTTTATGACTTCCGCCAGGCGATTTTTATCAACAGATGAGGCCCAACATGGTGCACAAGGTTTACATGTTTATATGTTGTTTAATGATTTGGTTCTGGCTAACCACACGTGATTTTATTCGGTCTTTTTAAGGACCTTTCGCTCTTCTAGCTTCCCACGAAAACCCCTTCCACCTCCCCACCCGCCCCTCCATTTTCTTTTTCAATTTTCTTTCCGATTCTGTAGAAAAATTTCCATTATCCCTTGCCTTTACCCACCATCTCTAACTCTAAACACACACAATCCATTTTCTCTTTTATCTTTCTTTCTCCATTTTCTTTTTCGTACTGTCTACATGGACAGAAAAAAAGTTAAAATATTTCTTATCCTCATTTTTTTCTCTCATATTCTGTAGGTCATTTTGCATTTCCCCCTCACCTTTCCTCCCCTCCCCCCCCCCAACGCACACACATTCCCCATTTTCTCTCTTATTTTTCTTTCGCCATTTTTATGGGCGGGGGGGGGGGGAGTTGCCCGCTTTCTACGCGGACCCAAAGAAGTGGAAGCTATTGGCAGGTCTGGTAATTAGCAGGGAACCGGAGTTCGAGAAAGAAAGAAAGCGAGAGAGAAAGAGAGAGAAAGTGAGAGAGAGAGAGAGAGAGAGAGAGAGAGAGAGAGAGAGAGAGAGAGAGAGAGAGAGAGAGAGAGAGAGAGAGAGAGAGAGAGAGAGAGAGAGAGAGAGAGGCAGAGAGATAGAGACAAAGGGAAGATACAGAGACAGAGAAAGAAACGGGGAGAGAAAGAGACAATGAAAGGACAGGAAGAGTGAAAGATAGACAGATAGAGAGATAGAGAGAGAGGCAGAGAGATAGAGACAAAGAGAAGATACAGAGAGACAGAGAAAGAAACAGGGGGAGAGAGAAAGAGACAGTGAAAGAAGGACAGAAATAGTGAAAGATAGACAGAGAGAAAGAGGTACGAGTTTAAAGACAGCAACAGGAATAACTCATTTACTCTGATAAGAAACAAACAAAAGAGAAAACGATAGCGTCGAAAGAGAGAGAAAGAGGGGGAGAAAATGGAGAGATAGTACACTTTAAATAGACGAAGCGATTAAGCGGGAGAAGTGGAGGAATCAATTACCGAGCTGGAGGTCAGGAGGAGGAAAATGGAGACAAGGAAGGGAAAGTGAGAAAAGGCGAATTTACCGAAACGAAACGATTATAACTTCGGAAGAGAAGGAGGAGGAGGAGGAGGAGGAGGAGGAGGAGGAGGAGACAGAGAAGAGGGTGAAGGAGAAGGAGAGAGTGAAAGAGGAGGAGAGGATGAAAGAGGAGGAGAGGATGAAAGAGGAGTAAGGGGGAGGATGTAGAGGAGGAGGAGGAAGAGGGACGAGGAAGAAGAAGGAACAAGAGGGGAGGGAGGAGATTGAGGAGGAAGTGAAAAGGGAGGCGAATGAGGAACAGAATGAGGAGGAATGAGTAGTAGGAGGTGGAGTAGGAGGAGGAAGAGGTGGAGAGGGAGGAGGCGGCAGAGGTAGTAGACTAGCAGGAAGATATAAGACTAGAAAAGGAGGAGGAGGAGGAGGAGGAGGAGGAGGAGGAGGAGGAGGAGGAGGAGGAGGAGGAGGAGGAGGAGGAGGAGGAGGAGGAGGAGGAGAAGAAGAAGGAGGAGGACAAAAAATACTAAAAGGACAAGAGGAAACTCGGAACGAAACCAAAAATCCCTCTGGTTCTTAAAGAGAATCGCAGAGCTAAAGTAGGAAAAGGCGAAAGTGGGCTGGGTGAGCCGGACCATTCCCCTGTTAAGCACTCGCCTGGTGCTTCGTGGTCTGCTGCTGTGCTTGCCAGCCTCTGCGTTCCTTCTCTTCGTAGGAGGACGAGGACGAGGACGAGGAGGAGAAGGAAGAAGAGGTGATGGTTGTGAAGGACGAGTAGCAAGGGTGGTTGTAGTAGTAATAAAAGTAGTAGTAGTAATAGTAGTAGTAGTAGTAGTAACAGCAATAGTACGAGCGGGAGGGGGAAGAGGAGTAGAAAGTAGAGGAGGGGAGGAGAAGGAAGAGGTGGAGGATGAAGGGGAAGGTGTTATGGTCAAGCATGGGTTAAGGTCAAGCGTGAGTTAAGGTCAAGCAAGGCTAAGATCAAACAGGGGCTATGGTCAAGCTGTGGCTATGGTCAAGTAGTGTTTAAGGTCAAACAGTAGTTAAGATCATGCAGGGACCAAGGTCACGTAGGATTTGAGGGCAATCATGGGTAAGTTCAAGCACAGATCAGATTCAGCATGGGATAAGGTCAAGCAAAGTCTAAGGTCAAGTAGGGGTTAAGGTCAATGAGGGTTTAAGGTCAATAAGGGTTAAGGTCAAGAATGGGAGTAAACAAAAGATAAAATAGATAATAATAGAAAGTCTACTAAGGAGAAAACCACAGACTTTCAGAAATCAAAGGTTTTACCATCCCTACTAGGTGTTCAAAAACAAAGCCTTTTCGAGTCGCAAAGAAAGGAACATAAGAGAGGTCTTACCGTCCCTACTAGGAGGCAAGCAGCACCACACTTTCAAGAGTTTAAACGACGTTAGAGGGGAGAAGAACTTGGTGGTTCAAAGAAGAATGGAAAGGAGGGGAGGAGGGGAGGGGGAAAGAAGGGAGGAGGGGAGGGGGAAAGAAGGGAGGAGGGGAGGGGGAAAGGAGGGGAGGGGAAACAAGGGGAGGAGGGCAAATGAGGGGGAAAAGAGGGGAGCATGGGAAGAGGGGAAAGGAGGGGAAGGAAGGAAAGGAGGGGAAAGGAGGGAAGAAGAGGAAGAAAGGGATGGGAGAAGATGAAAGGGAGAAACGACGGTCTCAAGAGAGATAAAAGAGAAATGACAAATAGAAAAAGAAAAAATAGAGGATTGAGGGAGGATGGGAGAAGGTGGGGAGGTGAAGAAGAGGGGAGGGAGGATGTAAGGGAGAAAAGAAGGCCTGAGAGAAAAAAAAATAACGAAGAGAAAAAGAGAAAATAGAGGAACGGCAGGTCTTAGCAGGAGATGGATCTCC
>NC_134790.1:32243198-32260698 GCF_046742065.1 Oratosquilla oratoria
CATTAGGACCAATTAGTACAAGGAGTTACATGGACAAACAAACACCAAAAGACCTGTTGGCCCTTATATGGCTGTATCGGTACGTGTATTATATATATATATATATATATATATATATATATATATATATATATATATATATATATATATATATATATATATATATATATATAATATATAGGAGCAAACCATTCTAGTCGGAGATTTTTAGATATGTATATATCGAGACATTTTTGAGTACCTCTACTGTGGAACAGTTGATGACGTTGGATGGTAGATCAATCCATATATTAACAACGCGATTGCAGAAAGAATATTTTGCCACGTTTGTTTGAAATCGTTTTCCTATAATTTTGCATCCATTACTTCTAGTTGAGTTGGAGGTGTCAATTGCACAATATTTTTCCACATTCATGTTTTCCAATTCCTTTGACTATTTTGATAACCTCTATTAGACCGCCTCTCAGTCTTCGTTTCGAGACACTAAACAAATTAATTCGCTTAAGCGCTCCACGTACGGGTTTCTCCGCAAAGTAGGAATGAGCTTTGTTACTATGCGCTGCACTCTTTTTAACTCAGGAGGAGCACGAAGAGGAGGTAGAGGAGGAGGGACGAAAGAGGAGGGAGGAAAGTGAAGTGAGGAGAGAGAAGGGAGAAAGAACGGAGAGAGAAGAGGGGAAGAAGGGAAGATGGTGGAGAGAGAAGGTAGAAGGAAGGGAAGAGGCAGGAGAGGGGATGAGGAAGGAGAGGGGAGGAGAGAGGAGGAGGGAGAGGAGGAGGGAGGAGGACTAGGGTTGATTAGGATGAGGAGGAGAAATAATCTACAAAAGTTGGTTTCAACAGATTAGACGAAAGTTATGTTCTTGTATGGAAAAGAGGAAGCGTCTGGCCCATTCTTTCAGAAAATCCGATAAAGGAAGCGCCAGGCCCGTCCTTTAAGAAATTTTGGTTACAAAAATCAAAAAGGGTCATTTTACATTATATAAAAAAAAACTGTACTTTTCCTTTCTAACTCCATTCCTTTCCAGAAAAAGTGCAAACAACTTGAGTGAATTGTTATCGTCTTGTACTCTTTTGTCAACTGTGATTTCTTTACATATGGACATTACCGAACTGCAGCGGAACATTTCGCATCAATATGATGTCGACATTTTACAACGCGTTCGTTTGTACCCTATTTGCGCAGAGTTCAGTTACTGCTGTTTATTTTACTTAGTCAAAAGCATTTTCGTAATCTACGAAAGATAAACACAAAGGTGTTCTACATTCACACACACACACACACACACACACACACACACAATCGGCTCGACGGCGCATTGGTACCATTCGCTACCGTTAATCCAGCGGTCCGAGTTCGATTCCCGCCCAGGTCTGAAATAATTTCAGTATCGTTGCACTGTGTACCGGCACTCCGACTCTTGTGGGCAAGTAGTTGGGGGATGTGTGTGTAAGGTCACAGCATTACCCATAGATCGGAAATATATGAGCTCTGACCTCTTTCTCATGTGGCAAGATATACATACATATATATATATATATATATATATATATATATATATATATATATATTTTTTTTTTTTTTTTTTTTTTTTTTTTTTTAGAAGCTCCGCCATGGGATACGAACCCTGACCCGTGCGTCGAAAATCACGAGGGCAAGACGTTAGCGACCATGCTACCTGTGATGGTTCAATGTTACGTGAAGCGTGGTCGGGGACTAGTACAGTCCTTTTGAACCATCACAGGTAGCATGGTCGCTAACGTCTTGCCCTCGTGATTTTCGACGCACGGGTCAGGGTTCGTATCCCATGGCGGAGCTTCTAAAAATGTTCAATCTGTCTTAAGAAACATACATATATATATATATATATATATATATATATATGTATGTATATACATATACATATATATATATATATATGTGTGTGTGTGTGTGTGTGTGTGTGTGTGTGTGTGTGTGTGTGTGTGTGTGTGTGTGTGTGTGTGTGTGTGTGTGTGTGTGTCCGGGAGATTAATAGCTGTTGGTCAGGAGTCCAACACGTGATCCAAGACCCATGGTGCATCACACAAACCCAATTTCCCCCTTATTAGGGGATGGTCGAGCCAAAGCACACACCCACACCACAAATAAACTAAGTTTTTTAACCTTTCCAATTAAACTTTATAACGCTTCCCGGAGACGCTTCTGCCGCCTTTAACGCAGTTCAAACTTTTAAACTCGAGTGAGCAGCATGTAGGACGCTGGCTGTTACGTTCACAATGGTTTTCATTTTGCCGTGTCAGCTTCACCAGCCTATTCTCAAGCAACGTTAGTAAAATTAGTTACTCGCGTGGTGGTGGTGGTGGTAGTAACAAATAAGGATTGGCGCAGGAGGAAGAAGAGGAGGAGGAAGAGGAGGAAGAGGCAACGAATGAGGAGATAGAGTAGAAGGAAGTAACGGAAGATGGAGGAAGATGGAGGAGGAAGAGGAGAAGGAAGAGGCAACGGAGGAGGAGGAAGACGAGAGGGGGAAGGACTAGAAGATGGAGGAGGAAGAGGAGAAAGAAGAGACAACGGAGGAGGAAGAGGAGGAAGACGAGGGAGGAAGGACTAGAAGATGGAAGAGGAAGAAGAGGTGGTGGGAACAAGGGAGGAGGAGGAGGAGGAAGAGAAACAGAAGACCAATAAAGACAGAGGAGGAGGCGAAGAAGGAAGAGGATTAAAAGGAAGGTGAGGAGCACTCTGGAAAGAAGTGAACGTGGAAGGAGGAGGAGGAGGAGGAGGAGGAGGAGGAGGAGGTGAAGGAGGAGGAAATGGGAGAGGGGGAGGTGGAGGAGGTGTGCGACTGGTTAAGGAGACAAGCGAGGGTGATGGTGGGAGAGGCGAGGAGAGGAGGAATATATATGTTTATTAAAGCTGTTGAAGAAGAGAATGGGAAGGACCACAGACTCCTTGCGAGACGGCGCGGTGACCGGCCGCCAAGGACGACCAGAAGGAGGAGGACACGCGAGGCTGGAGTGGGAGACCATCCGGGAAGAAGAACAGGTGTGAGAGAAGACAAAAGAAAATGAGGTGGAGGAGGAGGAGGAGGAGAGGTAGTGGGGGTGGGAGAGGTAGTGGGGGGTGGGAGAGGTGGTGGGGGTGGCAGAGGAGGCTGGAGAGAAGAAGGGGGAGAGAAGGTTGAGCAGGAGGTGGAAGAGGAGGTGGAGGAGGAGGTGGTGGGGAAAGAGTTTGGAGGGAGGAGGTTGGAGAGGGGGGAGAAGGGGATTAAGAGTACGAGGGGGGTGGAGAGATGAGAGAGAGGCAAAAAGGAGAGGGAAGGGAGGAGGAGACTGAGGAGAGAGGAAGAGGAGATGGGAGGGGGAGGGGGAGGGGGATGGAGAGAGAGAGAGAGAGGGATGGGGTTAGGAGGAAGAGGGGAAGGAAGAGGAGGGAAAGATGAAGAGGAGGGAAAGATGGGGAGGAGGGAGAGTGGGGAGAAGGCGAGGAGGAGGGGAAGGAAGAGGAGGGAAAGATGGGGAGGAGGGAGAGTGGGGAGAAGGCGAGGAGGAGGGGAAGGAAGAGGAGGGAAAGATGGGGAGGAGGGAGAGGGGGGAGAAGGCGAGGAGGAGGAGGAGGAAGAAGAGTAGGTCCCCAGCACCTAGGACGGCTCCATAAGTATCAGAAACCTTTCGTGGTGGCGGTGGTAGTACGATAGTATAGATGTAATGGAAGGTGATATTCCACCTCCACAGTTCACCACATCAAGCCACGCCATACCCACAGCATCGAGTCAATATGCTCTGTAAGCAACACTGATCGGGTAGAGACCACTTCATCCTCAATCTCGACCTCAACCTCAAACAGGACACAGCCATACTGTGGTATCGTCAAGTGCCAATCAATCTGACTACTCCAAACGAGGCCAATAAAGAGACTAACTTCCTTTGAAAGTACCGCCGTATCCATAGCCACAACTCCCAGACAGCAACACATAAGACCAGGTGATGTGTTTCTCTTGGTGCTACTTGGACCCCACTTCGATCCTTGGCATGTCGGTTAACTCATTGAATGTTTGATTTGTATATTCATTCTATCAGTCGCCATACGATTTTATTCAACTAAGGGGGGATGGGAACCTTTGGATCATAAAGAACTAAGGGTTACTACTCTTTGTAGTCTCTTTGTTCCCTACAACACAACAGCGCCACCACATGCTACAAGGTCCTCCCCGCCTTCCCTCTCGTTACAACTCGACGTCGGGGCCACTGGGAGCCAAGGATCTCCACTTGGCACTCTATACGCTGTAACCTGACACCGTGCCACCCAGTGCCACGACACACCCATCCACGTCACACAATTCGCCATCAATCAAATCTGATCAAACCCTATTTCCACCGCTTTGGACAAAGTACCATGTCAAACACTTTACAAAAGGAGTAAAATCTGCAAAGCGATACGACCCAAAACCTCTCGATACACTAATCAACCTGGTGTAACCTAAACCCCACTTCCTATTAAACAACCCAATCCAACCCCATTGTTGATGTACAACAAGCACCTAAAGCAAACTAACTCGATATGAGCAACCCGAAATAGCAACAACTCGAACCTTAACACAACCCCACTTCTAGCGAACAACCTAAACCTGACCCAATCCCATGACAACCTAATATACTCACAACCTCATCTTGCAAAAATACATATCATTCAATCTTATCCCTATAATACAATCTGATCCAGCACAACCCCCATACCATACAAACATTTATAGCAAACAACCTCAAGGAACCCTTTTATCAAGCAACATAATTCTACTCTACCCCTTGTATCAACCTAACTCCCCCTACCAAACCAAACCCAGGACAAAAAGTCGAACCAATAATAATAATTAATAATTAATCATTAATAATAATAATAAATAATAGTAACAATAACAATACAGTAATAATAACAATGATAATGAATAGATAGATAAAAATATAAATAAAATAAAATCAAAATCAAATTAGAAACAAAATTAAACAAATTAAACCAAATAAAACAAGACAAATATAAAATAGAAATAAACAAATTAATAAATAAATAAATAATAATAAAAACCTTAACAAAACATCCCACGGCTCGCCATGCCGCCAGCCAGCACATAGTTCCCTTCGCCGTCGCATAGATGGGGTGCGACTCGGCCGCAACCGGCGACATCATGATGGATGATCCGAAGGGCGCTGACGTGATGGACGAGCGGGACCAACGCCTCCCCGCCCCCGCCCCGCCCCGCCCCGCCCCGCCGAGAGCCTCGCAGAAGATACTTGGAATGAACCAAAAGCTTACCGCGCCGAAGGGATTGAGAGAGGGAAGGAGGAGGGAAAGGAAGAGGAATAGGAGGAGAGGAGGGGAGAATGGGAGGTAGGAGGAGGAGAGGATGGGAAAATAGGATGTGTTGGGGGATGGGAAGAAGGGAAATGGGGAGGAGAAAAGGACGAGGAAGGGTAGGAGAGGATGGGAGAGTGGGACAAGATGGCAGGAAGAAGAAAAAGAGGAGGAGGAGGAGGAGGAATGGAGGAGGAGGAGGAAGAAGAGGAGGAGGAGGGAAGGAAGAAAAAAAGTGGGGGACTGAGTGGAAATGGAGAGGTCAAGTTGAAGGGAAAAATATGAAAAGGGTGGAGCAGTAAGAAGAGACGAGAGGATGGGGGGGAGGAGGAGGAGGAGGAGGAGGAGGAGGAGGAGGAGGAGGCGGAGGAGGAGGAGGCGGAGGAGGGGAAGGAGGAGGAGGAGGAGAAAGAGAAGGAGGGAGGGCGTCAGAAGAAAAAGGCAAACTAAAGGATAGGGATGGTGGGGAAGGAGTGACACAGAAAGGCGGGAAGGCGAGGAGGAGGTCAGTAAGTCAGGAAGGCAGGAAGAAAGGCAGGCAGGCAGGAAAGAAGGATGAAAGGCAAGAAGAAAGGCAAGAAGAAATGAAGGAAGGCAGGAAGGAAGGCAGGAAGGCAGGAATAAAGGCAAGAAGAAAGGAAGGAAGAAAGACAGGAAGAAAAGCAAGAAGAAAGGAATGCATGAAGAAAAGCAGGAAGGAAGTATATAAGGCAGTAAAGCAGGAAGGAAGCCAGGAAGTAAGACAGGAAGGAATACAGGAAGGCAGGAAAGAAAGCAGGAAGGAGGGAAGGAAGGAAGGAAGGAAGGCAGTAAAGCAGGAAGGCAGTAAGGCAGGAAGGAAGACAGTAAGGCAGGAAGGAAGACAGTAAGGCAGGAAGGAAGGAAGGCAGTAAGGAAGGAAAGTGGGAAGGACGGGAGGCATGAAGAAAGGCAGGAAGGAATAGAGGAAGGTAGGATGGAATAGAGGAAGGTAGGATGGAATAAAGGAAGGAAGGAAGGAAGGAAGGAAGGAAGACTGATTATTTTCTTACTACTAAATACATATATTCTCCCATGTTGGACTGATCGGGACAACGAGACGGAACCCCACGAATGTAACTACCTTCCCGTATACGACACATAGGTTAACACACTACTGTTCCAAGTACAGACAACAAAAGAGAGAGGGAGTGAAGAAAACAGAGAGAGATACTGAGAGAGAGAGAGAGAGAGAGAGAGAGAGAGAGAGAAGACACACAGAGAAGACAGAAGAGACAAATAGAGAAGAGAGCAGATGGAGAGCAGTCGAATAGTGAAGTGGTATACATACATACAGTACATACATACATACATACATGCATACATACATGCATACATACACACACAAAAAAGTTCCGATTGAAGCAAATGGAAACACACACATAGAAGAGAGGAGAGTCAGAAAGAGTAGAGAGAGAGAATAAGAGTGGAATAAAGAGCGCAAAGTGGCAGTGCGAGGAAATGGCCCATCATTAAACGAGCTGGGGAGACATTACATTGTGGTGTGGAGGATATGCGATATCTCGATAGCACAGTACCGCTACCCTTAGTCGGCGGCGGGGGAGGGAGGGGGAAAGGGGGGAGAGGGGGAGAGGGGGGGGAAAGGGAATAGAAGCACACGAAGCGGGTGGCCGAGAAGCGGGGATGTGAGGAGTGGAGGAAGAGGAAAAGGAAGGGAAAGGGGGGAAAGGAAGGGGAAAGGTGAGGGGGAGAGGTAGGGGAGGTGAAGGTGAAGGGGAGAGGTGGGGAGGGGAAGGCAAAGGGGACGGGGAGGAGGAAAGGTGGAGGAGGGGAACAGCAGGGGAGGGGGAGGGGAAGAAGAGGGAGAGGGGGAGGGGAATTGGTGGAGGGAAAGGGGAGGGGAAGGAAGGAAGGTAGCAGAACGGTGGGTTAGGAGATGACAAAAATATAACTATTCTTTTCTAAGTAATAACTAGTCTCCAACCATAAAGGAATGATGGGTGACTCTGGTCCGTAGGGACACCCTAAAGAGAATAAACGAAGTGGAAGGAGTAGTAGGAGGAGGAGTAGGAGGTGGGAAAGAGAAGGAGAACAATGATAGAAGGTAACACTAAAGGAGAGAGAGAGAGAGAGAGAAAGAAAGAGAGAGAGAGAGAGAGAGAGAGAGAGAGAGAGAGAGAGAGAGAGAGAGAGAGAGAGAGAGAAAGAAAGAGAGAGAGAGAGAGAGATATTAGAGAGAGAGAAGGGGGTAAAAGATCGAGAGCAAGTGAAGACGAAGAACAAGTTTCTAACTGTTCCTTCTCCTCTCCTCCTCCTCCTCTTCCCCCTCATCATCATCATCTCCGTCAGAACAACCCCCAACCTTCCCTTACGCCTTCCTCACCGGATGTGATGGCGACCAGCGAACTGAATGCGAAGAAACGGACCCGCTTTACGTACAATGGAGCCCCATGACGCCTCCCCCGTGAGGTCCGGGGCAGAGTGACCGATGGCACGCACCTACTCAATGCAGCGGCATCCGCGCGCGGCCTGCCTTGCACCATGCAACCTCCCCTCCCCCACCCCCACACTTAACACGAACGTGCAACTCAACCCTCTTGATCCCCCCTCCCCCTTTCCTCCCCCTCTTCTCTCCTCCCTCTCCCTACTCCCAATCCTTCCTTTCTTCTTGCCATTAGGAACTTCATCTTGTGTATTCTAATCCCGAACATTTTACAATGTCTTCCAGCAGAAACCTCTTGATATTCCCGTAACCAGTTCCTCGTTATTTTTTTTCATTTCCTATCATCTCCCATGTGTTAAGGTGGTTATCAAACTGGGCTATCTTTCCTCCAACATCCTACCTCCAACCTCCATCTGAATAACTAGAATATGACTTCGTTTACAGAAATCTAGACTTCTCAAAGAACACTTCAACACTATGTCTATCATTCGTGTAGCTTTACAACCTCTTAGTTCATCATTCAGCTTTGCTATATATGACGGAAAGATAATTTGATATTTAGAGATTTGAAAAATAAAATATTGTCACCGAAGTCGTTTTTACTCAAACGAACTCTCAACTGTCGGCGCTGGTGAAGCCCGTGGAAGAAGCCCTTGCCTCGTTCGCTGTACACTGGTAGCGTAATCGGAAGCGTGCTGGTCTCGCATTCACTCAATTTATGGGTTCGAATCCCGCACTCCTCTTCGGTTCCCAGCAATAACTGTTGCCTGCCCTAACAGTCCCGAAAGCGCATCAAAGGGGCAAAGGTGACGGCTTCGGCCGCAGCTACTCAGCGCCTCCTTGCGTAGGATCCTCACCTTCCTCCTCTCCTTCCACTACACTGAGTCTCTTGACAACTTCACACTGAACTCTTGCTCACTCACTCTTCTTCCACCTCCCACCCATCCTTCTCTTCTTCCTCCTCTTCCTCCTCCACCTCCTCCTCCTCTCCCAATGGTTAATCCTTGTTCCTACTTTCCTTAACTTCCTTTCCATCAATCACTCTTACGAATGTAATGCCTCCCCATATCACATTTTCATGGTCTCCATTTTCCCTATTCTTCTTATCTTTACTGTTCTCCTATTGTGTTCTACCTATTTCCCTTCTTATTCTTCCTGCTCTCTTACTTGTACTTCCTGTTCACTCTTCTTTTTCTTCCTATCCCCCTTCTTCACGTTGCTTTTCTTCCTATCCTTATTCTCCCTGTTCTTCCTATTCCCCTATGTTCTTTTTCTTTCTCCTACTTGTTTTATTCCCCTTCTTGTTCTACCTGTTCTCCTGGTTCTTCTCTTTCCTGTTCTCCTGGTTATTGTTCTTCCTGTTCTTCCTATCCCCGTTCTATATGTTCTTCTTTTTCTTCCTAATATTCCTACTTGTTCTACCTATTCCCCTGGTTATTGTTCTTCCTATCCCCATTCTTTATGCTCTTTTCCTTCCTATTATTCCTACTTGTTCTACCTATTCCCCTTCTTGTCCTTCCTGTTCTCCTGGTTCTTTGTTCTTTCTGTTCTTTCTTAGTGTTCTTCCTATTATTTTTCTTCCCCTCTGATCTTCCACGCCCGCCATTTTTCGTCTTCCTTCGTCCCCTCCCTCCCTCCCTCCCTCCCTTCCTTCCTTCCCCCTCTCCACTTATTCATTCTTCTCACAGATTTTTTCCTTCTCCATTTCCTTCTTCGTTTTGTTCCTTCTCTCCTCTCCCTTCCTCTCTCTCTCTCTCGCCCTCTTCGCATTTTCAAATATTCACCTTATTTATCAACCTGTCCTTTGTTTCCCCCTTCCTCGCATCATTCCTTCTCTGCTTCTTTACCATCAAACTTATTAAATCTTTTGATCTTGTATTTACCAGCCCCACACCTACACTATCCCTCACACACCCCCTCTCTCTCTCTTTTTCTTTTCTCTCTCTCTGTCTCTTTCCCTGTACTTATCTGCCCTACCCCTGCTTTATCCCTCCCCCTCCCTCCCTCCCTCTCTCTTTCTCTCTCTCTCTTTTCTCCCATTCTCTCTCTTTCCCTGTACTTACCCGCCCTACCCTTGTTTTATCCTTCCCCCTCCCTCCCTCTCTCCCTTCCTACCTCTCTCTCTCTCTTCCCTCCCCCACATCTTTGTCTCCCCTCCTTCCCAACATTCGGGCCTCTCTCTTCATTCGCTGCAAATGACCCATATTTCAAATCTCTAACTCGCCCCTCCCCCCTCCCTTCCTCCCACCTTTGCTCCCTCTCTTCTCCCTTCTTCTCCACGCCTTCCACCTTCTCCACGCCTTCCACTCCACTTCCTCGTTCACCTCCACCATCTATCGTTTTTGCTCACCACCTGGCAATATTGGAGGTGCATCCCCCAACTCCACCTTCCCCCCAAGCCCTCCCCTCTTCCTCCAACTCCCCCTCCCCCCTCCCCCCACCTCGTACAAGCGACCTCGCTCTCTTCTCTGCGCGCACTGGATACAAAAACGCAGCCTACTGACAAAGAGCTATAAAGAGAGGAGAAAAGAGAGAGAGAAGAGATACAGGGAGAAAGAGAATACAGAGGGAGAGAGAGAGGGAGAGAGATATAGAGAGAAAAGAGAGAGAAAGAGAGAGAGAGAGAGAGAGAGAGAGAGAGAGAGAGAGAGAGAGAGAGAGAGAGAGAGAGAGAGCGCAAGAGCGTGTTTACCAACAACCTCATCCCAATAAACGATACTTGGACGCCCTAACAACAGTCACACTATTATGAGTTTTATGCCAAGAGGACATAGGGCTCAAAATTCCAACCCTAGCTACGTCCTGAAGTCCTGATATCTAACTTCAGGACACGCTCATTGTGATAATATCCTCAGTTTATACGAACAAATTTCAGACGCATAAGCCGGAAGTAGTTACATGCACTTATAACCGATTGTCATTTATTTTCGATATCGGTGTTACTATGGTACCGTTCATAAAGGTAATTAATTACTAAGATTAATAAAAATGGTGAGACGATGGTAGTGTAACAATAACCCCAATTCATGGAAAAGGACCCCTCAGTAAGGAGGGGTATAAGGTAATGTTAGCCAATTAACCTATTAGAAAAAAAATTATATAAATTTTCATTTTCAGATTTTCTCGACTCTTTCAAGAATCTCCATAGTGTGGGTACACCTAATTGTAATACACAGGAATCAATCTACTCTCTGCGTCTCCACTGGTCAAACCTGCGCACCGTGACTATATTACAGAATCTTTGCGCAGGTAACCTAATGACGTCAGTCAGCGAGGAGGAATTTTCGCTTCAAAGCAGGCCAACCAGATTTGTAGGTATGTGTACGTGTATGTGTCTGTGTATGTGTGCATGTGAACGTGTATGTCTACGTTTGTAAGTGTGTGTGTTTCACCACGGTCTTGGATTACGTGTTGGACTCGTGATCGGCAACTATCATCCTCCCAGATGAGAGCACCCAACTGGTATTTGGCTCGATCTAGGGATGTGTGTGTATATGTGTGTGTGTGTGTGTGTGTGTGAGAGTGAGAGAGAGAGAGAGAGAGAGAGAGAGAGAGAGAGAGAGAGAGAGAGAGAGAGAGAGAGAGAGAGAGAGAGAGAAGACTGTTAATGCTTCTAATAAATCATGTAAGCACAAGAGATGAAGGGCATTAGTAGGAGAGCCGCCTGTGGTGGTTTCCAAGCCTTGGAGGTCACGCCCATTCCCCCTTTCTTCGCCCTCTCTTTGAATAATTGTTGATACACTGGTTACGTTACATAAAGTTACGTTATGTTACGCCACGTTACGTTAGGTTTAGCATAATGACGGCCATTTTCAGAACAAGAGCTCTAAAGGAAATTCGCCAAAACCCGCCACAGTGGTGGCAATCCTGATAAAACATGGCGTATTGTTTACCTAACGACGGCGACATTATTGTCGTAATTTAGCCAGATGCGACCAGATTCTCTTACAACAGGGAAGGCATCTTTACAGACACTACCCTAACACCAGTCTATTATATTCAACTGACAGACTAACTTGATGGATGGGTTGATAGGTGGACGCCATACTGAAGACCATCTCGAATGAACCGCGATCCTACCAACAACTGAATAAAACCGCATGGCCTGACCCATAACACATGTGATACAATGTTCTTAATGGTGCTAAGACACACACGTGGTACCCCCGCACCAATCACGGTTACATCCGTAGACGATACCACAGCACGGAGGCTTCGCGTCCCCTCGCGGCGACGACTGCGCGGCGACTTCGCGTCGAGACGTCGAAGTGACAACAACAGGTGTTCCCTTCCGACCTCGACTCCTGACGGGGTAGGCGAGAACCTCCAACAGGTGGCAGATAATAGGCCACGCCCGGGGGGAGGAGGGAGTGTGTTAGGGGGGTGGGGGAAGCGACAAGGGGGGGAGAGGGAGTGTGTAAGGGGGTGGGGGAAAGCGACAAGGGGGGGATATAGGTAGGATCGGTCACACTAAAGAACCTAAGCCCATTTTCGAAGGGGTAAGGATAAGCGCTGTGTCTTGCTGCATTGCTTCTGACTTCGGCAGCGTGGCGGGGTCTTCGGATGACTCTTCATCCACAAGGAGCTACGACAAAAGTGACAGCAAAAGGATGTGTATGGGTATGTGTGGGATGGGTGAAGGGTGGGTGCATACCTTACCAGAACCAGCACTCCCTCCTTATGAGAAAAAAAAGACCTTTTGGTATATGTATGAGCAAGCAAGCCATTCCACAAATGTGACGAACTAAATTCGGTTTAACGTCGCGAACTCCCCCTCTCAGGAGGCAAAGACGGTGCCCCTTACAGAGGACTTTGTAGCATGAAATTTAATAAACCATGCCCTTGGTCCGACTCGCTGGTGGCATGGCTCGAACTGCCGTCACCTCGACCTCCGCCGCAAGTGGAGACGCTCTCATCAGCTCACAAGATGCCATGACCCTGTATCTTCCATATATGGGCATATGTCTATCGTGCATTTGATTCCTTATATCATAAGTTTATTTGTTTATTTGTATTTTTTTTTTATGTAATGTTTCCCCTCACGAGATGAAATTCATCAACTTCATTAATTTACTTCCTCATCCATTTCTTCTTCTTCGAAATACTTCTCATATTACTATCATCATTCTTATCATTATCATCATCCTTGCGTACATCATATATTTCTCATATTCTGGTACCGACACTTTTACAGTATTTATATTTTATTATTTATATCTTATGATTTTTTAATCTGTTATCTAAGCTTGTTATCGAATGGCAATATATAATGTTTTTTTACATTTTTCAACGCAAGTTTTAATTTGGCCCATAATATTTTCATGTTATTTGTGGGGTTTTAATCGTCTTTGGTAATTCTTATTATACATTCTTTGTTTTCACGTTTAATTAGCATGGTAACTTTCAACTTCTTTTCACTCGTTTTGCTGCTCTTCTAGCAGCTCTCCTTTACCACATCTAGGACTCTCGTTTCTTCAGTGATATACTGTCTCTTAGGCTAGAAGCGCTGGTATCATAGAAAAAATATAATGATAAAAATAAACAATACATATAAAACAAGAATAACAACAAAAATAACAATATAAAGTAACATAAAACCAAATATGTAAATAAAAATAATAATTAATAAATATACAAATACAATAATAATAATAAAAGCAATGATAATACAACTAAAAAGAAATACATACATAACAACAAATATATAATAAGAATAATAAGAATAAAAATAAAACAAAGCAAAATAAATAAAGAAAAATCAACAAATACATGTATACATGCATACATATACCAATGACTTTTCCCCCTTACAAGGGAGGTAGCCAAAGTCACTCCCACCCATTTCATTCCGATGTACTCCACTCCCATTCACCACAGCTTCCTCCCTTTCTTTTTTCATCTTAAACACATTTAAACTCCTCCTCTCTTATGTTCCATGTTTCTGGCCCATACAATACTTTCGGCACAATTACCCATTCATACAATCTCCTCTTATCATCTATTCCCAAATGTCTATTTCTCATTACACTTTTTAATCCCCCCAAGGCATTTACTTGCTTATTTCAATCTACATTCTACCTCCACCTCCACTCCTTTCCCGGCACCTTCGCACCCAAATATCTAAAGCTATAATCAATAAATGAATAAATTAATAATAATAATAATAATAATAATAATGATAATAATAATAATAATAAATAATAATAATAATGATAATTATAATAATAATAAATAAAAATGGCGCGCGAGTTCATCTTCTCCATGGCATTTGCTTCCCCTTCCTTCTTTCCAATTAGGACGGCACAGAATCCTTCTTCAAGGCCATTCTGCAATCTACTTCTTTTTCTTGCTCCCGAAATTGGTGTTTAATGTTCCCCACCAAAGAATGTATATTCTCCATAATCTATTCAAATTGAAAGCAATTCGTAATGGCTTCCTTTCATATGCCTTGCATTTATATGCAATGTTATCATTGTTTATTATGACGTCTTTATGTTTATTGTGCATTTCTGGGGAGTTTTCTCACAGTATACCACTTACCACAGTATACCAATTAGCATAATATACCACTTCATGATGTGCTGGTGCTTCACACTGTCTGCATAGTACTGGAGTATTTCTTTGATCAATTACCAGTTATTCCGATTATCAATTTAATTCTATTTTCTACTTTTTTCCACTTTTTACTTTATCTTTTTTATGGCTTCCTTTATATTTTTTATCTTAATATTTCTAACTTTAATTTCATTATTTCATATTCTTTATTTTAACTTGTTAGTCTTAAGGCTTCCTTCTCGACAAGAGACACCCTATGAAAAATAACCAGTTATTCATTTTTTTTCTTAAGTTACTATCCAATATGCAATATGTTAAGAGTTAATCGTGACCATTCAATCTAACATTTCAAATAGGCTATACCCAATTAACAAGTCTCTACACACGTCTAAATCCATCCAAATCATCCTATCTCCACCGGACTATTTGGAAGTTCCCTCTCGTTGTCAAATAATATATAAATAGATAAATAAATAAAAATAACAAATAAAATAAAATAAAATAAATAATAATAATAATAATAATAATAAAACGTATGAATCACCTCAAAGGCCCTTGCAAACGCAACACCCAAGAGACAGGACTGCAGAAAGACCACCATACATAACACTAATCTAGCACAAATAATTAAAAAACAAATAATTAGAAAATTAAAATAATAATTAGGATAATTAACAAAAATATGCAAAATAAAATATGAATACATCAGTAATGAATAAACAAAAATGTAGCAAGTCAAGTTAAAACATTTAAATAAACATTTGAAAATAAAAAAGAAAAACACAAACAGATGAAAAAAAAACGAAAAAATATAAACAAATTAATAAAATTGCAGAAGCAAGACGACAGGCTCAAACGCTTCCCCAATCACCCAATCACATTTGCAGCTCATCCGTCAAAAAACAATCAAACAAATGAACAAATAAACAAAATGAAACAAAACGTCAATACCAAACCCACTGCTGCCTGTAAAAAATAAATAAATAAATAAATAAAATATTACAAAATTTCCGGTCATCATTAACGCCTTACCGCCCCTCCCTCCCCCCTTCCCCAACACCATGTAAACATACAATCCATCGCTCCAGACATGATATATTCCAGGAAAAACTCCCCCCCCTCTCTCTACCACCGTCCCCCCCCCTCCCAATCACGCAAGACCGGTTCTATTCAGCAAATAATGATGAGAACAAGAGTGGGGAGTGCTTACTAATGCTTAGTGTTAACGAGAAGGACCTACTGCCAACAAAACGCAAAAGATAGTGGTTCCGAAACACACACACACACACACACACACACACACACACACACACACACACACAAACACACAGGCACAAAAATAATAAATAGATTAATAAATAAAAAGAGGCGGGTGGGACCCTACGGGTATAGTTGTACTTTGTATGTTACAGTTTTAATAACTATAATTTGGTACATAGGCATATCACGTACACAGGCGGCGAAGCACACGAACACGCGCACACACACACAGAAACCGGGCTATATATACCTGAGCTCTCATCGGGGTGGGTAATAGCTGTCGATCACGAATTCAGCGTAATCCAAGACTTCAGTGAATAACAGATAGAAAGAGATAGAAAGAGACAAAACGAGAGAGAGAGTGAACGAGAGAGAGAGAGAGAGAGAGAGAGAGAGAGAGAGAGAGAGAGAGAGAGAGAGAGAGAGAGAGAGAGAGAGAGAGAGAGAGAGAGAGAGAGAGAGAGAGAGAGAGAGAGAGAGAGAGAGAGAGAGAGAGAGAGAGAGAACGAGAGATAGTTGCGGGCCTTCGAACTCGTGACCCCAAGATTAAGGTTTTGTCCATACAAGCGGTTCCTACCGCGCGAGAAATGCGGAGGTACCGGATAGTCAAGAAAGAAAGAAGAAGAAGAAAAAAAAGCGCGGTTGTGTGTAAACACCTCTACTGACTTACACTGTAACTGAACCGCCGCGATTCAAGCCGTCTCAGTTTGCGCTTAGGCTATGAGGTGTCTGTAGTTTTAAACTACCCTTTCGCCAGCCCTGGCGAAGGCTATCATTTATAAAGCAAAAGTTTAGCAATTTAAATGGTAGAGACTGTTCGCCAGCTTTGGTGAAAGATAGCACAGTCCTCAATCATGGGCACGACGCAAGAAGCTAAATGGATCAAATCACCCCCCCCTCTCTCTCTCTTTCTCTCTCGCCTTCTCTCTCTACGATTCAATTTACGACGAAAGCCTTTGGGTTGCACAAGTCTTGGCGAACTTTTGTTCTGACAATACAAAATAGATGTTTACCTGTTTTACTAGTTAACCTGGCTCACTGGTTTATCTATCAAGTCTACCGGTAATCTTCCGAAGTTGTAACTAACAAAGTTCGTAAAACTTTACTTCCTGATAGAAGAAAGAGTTCGCCAAGTCCTGCGAAATTTTCTAAAAGCACAGATGAAGCATACCGATGTGTATAATACACAAACAGAACACAAACATCTCGTCTATGACGCGGCGAGCTGATGTCACTATGACGTACGTCTCTCCTCAGCCGAGCGATTTCATTCAACAGGGAGAGGCTCTTCCTAGGCAATGAAAGAGTTACTCATATCCCCATTACTTGCTCTCCCCCGAGATTCAGGCGATTTCATTCAGCCAAAAGATGGTGGAAGGACAACACCTACTGTCCAACGAAAAGAACCGAAGAAGGAAAACGATAAGCACCCATGTCTGTAGATCCTCTTCATACATAATACAAGAACGAGATCCCCGCCTGAAGATACTTCCCCCCTGAGGATGATCCCAGCCTCAGGAGTTCCTCCTCTGAAGAGTTCTCCGCCTGAGGAACCAAATGCATGATGGAGTGATACAGTGTGAATTATCCAAAGGAGTCATCAGTGGGTCTCCAACCGGGTTGCACGTCAGGCAAAGAGAAAAAAGCGGCAGAACACGATGCAAAGAGAAAAAGCGGAAAAGGAAGAGGAGTGATACAATGGCGAGAGCGAAGAGCCCTGATGGGGCCCACAGTCAGACGACTGATTCACTGATAAAATTATTTAGTGATGACGTGAGTAAGAGAACGAGATAATGATAGCGTAGGAGAATGAGAATGTGAGATGGTGAACGAGGGTGTAACTTATTCAAATGTACACCGTTTTCTTTTCAACCAAGGGAATTTTCTTCGGTATTAATAAATCGATTTTTTTATTCTCAGGTTTAAAGGAATTA
>NC_134790.1:32265698-32268198 GCF_046742065.1 Oratosquilla oratoria
AAATGAATTCAAATCTAGGTACAATAATTGGAAAATAAGGATACGACCGAAGTTGGAAGCATACATGAATTTGAAACTAGATGTGATAAATTGGAGAGTAGGTGACGGGACCCAACGAGCGTTGCTCTTTTCCTATATACAACAATTATGTAACCACACACACACACACACACACAACTTGTCGGATGGCTCTCCTGAAAAAAAATTGAAATTAAAACTACATACGAATTGACGTGGGGGAATATACATTCATTTTGAACGTCCTGTGTGACATGATGGTGACGTCTTTGCCTTATGGTAAACAGTCGCACAGCCAAGGGTTCAAGCCCAAGTGACAAAGCTAGTTAAATTATATATATATATATATTATCAATGTGTGTATATGTATATATATATATATATATATTACATTATATATATATATACATATATACACACACACACACATACATACACATACAGTATACATAAGGAGGTTCAGAGTCACGTGACCGGATACTATCCCCCCTTTCCGCCCCCCCCCCATAACTCGAGGTCACCTTCCACTTCCCGCCACCACCCTACGTCACGACAACTCAGCGCATGACGTCATGCCCTCTCGAACACGCCATCGTGACGTCAGAGCACAGTAGGTCACGTGACATTGTGGCCACGGCGTGACATGACGTGACGAAGGAGCGGAAGAGGGTTCACAACGTCAGGCAGTACATCAGAGAGGAGGGCGTCCCCCCAACCCTTCGACCGCAGGTAGCAACGTATTTTACTCAACTCTGAAGCTTCCAGGATTTATAACAGAAAATCATAATTAATGCCTCCTTTAGTACAAATTAAAAAATACAAAATAAACAAATAAATATGTGTTGATTTAGTTTAAAGTCATGAATTCCCGCTACGTAAAAAATCAAATACAAAAACAAAGAAAACGAAACAAGTAAACAAATAAATACATAAACATAAATAGACCAAACAAATATACAAAAAAAAAAAAAAAAAAACGAAACAAAACAAATAAATGTAATAATCAACTCATAAGTACACTCTGGACCCCTCACATATCCTCTCAAAGCTGCCGACATCAATCTCAATCGCCCAACCCGCAATGCCACGCGCATGCGCACTTGACCACGACGAGACAGATTAGATTCTGAATAAGGTATTAACACATTAAGGGTCCCGAAGACCTCAGTATTTCAGTAGTAGTTTCTTCAGGAGGGGTGGGGTGGGGGGTGACAGAAGGGGTAGGGTGGGGGTCCTGTGGTATCTTCGACCAGTTATAGACGTCCTCTTCCCCCCCCCACTCCTCCTCCTCTTCCTCCTGCACTCATTCCGATGTGGTCCAGAAGTAATAATCTGTTTGGCGCACCCCTCTTCCTATGATATCACACGCAGATATGTGTGGTTGGCACCGGGTAATCTGTGTGTGCGTGTGTTTATGTGTGTGTGTGAGTGTATTCACCTTGGTCTTTGGATCACATGCTGGACTCGTGATCGACAGCTATTTCCCTCCTGGAAGAGAGCTCAGAGCTCGTATGACCGATCTATGGGTAATACTGTGACCTTATACGCACACACACACCCAACTCCCCGCCCACAAGTTGGAGTAACGACTCGCAGCGCACCCATACTGAAAGTATTTCAGCCTTGGGCAGGAGTCAAAGGATTACAAAGGATTACAAAGGCAAAGCATGCCGACAGGAGACCTTTTGATCCATATCTAGGTCGGATGCAAAAAAAAAAAAAAAAAAAAAAAAAAAATCATATTAATAATAAATTAAAACTATAACAATGTAAATAACAATTAAAATACATAAATAAATGCATTGGTATAGTTGAATAACAAACAAACAGGTAAATAGTAAATGATTATAAATTGACATATAACTAATAATAAATGAAAATCAGACAGACAAAAATATAACAAAACAAAAACAAATAATATAACATAAATTATAATAATTACAGCATCTTACTTAGGTATTTATCTAAATGATGCTTAAAGCTTCGAACTGAACTACATTGCACTACCTGTGCAGGAAGTTTATTCCATTCATTAACTACACGGTTGGCAAAGTTGTTTCTACCTACTTCCAAATTGAATCTATTTCCGGACAGTTTGAGACCATTGTTTCTTGTCTGATTCTCATTCAATGTGAAAATTTGGTCACTTTTGATGTTGTCAATTCCCTTTAAAATCTTAAAGACCTGTATCAAGTCACCTCTGAGTCTACGCTTTTTTAGGGAAAACAGATTCATGTGCTTAAGTCGATTTTCGTATGATTTATTTTTGATATTTGGAATCAGTTTTGTGGCTCGAGAGAGAGAGAGAGAGAGGAGAGAGAAGAGAGGAGAGAGAGGGAGGTGAGGTGAGAGAGAGAGAGGAGGGAGAAACAGGAGGCAGAGAGAGGAGAGAGAGGGAGAGGGAGGGGGAGAGGGATATATATATATATATATATATATATATATATATATATATATATAGATAGATAGATAGATTCGAACC
>NC_134790.1:32273198-32298198 GCF_046742065.1 Oratosquilla oratoria
AAAGGAGGGGAGGGAAAGGTAGGGAGAGGTAGGGGAAAAGGAGGAAAGGATGTGGAGGGAGGGATAGAGGATGGAGGGAGCAAGGGAGGGTAGGAAGAGTGGGCGAGCGAGACAGAGATAGATAGATAGATAGAGAGAGAGAGAGAGAGAATAGACGAGAAACCAATGGTAAAATACAACCATAAATATCTGTTTGTACATTAAAAAAAAAAAAAAAAAAAAAAAAAATCACAACTAACATATGAAACCCAAGATAACGTCCGACAGGGGCGCGAGACTGCCCATAAGAATAGAAGCGTTAGTAAACAGCAGTCCATAACTTGAACCCTTGTTGCTCCTCCTCGGCTGAACGAAATCCACCTCATGTGGGTGATGTGTTGGTAAACAAATTCTTTGGTGACGAAGGACAGAAGCGCTGGTGAAATAGGGACCTTACGTGACTTTCCATGGAAGCAGAGCGACCTGGCACGCGAAACTCACTAGGAGTATCTTCATTTATTTATTTTTATTCTATTTCTACCAAGTGCGAGACCCTATATTATCTATTCATCTATCTATTCGTATTTGTTTTACAAAGGATTACAAAGGCGGAGCATGCCGACAGGAGACCTTTTAGTCCATATCTAGGTCGGATGCGAAAAAAATCATAATAATAATAAAATATGGGAAAGGTGGAGGGGGAAACACGGGTCTTTATCTGATTATCGAGTTTATTCCTGACCGGTTTCGCTTACAATAGCTTCTTCAGAGGAGTGTTACTCTGGGTCGAAGTTGGCGGTGTATATAGTGAGTCAGGCCCACGTTCCCTCCTTGCGGAGTGGTTGGTGGCTGGTTCCAGTACATGTCAAACAGCACCGGTACAATATAATACAATAATAGTAATATAATAATAATACAACACAACACGATCTATGATACAATATACAATATAAAATATAATATATAATATAATATACCAAATCATATCATGGTATATCACATTATAATACAACATAATAATTAGCATCGATATATAATCAATAATAATAAGGAGGGAACGTGGGCCTGACTCACTATATACACCGCCAACTTCGACCCAGAGTAACACTCCTCTGAAGAAGCTATTGTAAGCGAAACCGGTCAGGAATAAACTCGATAATCAGATAAAGACCCGTGTTTCCCCCTCCACCTTTCCCATAATTTGTCCCAATGTCTCTACAATAATAAAATAATAAATAAAAACTATAATAATGTAAAATAACAAATAAAATACATAAATACATGCATAGGTATAGTTAAATAATAAACAAACAGGTAAATAGTGAATAATAATAAATTAACATATAACTAATAATAAATGAAAATCAGACAGACACCCAATTTCCTATTTCATTTACCTTTTTATTCTTATTATTTTCATACCAATTGCGAGGCTCTATTTCTTATTTATTGACACATATATATATTCATTTTAATTTCATTTCTACCAACAAGGATGTCCCTTTTGACTTTACCTCCCTTATAAAGGGAAAAAATGCCCTTGGTATAGATAGATTTTTATCAACTGTGAAACCCTAATTTTGATTTATTCCTTTATCTATTCCTATTTCTATTTTGTTTTGTCATCTTCGAAGTTCCTGCAAGAACCCAAGAGGTTCTTGTAGCCTTCCGAAGTGGCCCGGCAACCACCAACGAACTCGCGGCAGCGTCCCCAGGACGATCTCACCCCTTTAAGTGATGCTCCCCACTTCACATATTCGATTCTACAATCACCAATTGCCCTAACTAGCGCTCAGTGAAACAAATAAACAAATACATAAAACAGAATAAACAAACAAATAAAACAGCATAAATATAAATCTATCTGTCCAATGTCCATTTACCATGGCCTCTTCCCCCTTATACTCGTAAGGGAAGTCATTGAAATAAACAAACAAATACATACATAAATAGAATAGATAAACAAATAAAACAGCACCAATATGAATATATCTATCCATATATCAAGTGCCTCTTCCCCCTTATAGGGGAGGTAGCCAGCCAAGGCACTCACCCACTCCCACCCATTCCACTTCTTTCCACTGTTTGCCTCTTATCTTTGCTCCTCGTGGTTGAATAGAGATAGAAATAGAAAAAAGTAAATATATATATTAATAAAACCTTACTTATCTTTACGAGAGAGAGAGAGAGAGAGAGAGAGAGAGAGAGAGAGAGAGAGAGAGAGAGAGAGAGAGAGAGAGAGAGAGAGAGAGAGAGAGAGAGAGAGAGAGAGAGAGAGAGAGAGAGAGAGAGAGAGGAAGAGAAAGAGAGAGAGAGAGAAAGGCCAAAAGGTGGGCCAGAGACACCCCACCAATCCTCCCTCCCCTTCCCCTCCCCCATGACCCTTGTGGAGAGCAGGAGGCAATATCTCCGGTAATGTCCCCCTCCAAACACAACAATAACTCTCGAAGCGTCACAGGGGCCCACTCTTCGCCCTTCAGGAGGGGGGACCTAAGGGCTCCGTGGGTGGATCTCCGATATCCAGCCATTAATGAATCCATCATAGGAGGAGAGGACCTGGCCAACCAACAAACAATTCCATCACAGAATGAGCACAAAACCGTATGTGTGTGTGTGTTTTGTGTGTGTGTGTGTGTGTGTGTGTGTGTGTGTGTGTGTGTGTGTGTGTGTGTGTGTACCTACATACACACACACACAATTATATATATATATATATATATATATATGTCACATCATCCTCGAAAATGGACATGTTTATATATATATATATATATATATATATATATATATATATATATATATATATATATGTGTGTGTGTGTGTGTGTGTGTGTGTGTGTGTGTGTGTGTGTGTGTGTGTGTGTGTGTGTGTGTGTGTGCGTGTGTGACACGTACCTACACACCCACATACACACATATATCACATCCAAAGAAATGCAGAAAATGTCCAAAAATATTAATTCCTTCGGGAAACTTTCTGCTACTTAATTTTTTTCTTTATTTATCTTCTTTTCGAAGGCAATAAAACCTAAAGCACCATGCAGATTTCGGTGGAACTTTGTCACAAAAGTTCCCCTGATACCTCCTAACTTGTGCCCCAAAAACTTGGCTTTGTGGTATTTTTCTTTTTCGAAAATCATAACTCAAAATTCTCGGGGCAGTCTTACGAGGGAACCGGCAGCCACCGCCGCCGCCGTCGTCGCTGCCACTAACGAGGCGAAGGAGTATCACCACTAAATGCCTCCTCGCTATCACTAAAGCCACCACAATCTCCTCCTCCTCCTCTTCCTTCATGCCCTATTTCAGTTTTCTAATATATATGTATATGTATATATATATTTATATATAGATATATATATAGATATATATATTTATATGTATATATTTATATATATATATATATATATATATATATATTTATATATATGTTTGATTGAATACGACAGCATTATGGAAGTTGTTAATTTTCTTTCTTGTGTTTTCTATTTTTCTAATTATATTCTTCCCTTGGATAGGGTGGGTATAAACCAATTCCTTATAATTCTCCATTCTATTACACGACGTTTCGTCTCTAAAAAGATATTTATTGTATCTTTAAAAACAGAAATACCAGAAGATGTCTTTTTAGAGACGAAACGTCGTGTAATAAAATGGAGAATTATAAGGAATTGGTTTATGCCCACCCTATCCAAGGGAAGAATATAATTAGAAAAATAGAAAACACAAGAAAGAAAATTAACAACTTCCAGAATGCTGTCGTATTCAATCAAACATGTTTAAAAGAGAACCTGCTCCCAAAATACACTAATATATATATATATATATATATATATATATATATATAATAAAAATAATGATAATACATTTCTCAAAGGCTTTTTGCCCCCTTACAAGGGAGGTAGCCACAAAGCAAAGGCATAAAAACCACTCCCACCCATTCCATCCCTATCACACTCCATTCCCCTCCACCCTCTTCCCTCAATCTTATCTAGGCGCCTCCTTTATTTATAAATTTATTTATTTTATTATTAATAATAATGATTAAAAATCAATTATTATTATTATTATTATTATTATTATTATTATTAGCATTATCTTCGAGATAATGATAATAATAATAACAATAATAATAATTATTATAATAAGTGATAAAATATAAAAATAAATAAATAAAAACAATAATAATAAAGAGGAGACTTCGGCAGCAAGAGACGGAAGACAGAAACGTTCTCTACTCCGAAGCCAACTACCTCCTCCCACCTAAACTTCCTTGTTAGGCGACCCTAACAACCAATTCATCTCTCTTCTTGCTTGCGGTCTTCCCCTTCCGACTCCTGCGTCATCAATCAGCGATCGATTCTGTGCTTCCCAGACGCCAGCCTCCGGCCCTGCAACCTCATCGCAACGACATAGGCTGACCATATACGAGGGACCATACGGTCTGTGGGAATCATGTGCACACTCTTTCCGTCCAATCTGAACATATTCCTTGCATATCCGAGATCTTGCCCCCCCCCCTATCTCTCTCTCTCTCACTCTCTCTCAGCCAAGCTAACGGCATCCACGCCCTCACACACCCACGCCCACTGCCGCTACCGCTCGCTCACGCCCACACGCTGCTACCTCTTCCTCCTCCCCTCCTCCTCCGCCTCCTCCTCCTCCTCCTCCTCTCCGGTTACCCTGACGACTTGGCAGCCTCTGATCGAAGTCCTCATCGCTTTCACACGACGTCCACACTTCTCCGACGCCTCCCGGACACGTCTGGGACGCCTCCACAGGAACCTCTTCATTGCAGGGGAGGCGGGGAGCCTCCTACCTCTCTTACCCTGCCTCTAGGGTCCACTGTGGACATTTAAACCTGGTCCACGTTGTACCAAAACTACATAAACAAATATTAATTCGTTACCGCATCAGCACATCGTTAAATATATATATATATATATATATATATATATATATATATATATATATATATATATATATATATAAACAAGCTTTGCCTATGTGATGCTGTTGCTTGGCCACCTGGTGAAGACCAAATCAACACTAAGTAAAACACTAAGTTTCCACTAACTACCACTGATTTTGGGAGTAGGGCCCCACTAGGGACGCACCGTGGCCCACCAAGGGGTCCATGGATCTCGGGTAGTGAACCATTAACTTATAATACGACGCATTCTGACGTACTCTTTATTCTGACTCTTGTCAAACGGTTTTATTCAGTCAATATTTGGGGGGGGAAGGGAAGCGGGGAATGGGAAAGGGGTAGGGGTAGGGGTAGGGGGAGGGGTAGGGGGAGGTAGGGAAGTGATTTTTTATGCGATGGGGTAAGAGGGATGGGGTGTGGGGGAGGGGGAAAGGGATATGGGGTGTGGGGGGAAAGGGGGGTAGGTAGGGGAGTGGGGGAAAAGGGCATTGGGTAAGGGGGAAGAGGAGTTGGGGGGGTATGTGGAGGTAGGGGAGTGGGAAGGAAAGGGGTATGGGGTTTGGAGGGAAGGGGTGGGGAGACGGGGTGGGGGGGACAGGGGGGGAGAACTAAATTGAAGCTCAACACCTTATTCACCCAAGGGGAAGGGAGTAAAGGAACTCCCCTACACCAGACTTGAGACTTCCTGTTTTCCTCCACACTCCCGTCCACCTCGAACTCCACATCACTCCATAAAAATCCCCTCTACACTCCACACTCCTCCACACGAAATCTCCACCATTTCTTCGCCATCCATCACCCTCCAACTCTTCCGAAGTTCGGTTCCACTTACTCCACCTCCACCTACTCCACCTCCTCCACCCTTCTTTTCCGACGTCCCCTACCACCTCCGGGACACGGGCAGACCGCCCAAGTCGAGGCCAGGGTGGAAGCTCTCCACAGTCTATGGAACGTGGGATTGAATTCGTCACTGTGGCAGACTTAAATGATTTCCTTCTGGTCAAGGAGAAGCCGGTCCATCGGGATTTCTCTTACACGCAATCGTTCGTTCTTGGCCACAATGAAGACTATAAAGTCTGCCACTGCGTAGAAAGGGAGTGAAGACCCCTGGGGGAAAGAGGAAGGAGAAGAGGAGAGGAAGGAAGGGAGGAAGGAAGGGAGGAAGGAAGGGAGGGGGAAGGAAAGAGGATGGAAGGAAGGAAGAGAGAGGAGGAAGGAAGAGAGGGGGAGGGAAGGAGAGAGGGAGAGATGTGAAGGAGGAGTAAAGAAAGAGGAAGGAGGGAAGGAACGAGGGGAGGGAGAGGGGGAAGGCAAGAGGAAGGAAAGAAGGAAGGAAGGAAGGAGGGGAGGAAGGGAGAGGGGGAAGGGAAGAGGAAGGAAAGAAGGAAGGAAGGAAGGAAGGAAGTAGGGGAGGAAGGGAGAGGGGGAAGGAAAGACGGAACGAGAGGAGGAAAGGAGAGGGGAAGGAAAGAAGGAATGAGGGGAGAAGGGAGTTGGGAGGGAAGCAAGGGAAGGGAAGAAGAGAGGATGGGATAGTGGGAGGGAGAGAGTTATGATAGAGGGAAGGAAGAAAAGAGTGGAGGAAGGAGAACGTCTTGGGCTCTCTCTCTCTCAACACTACGACGCAGGATACCCTTACAGACACACGTGCACCCCTCCGCGGTGCATCTTTCCTGAGAACGTAGTAATATGTATAACTCGTTGGAAAGAAGTAAAAGCATGAGTAGGTGGTCAGATAAGTGCGCAGCAAGCACGCACGCACGCAAGCAAGCACGCACACACAGACAGAGAGAGAGAGAGAGAGAGAGAGAGTAGAGAGAGAGAGAGAGAGAGAGAGAGAGAGAGAGAGAGAGAGAGAGAGAGAGAGAGAGAGAGGAGAGAGAGAGAGAGAGAGAGAGAGAGAGAGAGAGAGAGAGAGAGAGAGAGAGAGAGAGAGAGAGAGAGAGAGAGAGAGAGAGAGAGAGAGAGAGAGAGAGAGAGAGAGAGAGAGAGAGAGAGAGAGAGAGAGAGAGAGAGAGAGAGAGAGAGAGAGAGAGAGGAAACGACGCAGGCCGGAGACGTTATTACGTCATCCGATCCCTACCTTATCACGTGACACATGCCTACCTGACGTCAGAGCGGAAATTTATGTTTATTCAATCGTCAAGTTTTCATTCGCCTTCATGAAATTTTGACTTTTATTTGCTGCCCAAAAACTCCCGTGACAGAATACTGCAATACATTACAAAAACTAGAAATGTGTGTATGCATGTATGTATGTGTGTGTGTGTGTGTGTGTGTGTGTGTGTGTGTGTGTGTGTGTGTGTGTGTGTGTGTGTGTGTGTGTGTGTGTGTGTGTGTGTGTGTGTGTGTGTGTGTGTGTGTGTGTGTGTGTGTGTGTGTGTGTGTGTGTGTGTGTGTGTGTGTGTGTGTGTGTGTGTGAAAGGGAGAAAAGAGACTTATCATGGTCTTGGACGACGTGCTGGACGCATGATCGACAGCTATTACCGTCCCGAATGTGAACTCACGAGCCCATATGGCCCCATCTAGCGCACGCGTGCGTGTGTGTGTGTATTCACTTGGTCTTTGGATCACGTATTGGACTCGTGATCGACAGCTATTTCCCTCCTGGAAGAGAGCTTAGAGCTCGTAGGTCCGATCTATGGGTAATGCTATACCTTGCACACACACACACACACCCAACTCCCCGCCCACGAGAGTCAGAGTAACGACCCGAAGCGCAGCGGTACCGAAATAATTTCGGCCCTGGGCAGGATTCGAACCAAGAACTGCGGGCCACTATGGTGGCAGTTCAGCGCTCTACCAACTACTGTGTGTGTGTGTGTGTGTGTGTGTGTGTGTGTGTGTGTGTGTGTGTGTGTGTGTGTGTGTGTGATAAAATCCCCACCTACCTTCCTACCCCTTCACACCATCAATACAATCTCACCAAACCGTATCAAACCTACCATGCCAAGACACAGAAGCTGTGCCGACCTCCAGAGGATAGACCAACGGTCCTGCAGTGGCCCTCAAGGCTACTCACACACACACACACACACACACACACACACACACACACACACACACACACTCCACGTTTCGTCCATTAAATCTTACCTCCACAAAATGCTTAGTCGAAAGCCAAAGTACAGCAACTAACCTGGAAAAGGAGAGAAAACACAAATTAATTATCCGAGTGACAATCAAACATCAAGATTACTTCCAAGAGGGACGTCATATAGAATCACCTCCCAGCTGGCCGTCTGGAGGCGCAGCTCGACCGGATCTACAGGATTCCACCAGAACTGCGGGACTCCACCGGATCTACAGGACTCCACCGGATCTACAGGACTCCACCGGATCTACAGGACTCCACCGGATCTACAGGACTCCACCGGATCTACAGGACTCCACCGGATCTACAGGACTCCACCGGATCTACAGGACCTCTCCGGATCTATAGGACTCCACCAGATCTACAAGATCCCACCGGATCTACAGGACTCCAGTGGATCTGCAAGATTCTATCAAAGCTACAGGATTCCACCAGAGGGTTCCACCGGATCTACAGGACTCCACCGCTCTATTGACAAAATGTCACAATTTACTTATTTCAGAAAATGAGATTTATATATACTAAGAAGATAAATGAAATAAGATAAACAAATAAAAAATCAAAGTTAAAAAAAAATCTAGGATGGTCGACAGAATTGTATCAACCTATCATCGTGTACCCAAACCCCACAATCTTGAATACGACAATCCAGTGCGCAATCAGGTCAACCCAAACAACCTAACCAGACACGCCTCCACCACGCTTATGTTATTCTGTTCATCCCTGAAAACTGAACAATGTAACTTAACATCCACTAATTACCACTAGATTATGGTCCATAATCTACTTTGTGACATTTGTGGCTACCTAGGGAGAAAGAGGGAGAGGGAGGGAGAGAGAGAGAAAGAGAGAGAGAGAGAGATTATCCTTAGCGCATATATTAAGAACCAATATTGCATGATAAGCAATTAATATATTCCATAAGCCTAGAATAAACACTTCATACATACATACACATACATATATCAACCAGTCATTTCCTCTAAGAGTTGGGAACCACTGCATATATATATATATATATATATATATATATATATATATATATATATATATATATATATATATATTGTATATGCGAGAT
This sequence comes from Oratosquilla oratoria, assembly GCF_046742065.1. Lineage (NCBI taxonomy): Eukaryota > Metazoa > Arthropoda > Malacostraca > Stomatopoda > Squillidae > Oratosquilla > Oratosquilla oratoria. The sequence continues at coordinate 32,282,280 of NC_134790.1, forward strand.
CTAACCTCTCGTCTGGGAGGGTAACAGTTGTCAATAACACGCCAATGCACGTGACCCAAGATCATCGTGGATCACACACACTTATACGAGTGAAACGAAGGCGATATGACCGGACTAATGCACTAGTCGGCAACCCTCGTCATCTTCCACACATAGGCAGGGCATGAAGCACTTGACGCACACTCAAGTAATTGAGACCCTAAAGGAGTAGGAGGAGGAGGAGGAGGAGGAGGAGGAGGAAGAGGATGTGGTAGAAGAAGATGAGGACGAGGAGGAGAAGGAGGAGGACAATGTGGTAGAAGGAGAATATGGTAGAGGACAATATGGTAGAAGAGGAGGTAGGAGGCTATGGTAAAGTACGAAGAGGCAGAGGAGGAGGAGAAGGAAGAGAATGTAGAATAGGAGAGAGATAAAAGAGAGAGGAAAAGAGTCCCGAAAATAAAACCATCAAATATATTGTAAACATCAAGGAAAGAAAGACAGGAGATGACAAGATCCAGAGTCGAGTACAAGAGGGAAGAGAAGAAGAAAGAGGAGGAGGAGGAGGAGAGGAAGAAAGATAAAAAGAGAAGAAGTAGAAGACGAAGTAAAAGAAGAAGAAGAAGAAGAAAGGAGACACGGACAAGTAAACCAAAACAGAAAATGATCAGAAGAAAGTGAGAAAGAATCAAGTACAGGAAAGAACTTAAAGGGGCAGAAATTGGAGGAGGAGGAAGAGGAGGAAGGGGAGAAGGCAGAGGGGGGAAGGAGAACGAGTGGAAGAAGACGGAGAAGAAGGAAGAAAAGGAGAGAGAGAGAGAGAGAGAGAGAGAGAAGGGGGGAAGGAGAAAGAAGAAAAGGAGGAGAAAGAGAAGAAACAGGAGAAACAAGAGAAGGAGGAGAGAGAGGGGAAGGAGGAGGAGGGGAAGAAGTGGAGGGAGGAGAAGTGGAGGGAGGAGAAGAAGGAGGAGGAGGAGGAAGAGAAAAGGTCAGACTATTCAACCGATCCGTCATCATCAAATTCAGTAATGGTGCAGCTTCCCGTTCCCTTCGAGATCATGCACATGAGGGGTTGCCGCATGTTTGTCCGCATACGCGGGTGTATGTGAGTATGAGCTGGTTTCCGAATGTTTGTCCGCATGTATGCATGCATGTGTGAGCACATGCGTGCATGCATGTATGTGGAAGCATATGCGTGTGTGCATGTGAGTATGTGTGTGCGCATGTGTATGTATGATTCACCACGGTCTTCTTGGATTACGTGTTGGAATCGTGATCCTCAGCTATTATCCTCCGGATGAGAGCTCAAAGTGAGCGAGTGAATCTTTGTGATAGTGATGTGTCGAGTGTGGTGCGTGCGTGCGTGCGTGTGTGTACATGTGTGTGTACATGTGTGCACGCGTACGTGCATTTGCGCGAGTTGAAGGAGAGACGGAGAGAAAGAGAAAGAGAGAGGGAGAGAGAGAGGGGGGAGAGGAAGAGAGGGGAAGAGGAGACAACGTTACTACAGACAAAAGGGAAAAGAAAATAGTAGCTGAGAGCAAGAGACGAGGGGGTGTGGTGAGGGACGTCGGAGTGGAGCGGGCATTTCTACAATGATCCCAAGGTCCAGTTGCTATGGTGATGGGTCCCCCCACTCCACTTTCAACGACGAAGCCAAAACATAATAAAATCTTATAAATTAAAAAAACAAATTAAATAAACTAATAAACATAAATCAACAACTTAAAGAATAATAAAATTCAATAATGGAATAAAATAAATCTAACCAATAAAATAAAATAAAGTGAACAAACAGGTAAATACACAAGTGAATTATATATATATATATATATATATATATATATATATATATATATATATATATATATATATATATAGAGAGAGAGAGAGAGAGAGAGAGAGAAAATTAAAAAAAAATCATAGATTTTTGTGTACAGATGCTAAGAGACAAACACGACCGAAACCATAACTACGCCCGACAATTCAATTCACCAATCAAGAACACCGCCAGAGTTCCCTACGTATCGCACAAAGCAATTGAATGGTAGACATAGGAGGGGACTTGTTACCCACCCCTCCTTATCTACTTATTCTTTCCTCTATCCATTACTTATTAATCTACATATATAATCACTATAAACCCACTATCGGAGAAATAATATCGGGAGTACAGGAAAACTGTATATTTCGACTACTATCTGTAGTCCTCTTCAGCAGAATGAAGAAAACTACAGATAGTCGAAATATACAGTTTTCCTGTACTTCCGATATTATTTCTCCGATAGTGGGTTTATAGTGAACATTTACAAATGTGTTATAACATACCAGTTTCCTACATATATAATCTTATTAATTTTATTCATTTTTACTTCATTCTCCCCGCGTAGAGTCAGGGCGAAAAGTATCCTTTGATTCGGCAACCCCTCCATAAGGTGGATTAAGCCATTTCCATACGTATGTACTGGAAACATAAGGACTGGTTTCTTGCCTTATGGTAGCCTTGATCAAACAAGATCCGCCCCTGGCCTGTGTTTCTGACCCACCTTTCTGCTGGGAGTAAAGGGGCTACCACACTGGGCTATTTCTTCCTCCAACCTCCGATTAATCGGCTGTACCGCCCACCTCCAGAACTTTTTCCACCGTAAAATCACAATGGCTAACTATTTTGTTTTCTCAACAAAAATATATGGAATGCCATTTGATATGCTCAAGGAAAATAATTTGAGAGAGAGAGAGAGAGAGAGAGAGAGAGAGAGAGAGAGAGAGAGAGAGAGAGAGAGAGAGAGAGAGAGAGAGAGAGAGAGAGAGAGAAAGAGAGAGAGAGAGAGAGAGAAAGAGAGAGAGAGAGCCCAGTATGATAACGCCTTTAGGTATCAGTATTTTTTTTCTCAACAAAGATACATAGAATGCCATTTGATATGCTGGAGGAAAATATATTTCCTTCAGCGTATCAGATCCCTTCCCGAACGCTGCGGGCTGCAAATGTGCTCCAACAGTCGGAGGAAAAATAGCACAGTGTGATACCGCCTTTGTGCATCCTTAGTACAATACAAAGTCACAAAAGGCGTAGCTGAATCCTTTGTACTACATCGAAAGTAGGCCCTTATGTATTGCAGGGAATGCAAATGCTGAAGCTGAAGTATGGCCAACGCCTGAAGCCTTAAGAAAACAACTGAAACCAGCGGGTTACTCACCCCTTTTCGATTCTCTCTCTCTGAACCGTGAAATCTATTTGACTTTTCCGTCATTTCTGTTTTCCACTGAAGAAGGAATAATCAGCCTTATGCTCTCAGACATTAGTGCTCCAAGTACTTTAACTCGTGCTATTGTTTATACTCGAATATGTATACATATATATATATATATATATATATATATATATATATATATGCGCGTGTATGTGTGTGTGTGTGCGCGCGTCTGTTTATGTGTATGTGGGTTTCCGTTACCTAAATACACATAATTTCCACATGCACATACTGTACATAGTTTACATAAACATATACGCACACATGAATACGTGCGGGCACACAAACACACACAAACATGCACACACACACGCACACACACACACACACACACACACACACACACACACACACACACACACACACACACGTACACACGAACAAAGCACCTTGTTCTACGTCCCATAAATATCTCTGAACAGAAGACAAACAAGACGGGGACGTAGACACACATGTGGCCCCCGTCTTGTCTATTGCAGTTGTTATCGATAAGATTTGGCTCTTCGGCGGGGGTTGTCAGACACCACGGTGGCACCAGGGGGTTGTAAACGGCCGGATATTACGCCAAGCAGTTACGAGTAAGATATGAAGACTTTACTAAGATGGTCATGATGGAGAGATCCTGGTTTAATGTGCACTTTATGCATGCATGATTACGTATGCGTGTGTGTGTGTGTGTGTGTGTGTGTGTGTGTGTGTGTGTGTGTGTGTGTGTGTGTGTGTGTGTGTGTGTGTGTGTGTGCGTGTGGGGTGTGTGTGTGATTCACCACGATCCTGGATCGCGTGTTGGACTCGTGATCGACAGCTACTAATCTCCCGGATGAGACCTCAGAGTTCAGATATGGCCCGACCTTTAGATATTGTTTTATGGCCTTATAGACACACACACAACTCCTTGCCACGTGCGTGTGTGTGTTCGTGTGTGGGCGAGTGTACGTTTCCAACACAGACTGATATCCCATCAAACTGGAAGCCACCACAAGAACTCAAAATTTTCAAACCCTACAGGAAGCGGAAGGGATAGGTAACTCTCTCCCTCTGAGAGAGGAAACTAGTCTCACAACGAACACGACAGTGCACGGACTCATCGAGCTGCCTTTGAACAGGGAGACCCAAAACACTCACGGTGGCCTATCACGGTTGCATGAAATAAACACAACACTGCAGGAGCTGCAACAACCGTCACATGAGTAATGTGATGTGAACATGGGGGTGGGAGCTACGCTAGAGACCGTTTGTCTGCACCACATGATCTATATCATTGCTCGGGCCGCCACTTGGCATGATGGCGTACATCATTCGGTGGCTTCCGCCAGCGCAGAGAGTGAGAGTGAGAGTTGTTGCGTTGTTGTTAAAGCCTGTAGTTTAGCATCACTTCCACTCTTGCGCCGCTACTGTGCGTTTTAGAGAGAGAGAGAGAAAGAGAGAGAAAGAGAGAGAGAGAAAGAGAGAAAGAGAGAGAGAGAAAGGGGGAGAGAGATCCTTGGCTCTCTTAGGACATGTACCATGCTTGTCGTCTACAGCAAACGCAAGAGACGTATATTTCAACACACGCTGATACAGGAAAACAGCACTGGAGTAGACGGTCCTTATGTCCTTTACACGAAGGGAAGCCCGGGGGTAGCAGGATAACTAGAACCACTGGAATCCAGAGGCGAGCTAAGGAGGTATTAGCGGCTTTGGAGTTACTCTGGATACAGACTTCCACATTGACAACGTGAATGTGCTGGAACAACCCAGGGACTGGGATCACGGGTGGGAGAACTCAATGGAGTGGAGGTGTAGTGGGAGGTTTGACGGGTAGTTACTGTAGTTGTTGTCGTTCCCTCCACTGTCTAGTCGAGCAGTCCCGTTTCCCTGAGGAACGTCACGGCTGGGACGGGGTTATCCCACAAATCCTTTACAGAGTGTATAATGTGTTGTTGGCCTGCGTGATTGTGTACAATGCAGTCTTCCATGATTTGTACAGTATGCAGTGAAGTGATGAATCCTGGACAGTTATCTGCCATGCGGTCACCCAGCCTCTTCTGGTAACTTAGAACTGTAGTAGTAGTGGTTGTAGGTTGTAGAGGTGATGGTGGCGGTGGTCAGAGATGACGATGGGCGATTGTGGACATACTCAAGAACTAGTTTACCAACAGAGTGGTTAATAAATAGAATAGACTTAGTAACCTAGTAGTGAGCGCTGAAACAACTGGTTTTTAGAGAAGATTAGACAACTTTATGGATAGGGATGATAGGCGGTAAAGGACATGGAACTGCCTAGTGAAGGCCTTATGGTCTCTTGCAGTCTCCTCCATTTTCCCCATAGTGATAATAGTGGGTGATAGTGGCGAGTGTTGACAACTGTGGTGGATTGTGTTACTGATAGTGTTAATTCAAATACATGTAAACAATCACCAAGTCACGAAAATAGTACCTGGCAACAGGAGGGTTAGAAATAATGATGGTCGGAGTATTTGAGCGTAACAAAAGGATCAAGATATGCAGCAAAACGTTCTCATACAATTCCAAACGTGCAGTGCAGGGATTACAAGCCGCACGGATTCAGGAGGAAATGATAAAATTATATGCGCACGCGCGTGTGTAAGTGTGAGTGTGAATGTGTGTGTATATATGTGTGTGTGTGTGTGTGTGTGTGTGTGTGTGTGTGTGTGTGTGTGTGTGTGTGTGTAAACGCGTGTGTAAGCGTGGGCGCTGGGTATAGCCCAATGAAGAATGGCGGGAAGATTGGTGCGTGTGGTGACCGAGGTACTCGTAGTAGTGGTGGAGGTGGTGGAGGTGGCACTGCGGCTGGTGTTGCCATGGTTTCGCCACTTGCTGTGACAGCTTCCTTATTAGGCCCTTTTCCAACCGCTAGGTGGGTGGGCGGCTACCGTGTCCACGCTTGTACGTGGCGGCCATCGGACCTCTTCACACGGCGCGGCCCAAAACCACACTCCACGTTATCCAAATCATGTTGGAATTCCATCACTACTTGAGGACTTCCTCATCGAGCGAGAAGACATTAATTTCTGAAGGCATATTCTACCCTGTGTGTGGACAGGGGGGCACGAAGCCCCCCGGGATTCAGTCACTCCGAATGAAAGGGGGCATTTGCCATCGGCCCAGCTATCAAAAGACAAAGTAAAAGGACTATTTGGTCCACGAGGGAGCGAAGGAAGGGAAGGAGAGAGAGATGCAGGAGAGTAAGAGAGAGAGTAAGAGAGAGAGAGAGAGAGAGAGAGAGAGAGAGAGAGAGAGAGAGAGAGAGAGAGAGAGAGAGAGAGAGAGAGAGAGAGAGAGAGAGAGAGAGAGAGAGAGAGAGACGCCGGGATGCTGTGAAATGTATTCATCCAATTAATACGGATTAAAAACATTTTACTAATATACATATGTATAGGCACACGTGCGCGCGTGCACACACACACACACACACACATCACCACTTAAACACACAGAGAGACACGACAAACACAAGTTTTCGAACACAAACACGGACAAATTTATCCAGATTCAGACGCGTGAAGCTCGCACGACCCTCACCCCCCTCTCTCTCTCTCTCTCTTTACGTGTGGCTGTGTGTGTGTGTGTGTGTGTGTGTGTGTGTGTGTGTGTGTGTGTGTGTGTGTGTGTGTGTGTGTGTGTGTGTGTGTGCGTGATCGCACGTATACGTTCAACAAATGACACTGGAAAAAAGTATACCAATAGAAGAAGACCTTGAACTCCACAACAAGTTGAGATGGAGTTGGAGGGAGGGGGAGAGGGAGGGAGGGAGGGAGGGGGAGAGGGAGGGAGGGTGGGAGGGAGGGAGGAATGGGGAGGGAGAGGAAGAGAAAGGAAAAGGGAGAGAAGGAGGAAGGGAAGGAGTGGGATAGATAAAGAAAAAAGCAAGGTGAGAATAAGGTCCTATGGAAGTTCAGGGATGCAAAATTATTATGTGTTCATCGTTAAACATCCGTATTGATAATTAATGTAACCCATTGGTCCACACCCAGTGTATGATATATATATATATATATATATATATATATATATATATATATATATATATATATATATATATATATATATATACATATAGTCTTAATTCTCAGTGCATATACGATTTTTCATTTGCGAAATTTTCGAGGCTTACATTTTCTTTCCCCCTTTTATCAAAAACAACAACAAAAAACATTCTACCATTATAACTAAACTTCTCATATCTAATTCCGAGTAATACTAAAACTCGCGCGTGCGCTTGTGTGTGTGTGTGTGTGAAACGTCCCCCCTCAGCTGAATAAAATAATCTGGCGACATCCGGACTAAACACACTTATCCATCTAAATCCATGTTTTGCACAATGTCTAACGCCTCAGTTCAGTCGAGACACATCCGCGTAGTGTGGATGCAATGACACGGGACCCCATGAGCACAGCTTCAACCATGTATACTATAATTAGATAAACACGCACATATACAAAAACCATGTCCAATCACGTAAACGACTTTAAGGCAAAGTTTGATGAGTGGAGGCAGAGAGACGGGACTCCATGAGCACAGCTAAAACCTCATATACTACATCTAGGTAAATTACACCCACGCACACACATGCACCCACGCATGCACGCACACACAGGCACGCACGCGCGCACCCACACACACACACACACACAAACATACACAGGCGTATGCATACACACGTATACACATACATAGACACAGATATACACATACAGGCGCATACGCACGCATGCACGCACACACGCATGCATATACACACACAAGGTAAATACATGCATTTACATATACATATCTTGACTGCTTCATATGCATCAAATGGAGCTTAAAAACAGTCTACGTTCCGAAACACTAAATTAAATTTATATCTTCAGCCCCGACGCTTTCCAGCGAATCTCAAAAATTAAATTAAAAATTCCTTTTTTTTTTTTTCTTATACCGCATCAGATCTCCATGGCAACCGTTTATGTGAAAGGTACACCTTTCAGTTCTGTACCATGATGTGCACGTGACGTAGCTGCCGCCAGGTGATTTTAATAACCCCAGGGTGCACTCCCACCCCCTTGGGGGAGTTGAGGGAATGTGGGAGAATGTTACATAACGACTGACTCCCACGTAGAAAAAAATCCCACTGGACTGGGCGACCACAGGGAAATGAAGAATAGAGTAGGAATACCCAATGGGCCCATTTCTTGATCTTCCATGTCCATTTCATTACCTCTGACATGGTCACCCATCAAACAAATAGGCAAATAAAAGGTGAGGAGCATACGCCAGGAGGCGCATAGCTCCGGCCGAAGTCGTCATATTTGTGCTATTATGCGCTTTGGGGACTGCTGGGGCAGATAACACTCACTGATGGGAATCGCAGGGGAGTGCGAGATTCGAACTCACAACTAAGCGAATGCAAGACCAGCACGCTTCCGATTACGCTACCAGCGCATGAACAAACATAATAACAATAATAATAATAATAATAATAATAATAATAATAACAGGCGACGTTGATTGGTGTTCCGGCAAAACACGTTGCCGAGTCCCTTTCTTGTCATGTATAGATTGGCCAGATTGACTTCGAGCATTATTCCTCTGAAGAAGCCACTCAGGTGGAACTAGATAGGAATAAATGTATTTCCCTCAGCCCGTGTTTCCTTTACCACCTATCTACATTATCCACACATTTGTTCACAGTAATAATAATAACGTTAAACATACCTATTTTTTCTTTCCACGATTCGAAAACCTAACCATCAAAGTTTATTTCTTTAACCCCCCTTCCCCTTCCCCTCCTCCCCCTCTCCTCTCCTCTTTTCCCTCTCTTCTTCCCTCTCCGCCCTCTCTTTAGCCACCGGACGTTGTCACCACCGCCAATGCCCCGCACGCGACAACAGATTTTTTTCCAGCACGTCCATTAGCATTATAGGTCATCAATCTCTCTCTTTCTCTCTATCTCTCTTTCCCCTCTCTCCTTCTCACACACACACACACACACACACACGAGCTCTGAATTCTCACCCAGGAAGGTAATAGCTATCGAGTCCAACACGTGATCGAAGACCATAGTGAATCACACACACTACCTTTCTCCCCTCTCTCCCTTGCTTTTTCCCCTCACCTTTTCACACACACAATATTCTAACCCCACCCACTACTCCCTTCCTCTTCCTCTCTCTCTCTCCTTTTCACACACACAATATTTCAAACGCACCCTTCTCTCTCCCGTCTCTCTTATGCCTCTCCTTTTCATTCACAATATTTCAACCCCCACCCCACCCCACCTCTCTCTCTCTCTCTCTCTTTCTCTCTCCCGAGGGCCCGACAAGTGGGGGGCGGTGGCAGTCCTCATCCCAGCGGATTACGGCGTGTGGTCCGGGCGCTGCTATTAGACGCATCCAGTCTTCATCGATCTCCCCGAAGTCGGTGTCCCTCTTCCCACCGACTCCTCGTCGGAGACCCAGGAGCTCCCATGCTTGCTTGCCTGCCCCGCCTCAGCTTCTGTCTTGCCCCTACAGACGTTCTCTGCCCACCAGGATGATTGTGCCCGATTAGCCTTCCTTTGGTTTTGTCTCAGTCTCGATCTGCCTTGCGTCTATACGCCATTGCCTCCCGGCGTTTGTCGAACTTCAGGCGTCTGCCTTGCGTAATGCCTGCCTGCTTGTCGGATTCTCAGCTTTTATGTCTATCAAAACCGAACGAATGATTATATTCTGTGCCTGTGTGTGTCTTGTACTCTCACATTCCCGTATTCCCCCCACTCTCTCATATTTCAAGGTAAACCCCAGAATCCTTATTCCGTGTATTCTGGGGACTCGTACTCCCACTAGACTTCCAGACAAAGTGAGAGTGAGAGAGAGAAAGGCCAACTCTTTAAAAAAAACTCCTGGGACAATGAATATATATCTTCTTAATCAAATGAGTAGTTCCTGAATTCTACACTTCTCTCCTTCCTCCCCCTCCTCTCTCTTCCTTCCTTTCTCCCTCCCTGCCCCTTCTCTCTATTCCTTCCTCCCTTCCTCTCTTTTTCTTCCCCCTCTCTCTCTCTCTATTCCTTCTCTTCCTCTCTTTTTCTTCCCCCTCTCTCTCTCTCTCTATTCCTTCCCACCCTCTGCCCCTTCTTCCCCTCACTCTCGCCCCCCCTCTCTCTCTATTTCTCACTCTCATCTTGTCCCTCTCTCTCTCTCTCTCTCTCTCTCTCATATATCATTTGAGTACGTTGGAGGGCGTTTCCAGTCACGACCAGTCACCGGTAGACAGAACTCCCGAGGCCCCGACTGACGATGTAAACACAACTCTTTGCACCGAAGTACTTCGCCTTCCTTCGATGCATTTGTCTTGCAACAAGTTTCGTGTTTGCTGAACTAATACAACGGTAAACTTGAGAGCTGATCTGCATAATTTAAAATCTAGAAATGTTCAATGTTCGTAACTCGTGATCATGAATTTACGCATGAAACAAGAGTACAAGGTGGGCAATATTATATATATATATATATATATATATATATATATATATATATATATATATACACGTGTGTGTGTGTGTGTGTGTGTGTGTGTGTGTGTGTGTGTGTGTGTATGTGTGTTGTCACGTACCCAATGTCCATGCTTTTTTTTTTCTTTCTTTTTCTTTTTTCTTTCTTTCTCGTGGTGGTTGTTAGTTGTCAACCAGCACGTAGCTTTTACCCCCCCTTATCTGTCAGCTGTGTAGACTAGTGTCACACGCAGGTCAACATTGTCAGATCACAGCGGGTGGTTTTGGTGCCCTGCCCTCAAGTCAAGTAAGCCGTGAGCGTAGCGTTTGGGCGTAAATTACCAACTTGTATTTTTTGGTTATATTTCTCTTATCATTGTACTTTTTCTTTGATGTAATGTAACCAGGTTTATTTATTACAATTTGTAACACAGTTACCATATGTCAGTGCACTGCGACGTACTCCAATTACTGTTTTGTATTTAAGTTTTAACATATGGTTACAGTTTCCATCACTGGTAGGCTGGACGCGCATCGCGCACTCGAGTCGCCAGTTAATTATCTTGTTGTCTTTCTTTTATTTTCTTTGTGTTAGTAATAAGGTTTTTGGATTACGTACATAACATTCTTGTGTGTGTAATTTAAGGTTGTGTAAGTGGTTAGGCTGTTTGCTGTTGTACAGATTTGGATAGGAAAAACTTCCTTTTGCTGTACCTTTCGGCTCCATTGACCTCTCAGGTCAATTGCGAGTATTTTTGAAAGGCTCAAACCTCTCTCGTCGCTTCTTCCTCCTCAAACTCGTTTCGAGTCGGCAACCGGCCATCCGTCTCCTTTTCGGAGACTTTTTTCCTACAAGGCCTGTCAGTGGTTTTTATAGGAAGTACGTCCTATGTCTGGTGCGGGGGTTTTTGTTAGGATTTTAGGTCTCCCCTTTTTATTGGTGTGTCTTACGGCCTTTTACCAATTTGTTCTTTTGAGTGACCTTGTTAATATATTCCCCCCACCTTTTGTTTATCCTCATTACGTCCTATGTATGGTGTGGGGTTTTTAATAGAAATTTAGGTTACTTTATTTTATAATTGGTGTGACGTACGGTCTTTTACCAATTGGCTTTGTGAGTGACCCTTGTTCATTTGTTTCCTACACCTTTGTTTATCCACATTACACGTAAACAAAGTGTTAGTTAAGGGTTGTTATTTCTCGCATGATTTCCTTGTCTTCTGATTTAACTTATATTAAAATAAATACTTATTTGTTTTGTTACCCAAGTGCTTTCGTTGTTATTGCTTTGTGTAAATAAATATTTAAAACGAAACACTCTTTTCGTTCCTGGAAAAATCAGGGTAAATAAATTAGATCTACTTTAAAATATTTCCTCCTCCCAAAAAGTAACAATATATATATATATATATATATATATATATATATATATATATATATATATTATATATATAATTGAATATTACCGGCTCTTCGAGGTGGCTAGACATGGCCTTAAGACTATGTGCCTACGGTGATTTCACGCGTTGACACAAGCGGGATCGAACCACCTAATTAATTTTTCGCCTACAGAAACTTGCGCTCTTCCCCACCACCCTTCCCACCCCTCCCCCACGTTCGTTAGTCAAAATCAATATTTGATATATATATATATATTATATATATATATATATGTGTGTGTGTGTGTGTGTGTGTGTGTGTGTGTGTGTGTGTGTGTGCGTGTGTGTGTGTGTGTGTGTGTGTGTGTGTGTGTGTGTGTGTGTGTGTGTGTGTGTATTTACCTAGTTGTATTTACCTAGTTGTATTTTACGGGAAGGGGAGCTATGCTCGTGGGTCCCGTCTTCATATCTCATTTTATCTAAACTATTTTTAAATTCATGTATTGTTTTTGCACACACCACTTTCTCATCTAACTTGTTCCAACTGTCTATTACTCTGTGAGGAAAGCTGTTCTTTTTCAAATCTCTTCTGTAGCTGTCTTTTTTTATTTTCTTTCCGTGTCCTCTTGTATTTCTGTCATCCCATTTTATCAGATTCTCTCTATCAGTAATTTCTATGCCTTTCATGATTCTGTAAATAGCTATCAAATCTCCTCTCTCTCTTCTTTGCTCTAGTGTCTGTAGTTTAAGTTTTTGTAGTCTCTCTTCATATGATAGTTTTGAGAGTGTTGGTGCCAATTTTGTAATTGCTCTTTGTATTCTTTCAAGTTTTTTTATACATTTTTTTGTACATGGTGACCATATCGTTGCTGCATATTCCAATCTTGGTCTTATCAGGGTGATTAGGATTTTCCTCACCATTTCTTCATCCAGGTATGTAAATGCCACTTTGATTGTTCTTATTGAATTATAAGTTTCTCCAAAAATCTTATTTATATGTTTCTCAGGTGACATATTATTCATAACAATGACTCCCAGGTCCTTCTCATTTTCTACTTTTTTTATTCCTTCTTCTCCCAAATTATATGATCCTGTTATTCTGTTTTTGCTTTTTCCAAATTCCATTATACTACACTTTTTTGTATTGAACTCCATCTCCCACTTCCTACTCCATTCTTGTACTTTATTTAGATCTCTCTGTAGTGATTCACAATCTTCTTCAGTTTTCACTCTTTTCAGTAGTTTTGCATCATCTGCAAAGAAGCTCATATAGCTTTCAATTCCTTCATCCATATCATTAATATATATAGCAAACATTATTGGGGCCAGAACTGTTCCCTGCGGGACACCGCTTATTACTTCATTCCATTTTGAGTGCTGATCTCTTATCACTACTCTCATTTTTCTTTCTTGCAAAAAGTCTTCCATCCAATTTAGCAATTTACCTTGTATTCCTCCTTCATATTCTAATTTCTTAAGCAACTTCTTATGTGGTACTTTGTCAAAAGCTTTTTTTAGGTCTAGAAATGCACAATCAGCCCATCCATCTCTTTCTTGTATTATATCTATTAGCCTTGAATAGAAACATATTAAATTGGTGACGCATGATCGTCCTTGTCTGAATCCAAATTGCCTTGGATTTAGTACGTTGTTTTTTTCCAAGTATTTTACCCATCTACTTTTGATCATTCTTTCACAAATTTTTGCTATTGTACTTGTTAGAGAGACTGGTCTATAGTTGGTAGGTTCTTCTTTATTTCCTCCTTTATATATAGGTACTATATTTGCTTTTTTCCAATCTTCTGGAACTTTTCCTTCTTTTAAGGAACTGCTTATTATGCTATGTATTTTGTCTGCCAGTTCATTCCTGCATTCTTTCAGAATCCAGTTTGCTATTTCATCTGGCCCATGCGATTTTCTGACATCAAAATTACCCAAGTGTGTCAATATTTCATTCTTTGTTACTTCTATTTCTTCCATAGGGGGGACTTTTTCTTTCCACTCAATCTCTTCAGGTTGTATATTTTCCCTTGTAAACACTGATTTAAAATGTTTGTTCATAATTTCTGCCATTTCCATTTCCTCAGTGTATTCAACTCCTCGTCTTAATTTCTCCAAGTCTTGTTTGTTTTTCAGTTTATTGTTTACAAATCTGTAGAATAGTTTTGGTTGATCTTTACACTTTTCTATAACATCTTTTTCATATTTTCTTTTTTCCTCTCTGCACTTTTGTACATATTCATTTCTATAATCAGTATATATTTTCCATTTTTCAGGTCTTCTGTCTTTTTTCCATCTGGTCCAGGCTTTGTCTCTTTTGTCTTTTAACTCCCTACAACTTTTGTTGTACCAGCATTTTACATATTCTTTTTCTTGTTTTTGTCTTGGGACATACTTTTCCACTCCTTTTTTGTAAATTTTTGTCAAAATATTCCATTTCTCTTCCACTGATGTTTCTTCTTTGTATATTTCTTCCCAGTTTTCTTGTTGGAAGAATTCTCTTATTTTATCAAAGTTTGTTTTTTCATACATCATTCTTCCTTTTCTATATTGTTCATTTCTTTTCATATATTTTTCTTCATATCACTTTTACCTATTGGTGTTTTATATTCAATCTTGTCCACTATTCTAGGTTCAGATGTAATTATTAAGTCTAGCCTCGATGGTTCTTCTTCATTTCTATACCTAGTGTTCTCTTGTATCCATTGTGTCATTGAATGGTCAGTAATCATCTCGAGTAGAGCATTTCCCCATGAGTCATCACCACTCTTTACTGTCATTTCTTCCCAGCAGATTTCTTTGCAATTAAAGTCGCCCATCATAACTATTCTTCCTCCGTCTTCCATTATTTTAGTTAATGCTATCTTTGTGTCCTCTAACATACTTTTATGTTCAATCTCCTCCCATGAGGCTGTTTTCGGAGGCACATAATTGATCACAAATTTTCTGCTCTTCTTATCTCGGTCTTCCACTTCTATCATAATCATCTCTACTGTATTCTTTCCATATATGACACCTTTCACGTTTATATCCTTCTTAGTCAGGAACATAACTCCACCCCCTTGTTTTTTCTCTCTGTTTCTAATCCAACAATTGTATGCATCATGTCCTACACTGTTGGGTGGTAGTGGGCCTTTTAATTTTGTTTATACAATTCCCATTATGTCCGGTTCTTTTTCTTTCAAATAATCATTCAGTTCATTCAATCCTGTTATCAATCCATCTATATTTGTGTATGACGCTCTTAGTTTTCTGCCACTTCCATTGTGTTCTCTGTTTCCCTTATGTTTTTCTTTAGTATGTCGAACTGCTTTATTTTCATGTTCACTACTCTCCAATAGAATCTCTCTTTCTCTGACTCCGTTCTTTCCTCGTTTTTTGCCTTAGCTTCAAGTCTTTTCTGCTTTTCTGCCTCTCTTTCCTCCTTATTCATTTCTCTTTTTATCCATACCTTTTTATATTGATCATTTGTTGCTAGTTTCCCTGTTTTGGATAGAATTTTCTCTGCCGTTGTTTGTGACCTGAATTTAATCTTAATTGGTCTGGTCTTATCTGTACTATATTTTCCGAGTCTGAATTTTTCCTCAATTTCCTTTATAATTTCTGGTTCATCTTCCTGGACTAATTTTAATAAACTGCTTACTCTTTCATTTTCCTCCTTGATTCTTGCGGTTCTATCTGGGTTATGTTTCTCTTCCATTCCTAATATAATTATACATTTCTTTTTGTCAGCTAATTCTCTTACTATATTCTCCTTCTGTCTCATCACTTTAATAACTGAGTCTTCATTATGTTCTTTCAATTGCTGTTTGACTATGTCAGTGAATGAAACCTTATTCCCTTCTTGGGTTGTTCTC
>NC_134790.1:32305698-32325698 GCF_046742065.1 Oratosquilla oratoria
TCTTAAACTCATTACACTAACCAACACGACACTAAAGGAACCACACCACGGAGATCCATGTATTGTATTCTTAATACACGGGACCACTAAGGAGTATTTTTAACCACTAAGCCACTAACAAGAGAGAACACGACACTCTCACAGTCACACAGAACACTGAGTAAATCCGGGAGAGAGTGAGAAAGAGAGAGATAATAGCAGTATATTGGCGACATCTACCGGGGGCAACATATAGATAAGATAATGCTTATCGCCCTTTATCAGTCACCAGTACATGAGATCATGGGACACTGGTATAACCAAAGGAAGTGGATTCAGGACTCAGGCACTCCCGGGAGTCTGGGGAAATGTCCGGGAAGGAGACTCTAGCCGGAAAACGTATAAAAAAACATACACATATTGACACCCAGTCAGGCATGTGTGTGTGTGTGTGTGTGTGTGTGTGTGTGTGTGTGTGTGTGTGTGTGTGTGTGTGTGTGTACCTATGTATATGGATACGGGTACATACGTGTACGTGTGTGTGTGTGTGAGTGTGAGTGTGTGTGTGTGTGTATTCACTTGGTCTTTGGATCACGTGTTGGACTCGTGATCGACAGCTATTTCCCTCCCGGAAGAGAGCTCAGAGCTCGTAGGTCCGATCTATGGGTAATGCTATGACCTTTCACACACACACACACCCAACTACCCGCCCACGAGAGTCAGAGTAACGACCCGAAGCGCAGCAGTACCGAAATAATTTCGGCCCTGGGCAGGATTCGAACCAGGAGCTGCGGGCCACTTTCGTGGCAGCTCAGCGTTCTACCAACTATGTGTGTGTGTGTGTGTGTGTGTGTGTGTGTGTGTGTGTGTGTGTGTGTGTGTGTGTGTGTGTGTGTGTGTGTGTGTGTGTGTGTGTGTGTGTGTGTGTGTCTCTCAGACATCTTCAGTGCATCCCGGTCGCATGGCCGCCTCAAGGTTCTGAGAAACTCTTTAGTAACCTGTCTGTCTGTCAATCTGTTGAGAGTTTCTATGATACATTTCCTAGGGCGATATTATTCTACTGACACACACACACACACACTCACACTCACACACACACAAATAGCCTTATACACATATTAAACAGAAATCCTCTCGATAGGATCTTCGTGACGATATCCTTTGCCCCCTCCCCGGGCTATAACGTTTATATTCTTTTCAATGAAAATAACAAATGTAACGTTTCCGGAAACGTAACATTTCGCAGCGGCGTTACGGGCACGATACGTAACGTAGCGCAGCCCACGAAATGAAACAACAAAATACACACGATACGGGAAGGCGTCGGAAGGTGAAGGGTCTGATGGGGCAAACAGACCGGAGGAGATGAGACCTTTGATCGAGGGTCTGCAATATTCCCACGTGGCGGAACATAAATCTGAAGTCTCCTGGAGTAGTCTGCTGAAGCCTGCTGAAGTCTGCTGAATTCTCCTGAAGTGTAGTCAAGTCTGCTAAGGGAAGTTATGCCCGTATATTCTCATATCATTCGTCCCCCACTCCCGCCTCTCTCTCTCTCTCTCTCTCTCTCTCTCTCTCTCTCTCTCTCTCTCTCCCATAAACCTCCCTGTGTCCAAGCAAGTACCTGAGGTAGGGCGGAGAATGAGAGAAAAAAGAGAGATGAGAGAATGGGTGGGTTGCAGAAAAAATGTGTGAGGAAGGTATAGAAGGAGAGGGAGAGAAAGTGAGAGGAAGAGAAAACGAGAGAAAGAGAGAAAGAGAGAGAGAGAGATGAGCGGAAGGTGGATGGGAGGGTTGGATGAGGAGGAATGGAGTAGAAAGGAAAATGGAGGAAGATGAGAAGGAGGAAGAAGATTAGAAAAAGGATGAGGAGAAAAAATACGAAACGTATCAAAAGGAGACGAAAGAGAAGAGGAGAGAGAAGAAGGGGAGGAGGAGGAGGAAGAGAAGGAAGAAGAGGAAGGAGAGAAAAAGTTGGTGGTCCTTAAGATAATCATGCTTGAGGTCCTTCAGCTGGGCATGAAGACGCACGCAGGGAGGTTGTTATCTGAGGAGGAGGAGGAGGTGGGGGAAGGAGGGGGAGGAGGAGGAATAGGCGTATGAGGAAGAGAAAGACGAGCAGGAAATGGAAATGGAGTAGGAGGAGGAGGAGGAGGAGGAGGAGGGTGCGGAGAGGGAGAAGGGTTAGGAGCAGGAGGATGAATAAGAGTATGAGGAGGAGGAGGAGGAGGAGGAGTAGGAGGATGAATAAGAGTACGAGGAGGAAGAGGATGACGAGCAGGAAGTGGTAGAGGAACAGGAGTACGAAGAGGAAGAGAAAGAGGAGTAGGAAGAGGAGTAGGAAGAGGAGGTGAAGGTAATGGGAGGTGGAGAGGGAGGGTGAGGATGAAGAATAGGAGTAGGAAGAGGAGCAGGAAGAGAAAGAGGAGTAAGAAGTGGAGGAGAATGAGGAGGAGGAGGAGGAAGAGGAGAAAGAATAAGATCAGGAGAGGATGAAGAGAGGCGGCAGAGGAGAAAGAGCAGGAAGAAGAAGAGGAGGAGGAGGAGGAGGAGGAGGAAGAGGAACATACAAAGGATTAGTGTCTACAAAGATAGGGACACCAAGTGAAGTGAACTGGAGAGATAGATAGAGGCAGAGAAAAAGAGAGACAGCGAGAGAAGGAGGGAGACAGAAACAATGCCAGTTGACGTTACACCTGCAGCACAAGTGACGTCACACATGCAGCACAAGAACAGTGACCTCACACCTGCAGCACAAGAACGGTGATGTCACACCTGCAGCATAAGAACAATGACGTCACACCTGCAGCACAAGAAAAGTGATGTCACGCCTATCACCGAATTGAAGGGAGAGAGAGAGAGAGAGAGAGAGAGAGAGAGAAAGAGAGAGAGCAGAGGAGAATGCGGGAGAGCGGGAGAAAGAGAGAGAGAGCAGAGGAGAATGCGGGAGCGGGAGAAAGAGAGAGAGTGTGGGTATTGCTGTCTTAACGAGCTGTCGTTAAAAAAAGGTGTTTACTTCTAAAGTCAGCATTACTAAGCTCCGTCCTGACGTCAGCAGCTGGTCCCCATGCCGATCTTGTGATGAGGGTTGCAGGAATTGATGATGATTGTGATGACGATGATGATATTAGTGATGATGATGCTTATGGAGGAGGAAGATGAGGATGGAGGAGGAAAACGAAGATGAGGAAGAGGAGGAAAAGGAAAAAGAGGAGGATGGGGAAGAGGAGGTGGAGAAGAAGCAGGAGGAAGAGGAAGAGGAGCAGGAAGAGGAGAAGGAAGAGGAAGCTGAAGAAGAGGAGGAAGATCTCTGCCATCAATGACAACCACCGCACACGTAAGGCCTTGCAGGAGTCTCCACAGCCACCTGACAAGGAGGCTGTGCAAAGCGGCTGTGTCGGCTTTAGCGTCGGCGTGAGCATGACCAATCCTCTCACACGTCAAACCGAGACAGCAGCCGCCACCGCCGCCGCCTTTACAGCCACCAACGCCGCCGGCGGCGCCGAGTCTGACGGTTACAAAGTTGAGGTGCTCTTCGCTGACAGCTTCATAAATGATCTGTGTGGGGGGAACATGGCCGCGCAAGAGCCCCATCCTCATCCTCATCCTCCTTCTTCGCGATCTCTATTTCCTGTGACGATCCTCGAACTGCTCCAAAGACTGGGAAAGCGGGGTATATCACTCTTCCACATGGCACAGGCAGTCTGCCTACATCGGGGCCAGGATAGGATTAATACTATTATCATTATTTTATTTTATTTTTTTACAAAGTCCATCTTGTGCGGCACTCCAAGTGGCTACTCTAAGTCATATTCTTTTAACCTTTTACAGGTGGGAACTGCTTCAAGCCGGCGTGCTGCATACACTCGACCCATGACCGAACAAGACATTACCATTGAGGGCACTTTACTTGTATTCCGTCTACCGCCAAGCGATTTTATTCATCCGAGGGGGAGACCCCACCAAGCCCCCTGAGATTTACTAGATTTGGGTGCTCACTATCCCACTCCCACACAGTGGGAAGTGAGAAACCCTGGTAGGACAAATCCCTCTATGTTTGTGCCAAGTCGCTGTTTTTTTTTTGTTTTGTTTTTTTTTTGGGGGGGGAGAGGAAGGGTGACGTTGGGTCGCTTCCGCATCGGGTTACGGGCCTCGAACTCACGACAATCTGATCACGAGTTCAAAATGGTATCCATTAGACTAACACAAATAAATTCTAATTATTATAAGAGTAGTCACAGACCTCACGCGATTTTATTTCATCAAGTGGGCATCCCGCAAGAAGAACGAGGTTAACGAGAGGTTTAACAAGGAGTTTAACGAGGAGTCCGAGACGCCTTCTCGTTAATGTGAGAACGTCGCCGTCGCTTAATTCATCTAAAGGTGGCGGCACTCTTGGCATTTCTCGCTAGCATGCTACTTTGCTTTTGGTACTTCGTTTGAGCAGAAACGAGACTTCGGTTACGATCTTTTCTTTCTTAAAAGTCCAAACGTCAAATTACCCTTTACTCATGAAGTGGTTCAATGCGAACTAAGAATGTTAGACACATTGTTGAGATATTTTTACGGAGGCTTAGAATATTGTAACCAAAGTCGTTTCTACTCAAACGAAGTAGCAAAACCAAGTAGCATGTAAGCCTAGTGTGCCGCCATCTCTAGGAAATCGAAGTCTCCGGAGATGAATCTAAGCGAATGTCGTCCACAAAGGAAGGCCTTTGTGGCTGAGGTCAAGTGTCGGAAACGAGGTCATGGTGTCAAGAACGTGGTCTTTCTTTCTTAAACGATGTCTTGGAAATCAGAGTCTTTGCTACTCCAAGTAAGGTTAACCCCACCTCTCTCTTACACACACACACACACACACACACACACACACACACACACACACACACACACACACACCAGCCAAAATTCATATGCATAAAGAACGCAAGGAGCCTAGGCCAGGAGGCGCTTAGAGACTGCGGCCGAAGCCGTCACCATTGCCCTATTATGCGCTTTAGGGACTGTTGGAGCAGATAACTAACAGCCACTGCTGGGAATCGGAGTGGAGCGCAGGATTCGAACCTACAACTAAGAGAATGCGAGACTGCGCTTCCGACTACGCCAACAGCGCACTTACATGCCTAAATATGATACATATATTAGCACATATACATCAAAGATACATTATATTGCCTTTAACGATTAAGATGGCATTATCATCATTCTACTAATGGTGTATGACAGTTCGAAATCCTAAAAAAAAAAAATATGATAATAAAAAATTAAATAAATTTTAATACAAGCAACGCCACCCCAATGTCCCCTGAGCTGTCAGTCTTCTCCATGGACCAAAAGGGCTCCCTCTACCTGACACGTCACAAGGCGAAACTTGTTATATTATTGACAGTCAGCAGCGGAGGCAAAAGAAAAAAAATGCCAAGAAGATAACGAAAAAGAAAGACGACGATGAAGAAGAAGAAGAAGAAGAAGAAGAAGAAGAAGAAGAAGAAGAAGAAGAAGAAGAAGAAGAAGAAGAAGAAGAAGAAGAAGAAGAAGAAGAAGAAGAAGAAGAAGAAGAAGAAGAAGAAGAAGAAGAAGAAGAAGAAGAAAAAGAAACAGAGGAAAAAGAAGAAGAAGAAGAAGAAGAAGAAGAAGAAGAAGAAGAAGAAGAAGAAGAAGAAGAAGAAGAAGAAGAAGAAGAAGAAGAAGAAGAAGAAGAAGAAGAAGAAGAAGAAGAAGAAGAAGAAGAAGAAGAAGAAGAAGAAGAAGAAGAAAAGCGTCGCCGCAGAGTTCCGGGAACAGACGCGCCCCCCGTGCACGCCACGGCCGCACGGAACGCCACGGCCGCACGGCACGGTATACCGCTACCGCCGCCACCCGCGGTTCGTTTAAGCCGATTATTATGGAGCTACGGCCGAGATGCTCGCCTCTATTGAATCGCCCACGACAATCAGCCTGGGCGTCGAAGGCTACGCATTTTCCCATCCGCTTCACAAGATTTTTACTTTCAAGAAAGAGGGAAGAAAGAGGGGAAGGGGAGGTGAGGGGAGAGTGAGGGGAGAAACGGTAGGTAGGTAGGTAAGACGGGAGGGAGAGAGGGAGCATGATAGTGAGGGAGGTAGGCGGTTGGGGAGGGAGGGAGGGAGGGAGGGAGGTAGGTAGGTTTGGGTTATGTAGGTTGGTATGTACGTAGGTGGGTAAGTGGAGGAAAGGAGGTAAGTAATTAAGTAGGTAGGTGGGTAGGTAAGGAGGAAGGTAAGAGGGTAGGTGGAGGGAAAGGAGGTAAGTAGTAGGTAGGTGGGTAGGTAAGGAGGAAGGTAAGTAGGGAGGTACGAAGGTAGGGAAAGATGGGGGAGGAAGATAGGTAGGTTTGTTAAGCCGAGTTTACGAGTATATGCCAATCTTAATCGCAACGTACCCACTAATAGTACAATCCATGAAACTTTAACACTACATTCACAATGAAAAGTTGAGGAGGAAGGAGGAGGAGGAAGAGGAGGAAGAAGAGGAGGAGGAAGAAGAGGAGGAGGAAGAAGAGAAGGAGGAGACTACACTGAACTACAATAACAAAACATGCGGACAGGAGACCTTTTGGTCCATAAAGAGGCCGGATGTCGACACGACGACCAGAAAGGTGGGAGTTGAGAAGGTTGTGGGGCGAGGTCGAGGGGGCCGGGGGGGGGGATGAGGCTAGGGCGGAGACGAGGGCCGGGGGTAGGGAGGGTGCAGGGGCGGAGTGTCTGGTGAAGAGGACTAGCTGTCTCGAACCAAAAGACAATAACATTAAATTCATCGAATGCAGACCCATGCGTGAATGGATTCATTCTTCGAGGCTTCTGGAGAGGTCCCGTATCAATCAATCAATTCATCAATCAAACAATATGTCCCTAATCTCGTGGAGGTGACTAAGTGTTACAACTATAAGAACATAAGAATGAAGGAAACTGCAAGAGACCATAAAGCCTACACTAGGCAGTTCCATGTGCATTACCACCTGTCATCCCCATCCATCAAACGCGTTCTTCAAATCCACATTCTACATCAATGTACGTTTTGCTCCGTGCGATTACTAGCTTATCACAGCCAATGGCGGGTGACGGGCATCCTACTCGCTGGCATCATATTTGGCTCAACGCGTTGGTTGTAGGTTCGGTTAATAAAATGATCATCCTCGTACTTCGCATCTCGAAGCAAAACAGCCCCGTCATGGATAAAAAAAAGTGCTCTAGACAATCGTTCGACGATCGTCATTGAGCCATGAACGATCATCGCTGAACGATAACCGCACCCGACCGAAACGTACCCAGCCTTTCCGGGAGTGTGCGGTCAACAAGCTTAACACACGCAAAATGTACTACCTACCAATATGTGCAATGTGTACAATATGTACAACTAGCCGCAACGGTTCACCAACATATTACTCTACGAAACAGGAGACCGTAGTACAGCGTCAGCCTGCGTCGTACTACGATGTTACAATACGTAGTACATGTAAAAGTACATTGTGAACAAACTGCCGAAAGCGCTCTGGAGGACCTATTTCTATTTTCATTCAATTTCCACCGCGCTGGTGGAATAAACCAAAGCGTGCTGGTCTCGCACTTGCTTAATTGTGGGTTCGAATCCTCCACTCCTCTCCGATTCCCAGCGGTGACTGTTATTACCTACTCCCAAACAGTCCCCAAAGTGCATAATAGGGCAAAAGTGACGGCTTCGGTCGAAGCTACTCAGTGTCTCCAGGTGTAGGCTCCTCATCTACGGTGGAGGGAAGGGGGAGAAGCGAGATGTGGGAAGAAGGGGGAGGGGAGAGGAGAGGGTGAGGTGAAGGTGGGGAGGTGGAGGAGAAGCGGGATGTGAGAGAGGGGGAAGAGGGGGAGAAGGAGGAAGAGGGGGAGAGGGAGAGAGAGGTAAGGAAGGGATTAGAAGAGGGGGAGGTGGAGAGGGGGAGGTGGAGAGGGGAAAGGGGGAGAGGGGGACGGGGAGAGGGGGAGGGGAGGTCACCACCTTTCACCTTTCATCTTGTAATCCAATGGAGAATGGCTTGGGTGTGGTGTGTGTTCTGCTCCCCCCAACGCCCCACGCCCACGTTCCCTGCACAGCGCCAGGAATGTACACAAACACTCGTGTACATAAAATGTGCTCATGTACATAGGAAAGCATCCGCGCACACATAGAAACACAAACACACGCGCGCGCGCGAGCGAAAATGTATGAATATAAATACTAGTATTACATGCACAAAGAAGCCCACACACGCGTATACAAAGACATATGCAAGGGCTCCCATACTCCCTCACAACCATACATTCTCTCTTTCTCTCTCTCTCTCTCTCTCTCTCTTTGTACTCGCATACACCCACGTTCCACGCGTTTCAAAATCAAATAGCAAACATAAAACAGCCACGAGTGGGCTCCCGTTTGCATGCGGTCATTTTTGAGGCCATGCTGTCGGCCACGATGCAAGCCTGAGCCGCAATTAAGTCTACGTTAGTTCTCGGTATCGTTTCTTCGGTGCCGCGCGCCGTTTGCCGCGTTTACCGAGACGCGCGAAGCGGCAATTTGCGAATCGCAACTTTTAACCCATTCAACTCATGTCAGCCGCTTGTGGTGTAGATACGAAAAATCGGATATGGTAGGCCTCGCGCCGGCCCGTACATCCGAATATCATCTGATGCGGCTTGACCGCGCGAGGACTGACGTCATATTTTTCTGGTGTTTGTTCAAACATTTTGGTGTTTTATGATTTTTTGTTATATTTGACCAAGAGTTAAACACTCGTCATTCCACTCCCACGCAGTGGCAAGTGAGAAACCCCAGGTAAGACAAGTCCTATCAGTTGCGGCAAGCCGGTGGGTTTTATCGACCGGTGTTTGGGTCGCCTCCCCGCCTGGCCAGGGCTGTTGGAACTCGCAATCACCTGCTAATGCGTTCAACACGGTATCCACTGGGCTATTGCGCGACCCTCGTAACTCGTTTGATATAATAATGTTCATGAATACTTGATGTAATTTTTCCTATTCATTATTATTTTTACTTATATTTAATAATGTTAACATGTGTGTGACATACTTTCTATTCTATCAAACTGTTTATCTCTATTTTATTTTGTTTTATTTATTCATTTATCTATATTTTCATCGAATACCCGCCACTGATATGGGAACAGAAGACACACGATAGAGAGGGGGGAAAGAACAAGCGAGAGAGATAGACAGATAGAGAGAGAACGAGAGAGAAAAGAGACGGGAGTAAGGCCGGGTCCAAACCGAGCCTCGTGCAGCGCTGCATGAGGCAGTTGGCAGTGTTGAATGCAGCGCCGTGTCCACACTGTCTATCAGCACTGTCACACTGTCGGTGTAGAGCCGACCGGATCCACACCGAGAGTGTGACAGTGCTGACAGATAGTGTGGACACTCGGTGCTGCTTTCAACACTGCCAACTGCCTCATGCAGCTCTGCACGAGGCTGCGCATGGACCCGGCTTAAGAGAGAGAACCAAGACGATACGTATAACTAATTTTGTTCTTTGACTGCTACTAATGACTTTACTCCGATTACCGCCGGGCGATTTTATTCAGCCCGTGAAAGGATGAAAAATGGAGATGAGAGGAGCCTACACCAGGAGGCGCTGAGTAGCTGCGGCCGAATCCGTCACCTTTGCCATTTGATGCGCTTTAGGGACTATTGGAACAGGTAACAGTCACTGCTGGGAGTCGGAGAGGAGTGCGAGATTCGAACCCACAACTAAAAGAATACGAGACCAGCACGCCTTAGATGACGCCACCAGCGCACATGAAAGGGTTAGGAATGTACATTTGATTAATGAATAGAACTGGCATAAGCTGTGGATAATCTTCATTATGTTTTCGTTACAATAGCGTTGAATACACGCACACACACATACACGTGTCTATAGTCTACATTTATTTTTCTTTCCTGTCCAAGGTCAAACTAATTCAATTACTCGTTTTGCGAGTGGCTTAATCGGAAGCGAGCTGGTCTCGCATTCGCTTTGTTGTGGGTTCAAATCCCCCACTCCTCTCCGATTCCCAAATGTGACTGTAGATACCTGCCTCAACATTCCCCAAAGCGCATAATAGGGCAACAGTGGCGGCTTCGACCGAAGCTACTCAGCGCCTCCTGGCGTAGGCTCCTCACCTTATTTTGTTAAATGAATACGACAATATCGCCGCCAATACTTGTCGTAAGATAACCTGATCTGACCTATCCAACGGCGATATCGTCGTATTAACTTACGTAGATTTATATCAGTCTCAACTCAAAACCCAAACATTCGCATTTAATGTGTTTACATTCAGGCTTCTTCAACTTTACAACGGGAGACAAGAACACCGCCACCATGTATGTCGTAAGACAGTGAGAATGTGGGAGAGACAAAGAGAGGGAGGGAGGGAGGGAGAGAGGGAGGGAGGGAGGGAAAGAGGAAGGGAGAGTCAGGAAGAAAGAGGGAAAGAGAGACAAAGGTAGAGGGAGAAAGAGGGAAAGGGATAGAGAGAGGGAGAGAGGTAGGAAGAGAGGAGGAAGAGAGAGCTAGAGGACAATAAGTAAATAAATAAATAAATAAAAAATAAATAAAAACTTGTGGGTTCCCCGCCGCGACATCTATCGTAACCTGGGGGGGGGGGGCTGCAGCGCGACAGGTTTTTTACGGTTGCAAGTTGTAATTACACCTCTCACCTCGTAATTACAAACAAATAAATAAATAAATAAATACCAGGTTGACACATTTTGGAAAGGCGCAAAAAAAAAAAAAGTCTTATGTACTTATTTTGGTTGCAGCTATGCAATTTCATTCAGTTGTGGGAGCAACTTCCACCACCAACATCACTACCTCCACCACATACGACGCTACCACCCATACCACCACCACCGTCAGCACCACCACCACCACACCCCACCACCAGTCATCATTGGTTAATAAAAAATATAATTTTTAGCATCGCACTAAAACAATAATACATAATTGAATAAATGAATAAGCAAATGGATAGATAGTGCACGCCATTTAGACAACAGGATCCAGTTTCGTTCTGCCAGTAATGCAGGTGATTATCACTTTCCACTCGAATTACATGTCATTCAAAAGTTCAGAAAGAGAACCTAGATAAACTGGAGGGATTAGCGTGTGTGTGTGTGTGTGTGTGTGTGTGTGTGTGTGTGTGTGTGTGTGTGTATGTGTGTGTGTGCGTGCTTTAAGCTCGCGTACACACACGAACATTCGCGCAAAAAAATTCTAAGACACTTTACATTACGCTGATGGCGTAATCGGAAGCGTGCTGGTCTCAATTTCGCTTAGTTCAAGGTTCGAACCCCACACTTCTCTCAGTTTTCCAGCAGTAACTGTGCATACATTATATATATATATATATATATATATATATATATATATATATATATATATATATAACACTGAATGGGTCCCAGTGATTAGACATATATTTTAACAACCACAATACACTTTAATTCTAAGCCATGTCATGTGATCACTGAGTTCGAGTCCTCGGCAGTACCGCATTTCAATTTCTGCATGTGGCTCCATTGGGTCTCCCGCTGTTGATGGCTTAGAATTAAAGTGCATTGTGGTTGTTAATACACACACACACACACACACACACACACATATATATATATATATATATATATACACATATATATGTCTAAATATAAATTTTGTTCTAAAAAATGCTGTGGAAGTCGGGGACAGGTGGTATTACGGTGACACTTTGTCCTAAAAATATTCTTGAAAAAGCGCTTGAGTAAGTCGGGGTCAGGTGGTATTCTTCTTCTTCTTCGCGTTCTTCTTCTTCTTCGCGTTCTTCTTCTTGTTCGCGTTCCTCTTCTTCTTCGCGTTCTTCTTCTTCGCGTTCTTCTTCTTCGCGTTCTTCTTCTTCTTCTTCGCTTTCTTCCTCGCGTTCTTCTTCGAGTTTTTCTTCGCGTTCTTCTTCCTCGCGTTCTTCTTCGCATTCTACTTCGTGTTCTTTTTCGCGTTCTTCTTCGTGCTGGGGATCCCGTGTTGGGGTTCCGCCCCGAGGCCGAAGGGGAAAACGAGGGATGAGAGCGCGGAAAGCTGCGGCCGTAGGCTGTTGTTTGCGCAGCCAAGCCCCCGGCGAAGCCCGCGGCTTATATATATATATATATATATTATATATATATAAACACACACATATGAAGACATCCTCAGAGATTGTAAGAGGAGTAGAGGGAAAACACACCCATATTTACAAAATATTCCAATATTAAGTAGGTAGGTAAAACACAGAAGAGAACAATGCAAGCCAACGTCCCCGAGTGAAGAGAGACAATGGCGCCATATTATGGGGCAACCGGAAGTGACGGGATAATTAGAAGAACAAAGTGCAATTAGGAGAACAGAACGGACGGCAGAGAACACGGTAAAAGGATGCGAATGAATGGGGGAGGGTGTGCATTAACAACGCCGCTAATGGGGTGGGGGAGTAGGGGGGGAGGAAATAAGACCTGCTTCAAGAGGGGGTGTTCCATAATAAAGCGTTGGGAAATGGATAGCGGAATGTGCAGATAACACGGCATAAAGTGTGTTAGAGAGAGAGAGAGAGAGAGAGAGAGTGTGTGTGTGTGTGTGTGTGTGTGTGTGTGTGTGTGTGTGTGTGTGTGTGTGTGTGTGTGTGTGTGTGTGTGTGCACTGATAACTTTGCAGGAAGTGTGGGTGCAATGATATCGCCTTAGAAGGGGGTGTGAAATGAGACCGCCTAAAAAGAATTATATATATATATATATATATATATATATATATATATATATATATATATATATATATATATATATATATATGAATAAATGAAATAAATAACAAGGGGAGGGGTACATTCATAACATTACACCTCAGGAAGGGGGGGGTTGCAATAATACCGCCACACAGGAAGCATGAAATAACGACCCCTGAGGAAAAGGTGTACTATGATCATGGCGTATGATATCCTGTGTACGATATCACGGGGGTACAGTACCTTGTTTCGGAATGCAACATTGACAATAGCAAAGCAAACCTAATGGGTTTGGTGGGAGACTAATAACTAAGCTTTTGTAAGGGAGTGTATTCCTAACAGGTTCCTAGTAGAGTTGCAATAAGCCTGCCATCTATCAATGAATCAATTAATCCGTTGCACCAGGTCTCTCTTGCACAACATCCGCGGCTCCCAGAGAGAGAGAGATGAGGAAAGGAGAAAGGGAGAAAGGGCGGGAGGAAGGGAGGGAGAGATAGAGGGAGGGAGGGAGGGAGAGATAGATAGATAGATAGATAGATAGATAGATAGATAGAGAGAGAGAGAGAGAGAGAGAGAGAGAGAGAGAGAGAGAGAGAGAGAGGAGAGAGAGGCAGCACGTGGGGCCCCACATGGTTGTGCATAAAACTCACTTCTTCCCAATAAGAGTTCCACTGTTCTCCATTCTCTCTCTCTCTCTCTCTCAGACAAAGTAGAGACGATAATACCCATCAAGTGTTTCACTCCTTTATCATTTCCCTTCCCTTTTCCCCTCCCTCCCCCTCCTTCTCTTCCTCCCCTCTTTCCCTCCCTCTCCTCTCCTTCTCCCCTTCTTCCTTTCCTCCCATCTTTCCCTCCCTCTCCTCTCCTTCTCCCCTTCTTCCCTCCCTCCCTCTTTCCCTTACCCCTCTCCCTCCCCACCTCCATTCCCCACCACCAATCTCCCACATGAAAAGAAGTCCATTGCCCTCCTCCTCACCCTCCTTCCTCCTCCTCCATGGAGGGCGACGTTCCCATTTAGGCCAGCGACATCCCTGACGCCTTCAAGAGGCACAGAGACCCAGGGTCTGACCCTGAAGAAGGGCGAGGACGAGGAGGAGAAGGAGAAAGAGGAAGATGAGAGGGAGAAGTAGGACAAGGAAGAGGATGAGGAGGAAGAGAAAAATGAAGAGGATGAAAAAGAGGAGAAAGAAGGAAGAGGGCAAGAAAAAAGAGGAGGAAGATGAGAAAGAGGAAGAAAAGGAAGAGGAGGAGGAAAAGGAGAAAAGAATGAGGATGACAAAGAGGAACATGAGAAAAGGGAAGAGGAGGAGGAGGATGAAAAGGAAGAAGAGGAGGAGGAAGAAGGAGAAGGATGAGGAGGAGAAGGATGAGGAGGGGAAGAAGGAGAAAGAAGAGGAGAAAGAGGAGGAGGGGGCAGCATCACGTCGCGACATCGTGTGTACACATGTGTTGCCCGCATCACTGCTTGCCAGGGCTTTGTATGTGATCTTCCCCAATCTTCCCAACCAGGGCGATGGCTAAGGGAAAAGCCTCCCCCACCCACTCATCCACTCCCTCCACCGATGTCTTGCCAATCCACTGCCACATCTGGAAAAGGACGCCTATGAGGGGGGGGGGGACAGGGACGGACGGGGACACGGACACACACACACACACACGGGGACACGGACACACACACACACACACAACACACACACACACAGCGGGATAAGGATTTCGGGGTCAAATCTATGGACAACACTCTTCCCGAAATTGGCACCCATATATTCGGTACACCGAACAACCTCGCCACCCGTGCACGCCCACCAGCCCGAGATAAGACTCGTTTCTCTCTCTCCCTCTCTTTCTCTCTCTTCCTCTCACCCGATCTTTCCTTTATCGCCTCTATGACTGTATTCGGCGCGAT
This sequence comes from Oratosquilla oratoria, assembly GCF_046742065.1. Taxonomy (NCBI): domain Eukaryota; kingdom Metazoa; phylum Arthropoda; class Malacostraca; order Stomatopoda; family Squillidae; genus Oratosquilla; species Oratosquilla oratoria. Next base: position 32,320,326 of record NC_134790.1, read on the forward strand.
ATTGTTCCCATCGATCGAAACACTCTTTATTGCTGACAAAATAATCGTACTCTCCTTTTCTATTACATATATATATATATTATATATATATATATATATATATATATATATATATATGCGCACATACACATTCTACCACCACTGGCACATTGCCCACATCATGACCAAAGAGGTGAAACATTTGGAAACATTTTGGATGAAATAATAATAATAATAATAATAATAATAATAATAATAATAATAATAATAATAACAATAATTTTAATAATAATAATAATAATAATTTTAATAATATAATAATAATAATAATAATAATAATAATAATAATAACAATTACATTAACATTAATGATAATAATAATAAAAAACTAGATCAGAATGGTACAAGAAAAACTATTTTCACGCGGGTTTTCGACCCAAAGCCCTGAGGGACGCCGCTAAGTCGCGTGTTCTGGCGTCCCTTACAACACAAATTACGAGAAGAAAGCGGCCGAACAGTGCCCGGGAGAGAGAGAGGGAGAAGATGGCCCTTGTTACCTCGAAGTGGCACTCCCCGGACGTGATTTACGGGCAAGCGCGGCTCCCCAAGGTGCACAATATAAACATACCAACCCCAACACTCATAATCCCAAGAACCTGACCAACCTGACCATCCACTTACAGCGTTAGTGTCGTTGTTGTTTTTGTTGTTTTTGTTGTTGATGGTGAGTAACCCATAGTGCTAGTGGATTACGACACTGAAGAAAACACAGATCGCATTGTCACGCTCTAGCCAAAGGTCCTCCACCCTACTTATGTTGTGGTCGTAGATACGAATAGTCTGCAAACACGAGCTTGATTGTGTGTGATGCGACCAATTGGACAGATCTTTCTCTTAAACGGCTCAATCAACCATTCCATCAATTAATCTAGGTGTATCAAACCCTCTCTGTATCTCCTCTTCTCCCTTCACTGAAGAGAAATACCTGGCCAGAAAAAATAACCGTAAAAAATACCTCCTTAATTACACTGTAATTACTATTATTATTGGCACCTCTCCATGATCTACAGTAACGCAAAGGAAAAGAAAAATATGAAGATAGAGTACAGAAGAGGAAAAAGAAAAGGAAGAAGAAGAAGCAGAGGAGAGAAGAAAACGAAGATGAAGAAAATGCCTAAGATGACGATAAAAAAAATAAAATACGACGACGACGCCTAAGAAGAAGATGAAGACGAAGATGAAGAAGATGCCGCTACCTATCTGATAGGGTCCATCCCGAAGTATTCAACTTTTCTTTTAGAAGTTTTTCTACAATGGGCCTCCCGCATCCCCATCCACCCCCGGAACCAACAACGACCGGACAATCGGATCCCAAAGACAATCTTGTCATCCCCGGATGCAGACTCCGACGCAGGCGTTTGTGGACACTTGGATATCACTAAGGCATCGGATCCCTCCAAGGACTGACAAGCAATTGCAAAATAAAAACTTTGAACGCTTACTCGGGAGAGCCACTTTGGATTCGTCCAACCCAAAGTGCATTTAACTGGGCGTGGTCAAGGACTGGGGTGAAGACAGACAGACAGACAGAGGGGGAAAAAGAGAAAGGGAGGGAGGAAAGGGGAGAGGGAGAGAGGGAGAGAGAGAGAGAGAGAGAGAGAGAGAGAGAGAGAGAGAGAGAGAGAGAGAGAGAGAGAGAGAGAGAGAGAGAGAGAGAGAGAGAGAGACAGAGAGAGAGAGAGAGGGAGAGAGAGAGGAGAGAGAGAGAGAGAGAGAGAGAGAGAGAGAGAGAGAGAGAGGGAGAGGGAGAGGGAGAGGGAGAGAGAGAGAGAGAGAGAGTTGTCACACCTGGGACAGGAAAGACCGTAAGTAAAGAGTTCAAAGAAGGCTCGAATTTGTCTTCCACCAAAACATATATGCTTTACTCTGGCTGCCAGCCATACAATTTTATTCAGCTGAAGAACATCTATGGTAATCAAAGGGCTACTGACTAGACATTCTATATAGTAGCTGAAACCCTTCGAGACTAAGAAACAACATAAAATTTACTTCCTGAGTGATTTGAGGAACCACTCGATGGCTGTTGCCGGTTATTCAAAGGCCGTGGGTCTTCTACAAGAGAGACCTGGGGCAAAGGACTGACTGACTACCCAATAGTTTTTTCAGCCTCAGCAGAATAAATTACCAAGATAAAATCACCTGGTTTTAGATCACATACAACTGAGCGAATATGATTTATCATACAAGAGGACACGTGATTATGTGGTACTGTTGTTGCGTGACGTGTCATGGGATTCAGCGCTCACGTGACAAGACAGGAGAGAAAGGACCGACACAACATACAGGCTGGGTCCAAGGGAATGTCAAAAGATAGAGAGCACAAACAGACAGATAGAAAGACAGATGGCCAAAGACCGACATGGATAGACACATAGCCAGGCAGACAGATGGACAAAGACATAGACAAAGACAGACAGACAGACAAGCAGACAGATGGACAAGGACATACAGAGACAAAGACAGGCCGACACAGAGACAGATAGACAAAGACTCGGACAGATAGACGGAGACATAGATGGACGAAGACAGAGACAAAGACAGAGTGACACAGAGACAGATAGACAAGGACAGACTCAAAGAGACAGATGTACAAAGAAACAGACGGAGACGAAGACAGAGAGACAGACAGACAAAAAGAGAAACTTAGATAAGCAGACAAGTTTTCTCTGTGCAACAGGATAAAACTGGATTAATAGGCTTTTATCCTCGCTGGATAACCTACAGATCGCCTCGGATAACTCTGGACCACATAATGTACCACAATCAATACTGGAACTTCTCCTAAGATGAATAAAATTGGACAGAGAAAACTCACAATTACACAACAAAGTTGATCGGGTGTAGGGGACGTATTGTGTATCCCCCTCCCCCCACACAAAATCCCCCCAACCCACAAACACAAAATTCCCCCTAACCACACGAACAGAAACCCCCTTACCCACATACAATCCCCCCAACCCACACACACAAAATCCCCCCTGACTACACACACACAAACCCCCTTACCCATACACAATCACCCCAACCCCCCACACACCCACAATCCCCCTAAACCCCACACACAAATTCTTCCTAACACCCCACACACACAATACTCCCTAATCCCCCACGCTTATAATCTCCCCTAACTCCCCACACAATCCTCCCCTAACCACACACACACACAATCCTTCTCTAACTACACACACACAATCCTCCCTAACCCCCACATAATTCTCCCTAATCCCCAACACACAATCCTCCCTTGACCTACACATACAATCCTTCCTAACTCCCCGACACACACAATCCTCCCCTAACCCCACACACACAATCACCTCTAACCCCCACACAATTCTTCCCTAACCCCACACACACAATCACCCCTAACCCTACACACACAATCACCCCTAACCCCAACACAATTCTTCCCTAACCCCACACACACAATCACCCCTAACCCCAACACAATTCTTCCCTAACCCCACACACACAATCACCCCTAACCCTTCACACAATCCTCCCATAACCCCCACACAATCCTCCCATAACCCCCCACAATCCTCCCCTTACCCCCAACAAACAATCCTCTACCACAATAAATGAATGAATGAATGAATGAATAAATAAATAAATGAATAAATCTCCCAATGTCTGAAGCCTTGCACAATTCTGAGCTCATGTCAGTAACGTCTGACTCAAGGTTTACGTGGAAAGATCAAAATACTGGGAAGCGTTTTTTTTGGGGGGAGGGGGGGGTTATGATTGCAATGTCAAATTTCCAAGGCTTCCAGCCGGAGGATTTTTGCCAGACGTTTGTAATTATCATTTTGTGTCTTTTTGGACCTTTTCAACCGATTCTCTCCCTATATCACTTGGGACTTATACTTCCATATATCTAAAGACACGTACTGAGAGGGATTTGTAAGCAAAATATAATAATGAATCAACTTACCAGTTTGAAGAAATTGTGAAGGGGAATAGATTATGTCTAACAGGGGAAGCTATGGTGACATAGACACTGTTCTTCTTGATGCTCCTCTTCCTCTAAGGAAAAAGCTGAGGACGAGGACAAGAAACGAGAGGCTGAGAGCTCTTGGCCTCGACGCGACGCGCCGAGGGCCGGGATGCGATGACGTCATTCGCGCCGGGCCGCCGCGCCGCCGAGGACTCCCGCCCGGCCGGCCGGCCCGTCTGTCGCGCCCGCCCCCTCCTCCTCCTCCTCCTCCTCCTCCTCTCCGCCGTCTGCCTCCGATGGAGCTGACTTGACCTAGGAGCTTTTCTTCCTTGTTCTCATTTTTTGTCTTCTTCTTATACTCCCTTTCCCATTATACCCCATTCCCCCCCCCCCTCTTCACCTACCTCACCTTCCGCTTTAACTTCCCTACATCTTTCCTTCCTATTTCCTTTTTTTCTTTTCCCTCACCCATCCCTTACCTTCTTCCCCTTTCTTTTCCTCCTTCCCTCTTCCTTCCTCCTCTCCTCCGCCTCTGTAGACACACCCAGTTTAGGAATTCAAACTCAAGGAAGGTCTGTAGATTTTTTTTGTTTTTTTTTTTTCTGTTGGTAATGAGAGGATGAGCCAAGTTCAACAACTCCCAACAACCTGAATGGGATCATGAAGTTAAATCCATGAATTTTTAATAACAATTCCTTAACAAAAGTAATAATGGCAATTAGACAGTGTTGCACTATCTCCCGGGGCACGTGGAGCCTACGCCAAGAGACGCTGAGTAGCTACTGCCGATTCCGTCACTTTTGCCCTACGCGCTTAGGGGACTATTGTGGTAGGTGACAGCAGCCACTCCTGGGAATCGGAGAGGGGTGCGGGAATCGAACCCACAACTAAGGGAATGGCCAGCACGCTTCCGATTACGCCACCAGCGCACAAGCTAGGTCAGGTGACATTCCCGGTCTCAGCGTTCTTCAGCTTACTTGAGACTCCTCAAGTACGACCATCAGCACCAAGAGGTTCCTGAGAAAAAGAACTGCCCGTCTACCTCTCTCCCAATACACAAACATATACACTCATCCTTTCCTCTGTCCTTTTACATCCTTCACTTCCCTTCTTTTCCGTCTCTCAGAGAAACAAAAAACGGAAGAGGAAGAAGAGGAAGAAGAGGAAGAAGAAGAAGAAACGTCCTTACCAAACCGAAGTTCGAAGGTGTTTCCCCGAACTGACTTGGTCTCTTTGACGAAGGGAACATCAGGAGCCTTCTACATCGGCACTTGGTGCGCTCTTCATTTTCCTTTTCCTTTCTATTTTCCGAAACGGGTCTTTAGGGGCAATTTATTTTCATCTTTATTTTTATTAACCTTTTACCGAGATCTGAAGTACATATCAATAAAAATAAC
>NC_134790.1:32330698-32338198 GCF_046742065.1 Oratosquilla oratoria
GGTTAGAAGCACTGGTTACCGGCGACGAAATACAACCAGAAGAGGAAGAAAAAGAAGATAATGAAGAAAAAGATCATGAAGAAAAAGAAGATAATGAAGAAAAAGATAATGAAGAAAAAGAAGATGAAGACAAGGAAGAGAAAGAAGAAGACGAAGAAAAAAGAACAAGAAGAACAAAAGGAAGAAAAGAATAAATAAGAAGAGGAAGAAGACGAAGAAAAAGGAGAACAAAAGGAAGACGAGAATAAATAAGAAGAAGAAGAAAAAGAAGAAGAAGGGGAGGAAGAAGAATCAGAAGAGGAAAAACTAGAGGAAGAAAAAGAAGACGAAGAGGAAGAAGGAAAAGAAGAAGCAGAAGAAGAGAAAAACTAGCGGAAGAAGAGGAAGAAGCAAAAAAAAAAAAAAGACGCATAAGTTATTTCGTTCACAAAAGCAAATATTAAGGTTTTAATGTACAACCCAGCAGGTTTAAGGTTTTGCTGTACAACTCTCAACTGGGCCAATCTCGTTCATCTCCCAAATACCACAGTACCGGGAGGCCTCATCAGGACCAAGTACAGGAAACTACTTACCGCCCCCCCAAAAAAAAAAAGAGGGAGTCTACCAATACCATACGGATCGCCACGTCACTCCTGCAAACTTCTTTCTGAAAGGACAAACCTTACTCCCTCTCCAACTGCGACCTGCTTTGCTTACCTGTAAAAAAAAAGGAAAGATTATTTAGCAGAGTGTTGTGTATATATTGCGCATGATATATATTTTCATGTATCATACCATCACAAGAGAGAGAGAGAGAGAGAGAGAGAGAGAGAGGAGATAGAGAGGAGATAGTGGAGAGAGAGGAGAGAGAGAGGAGTGAGTGAGGAGGAGAGAGGGAGGAGGAGAGAGGAGAGAGGGAGGAGGAGAGAGGAGAGAGGAGAGAGTGAGGAGGAGAGAGGAGAGAGGAGAGAGGAGAGAGTGAGGAGAGAGTGAGGAGAGAGGAGAGAGTGAGGAGAGAGGAGAGAGTGAGGAGGAGAGAGTGAGGAGGAGAGAGTGAGGAGGAGAGAGGAGAGAGAGTGAGGAGGAGAGAGGAGAGAGAGTGAGGAGGAGAGAGGAGAGAGAGTGAGGAGGAGAGAGAGTGAGGAGGAGAGAGGAGAGAGAGAGAGAAATAGAGGGAAGGTCTTCCATTATTCGGAAGGATAACCAATTTGGGGAATAATAATCATAATAATCCATCTATATGCCAAGAGCTTTTTCCCCCTTACAAGGGAAGTAGCCAAGTCAAGGACACGTACCTACTTTTCCACTCCCCTCCACTACCCTTTTCTCCCACTCATCTCACCTCATGCCCTCGCCATCATCATCTTCATCCTATTATTATTATTAATTACTATTAATTATTATTATTTTATTATTTTATTAATTATATATTATAATTATATTATATTATTACTATTATACTATTCTATTATTATTACTATTATTATTACATTATCATTTATTATTACTATTATCATTATCATCATTATCATCATTATTATCATTATTATTATTGAACTATTTATATTAGTGTCTTACTACGTCTCCACTTTCTTCAAGCCATTATCTAAGACTTGAACCATATCCGATTCTAGCTAAAAGCTCCGAGCATTTTTCAACAACGAATGGCGGAATCTTCTTTTCTCAACTTAATTTGTCCCACAACTGTATGTACACAATGATAATTTACCAACTGATGCATTTAAGTAAAGATTCCCCTCTTTCGATTCTTTTCTCGCTCGCTCTGTTGTTGTATATTCTTAAGCCTCTTATGACCTTCCACTGTGTGTGTGTGTGTGTGTGTGTGTGTGTGTGTGTGTGTGTGTGTGTGTGTGTGTGTGTGTGTGTGTGTGAGCGCGCGTGCGTGCATTTGCAAAATCATTATCATTATTGGTTACCTCCCTTAAGGTAGAAGAGGCCTTTTGTTATCACTATAATAATAACAATAACAATAATATTAACAATAATAACAACAATAACAACAACAATAATAATAATAATAATTACAATAATAATAATAATAAATAATAACAATAATATTATTATTTACTCTTATTTGAAGGGAAATCAATGAAAGAGGAACAGATAAAAACCCACAATGTCTCTACATAACTTATTAACATTTCCTCAGCACATGCAACCACGCCCAACTTCACCTAACTTCACCCAGCATAACCTTACTTAAGTACGTCCGACCCATGTTAACAAAGTTGCCTCTGCAATACACACACACAAACACGCAAATAAACTAAATCATCTCAATCATGTGTGACACTAGAATTTCAACATTCTTCTCATCCACTATTTGGCCAGAAGAGACAAAACGAAAGACCAGCGTATATGAGAGAGAGAGAGAAAGAGAAAGAGAGAGAGAGAGAGAGAGAGAGAGAGAGAGAGAGAGAGAGAGAGAGAGAGAGAGAGAGAGAGAGAGAGAGAGAGAGAGAGAGAGAGAGAGAGAGAGAGAGAGAGAGAGAGAGAGAGAGAGAGAGAGAGAGAGAGAGAGAGAGAGAGAGAGAGAGAGAGAGAGAGAGAGAGAGAGAGAGAGAGAGAGAGAGAGAGAGAGAGAGAGAGAGAGAGAGAGAGAGAGAGAGAGAGAGAGAGAGAGAGAGAGAGAGAGAGAGAGAGCGCGCTCAGGCACGCACATGTAATAAGTGAACGCTGCAACCGACATTCTCTCTCTCTTTCTAGGACCGTGTGGTCACGTGTCCAGATCAGAGACTCTGAACCTGTCTTTCGTCAAGTATCCCAGACTTATGCATTGCTGTTCTTCAACCTCCTGAAGAAGACCACTAATTTCAACACTGACTAGAATCGCAACTCCCATAGTTCGTGGGTCTAATTATGGAACTTCGTAGCACACTAGGACACTCCACGGACCAGGCGTTGAGAACCACAGGTCCAAATAATTTTCTTTCTACTCTCTCCCTTCCGTTCCCAACATGGAAGACTCAGATGGGGACTACCCACGTCTACCCTTCTTTCTTTCCTTTGTGAAGGTGGACTATTGACACCGCCGCCGCCACTCCATCAAACGGGCAGTCAGCGGCGAGGTCCTTCCACTGACGAAGCAAAAGGCATTCCATCCTTTATTCGAGAACCGGCCAACGTCCTCTCAGGCCTCTCCCTCGGCCAATTCGTCTCTGCAGGGCCGCGAGAAAGGCGCGTTTTCCATCCCCAACGCCACGAAGACAAATTCTCCACTTGCGACCTGGACAGATATCATTTGCTGCAATAAACACGTGAGCGAGATTGCAACACTCTGGGCACTCTGCTCGCTGCCCACGCGAGAGGAAAGGTTCCGACTTGGGACGCCGTGCGCGACGGCAGGAACAGCAAGAACAACAACGTCGGCAAAAACAAAGGCAGAGGCAATAACGACAATAACGTCAGCAAAAACAACAGCAGAAGCAACATCATCAACAACAACATCAGCAAAAACATCAGCAGACGTAACAATAACAACGTCGGCAAAACATCAGCAACGTCAGCAAAAAAAAAAGCATAAGCAACAACAACGACGACGTCGTCAGCAAAAGCAACAGCATCAGCAACAACACCAACGTCAGCAAAAACAACAGCAGAAACAAAACCATACCACCAACAACAACACCCTTTGCATCAGCAACAACACCTGAAGTTACATCAACAACAACAATAAGGCTGAGCAAACGAACAGCACGACATAAGATGAAGTCAACATGTGAACACGACGGACGGAAGGTGCCACTGACCGTCACGGCCCATTTGTATTCTGGCACCATCCTTCAATCGCGGCGTCGCATCAGGCCATGCAACTATAATCAACATGTCAGATGCTGGAACGAATCAATCCCTTGGCGATATCATATTAACACGTATTCGATCCGGAGAACCTGAGAGCGCGAGCTGTCCATGAACACTCCACTTGACACTGAACCTAAGAATAATACTGTCGTTGGATGAACAAGCAGACCAAAATTTTCATTATTATTATTATCATTATTAATATGATCGTTATTACTATTGTTATTATAATTATTATTATGGCTACCTCCCTTATGAGGGAAAAAACACTTTGTTATACAGATAATTTTCATTATCATAATCATTATCTTTTCTAATCACACACCTACACTAGATTCATACTGGGCCGATTCCTGCCACCTGATGTCAATTTGAAAAACTAAAAAAAAAAAAAAATGAAATTCGCTACATGTCTAACATTCGCACCGGTTTAACTTCTCTTAGTACATCATTCACCTTCTCCATCAGTGCCGTTATGCTATTCTGACATTTGCAGACTCGGAAAAACGAAAGAGTGTAAGCGACGTCATGTCTACTCAAACGAACTCACAAGAGTTGACGAGAACGTGCCCAGTGTGAAGAGCCTTTTACGCATTAGTGTTCTTTCTCGTTGTAGAGAATTGTCAGGCATCCAATAACTCTCACTAATTTCCAGCAAATGGCTCAGTTGGGAGGGAGGGAGAGAGGGAGGAAAAAAAAAGAGAGAGAGAGAGGAGAAAGAGGGAGGAGAAAGAGGGAGGAGAAAGAGGGAGGAGAGAGAGGGAGGAGAGAGAGAGAGAGAGAGAGAGAGAGAGAGAGAGAGAGAGAGAGAGAGAGAGAGAGAGAGAGAGAGAGAGGAGAGAGAGAGAGAGAGAGAGAGAGAGAGAGAGGAGAAAGAGGGAGGAGATAGAGGGAGGAGATAGAGGGAGGAGAGAGAGAGAGGAGAGAGACGAGAAAGAAAGAGAGGAGAGAGACGAGAAAGAAAGAGAGGAGAGAGACGAGAAAGAAAGAGAGGAGAGAGAAAAGAGAGAAGAGAGAGAGAGAAGAGAGAGAGTGGGGGGGGGACCCGCAGGTACAACCCCCCGCCCCCTCCACCAGTGGCGGTGCACAAATCAAGATCAAGGTGTGGTGCTCATTAGGAGCGAGGTGGTGCACGACGCGGTGCGGTAACTGGTGCAGATCTGTCCTAATTAGCACGGTTCTGTGTGTGACGGGGGGTTACACGGACTGGTGCAGAACCCCGGAGGTATGACGGACGCTATCTAGAACCATTTCTCTATCACCTATGGGGAGACATTTTGCCTAACCCTCACTAGGAAGGTTGAGTTCTCAATGCTCCCCTTATAATGGGGGTGGGAAGGGGAGAGGGAGGAAGGGAGAGGGGAGAAGGGAGAGGGGAGAAGGGAGAGGGGAGAAGGGAGAGGGAGAGACAGAGAGAGAAAGGAGAGAGAGGCAGAAGGTCTTCTGGTATATGTATGTACACATACAAATATATAGTCACTGTGGTGAGGTTTAGAGGATGTATAATCCCCCACTGGGACACCGAGGTAAATATTGGACGCAATATGAACGTTTTCGTCTATCAAGATATCTTCAGAGAATATTCAGGTTTTACTAACACCTATAAATTCCCTGAATCTGTACACTCAAACACATTTGTCTCCATTATCAACAGTCAGTATAGGAGGATGACACATCAGCATGCATTCTTCCACTGGTGAGTGAAAACACACGCACGCACGCACGCAAGCACACGTGGGCAATGCACGGTGTTTACTTCCACCGCTACGATAAAACTTTTGCTAAGATGTCGGTGCACCAGACTACATTCGCGGACCAATTATCTCGTTATAGTAACTAAATAAACAAATATATAAACTAATAAATTTATAAAAATAGATAAAGACCAACTTAGATGAGTCTAGAACCGGGTAAAAACTGACTTGGTCTGACCTAGTCTAACCTGGTCTAGTGACCCAGTCTAGTGACCCTTAAGAGGACCAGGTCATTTCAGGGCCAAGGTCAAGCGAGCAGGTGAGCAGGTGGACCGTGGACTGGACGCAACAATTACGGAACAATTTACCAGCGTTTCTATCGTTGTGGACAACTTCGCGCTAAACACAACAGACCAGAATGAACATCAGAACAGGCCAACCTATGTCATCGGGCAGTAACGGAAGCGTGACACGCCAAATCCAAGACCCTGAATAACGCAACGTATCACTCAAGACTTTGACATACCATTACGCTCAATACCAACCACCAAATACCACACGTGGACAAACGAGACGCGAACACAACAGAGACAGAATAAGCTACCAAACCACCAGACTAGACACCTCATACCACACGAGATATACCAACTGCAGCCTACTTTCAACGTGACGCCACAGGCAAGCAGGCCGAGACGTGTAGGCCGTGGAAGAGTAGGCAGAGTAGGCCAGCCTAGGCGTGGCGAGGCAGGCCAGCCAAACCAGGCCAAACCCACTCAACAAGGCAGGCGCCTCAATGTTTCTTCTCAAATACTTGAGTCAATAAAGGCCAGTGCGGTGCTGAACACATGTGCACCGGGGCGGTGGCAAGTGGTGGTTAGTCGTGGTGGGGGTGATAGTAGTGATGGTGGTAATAATAATAATGGAAATGATGATGGTGTTAGTAGTGATGGTGGTATCAGTGGTGATGGTGGTAGTGCTGATGGCGATAGTGGTGATAGTGGTAGTGAGTGGCTATGATAATAATGGTAATGGTGAGGGTATTAGTGGTGATGGTGGTATTGATGACGATAATAAGTCTGATGACGATGGTGGTTGTGGGAGTTGAGGTAGTGGGCGGTGGTGGTAGGAGGTGGGCGGGCGGTGGTGGTAGGAGGTGGGTGGGAGGTGGTGGCGATTCTGCTGGTAGTGGTGTTGGTGTTGGTAGTGGTGTTGGTAGTGTTAGTAGTGCTGGTAGTGTTAATAGTACTAGAAGAAATATTGGTAGTGATGGTGTTGGAGGCGGCGGGGATGGTGATGGTGATAATGACAACATGGGAAGTTTACATAACAACCTGTTGGTGGTGCACAATGACACCAGCTAATTTCGGTGGGAGTCGACAATCGCGAGGAGCAGGCAGTGGTGGTGGTAAAAAGTCGATAATGGTGCAGGTCAATCATGGTGGTGGAGAACTGGGGGAGGAGGGGGATGGGGAGGAGGGGGAGGCAACAGAGATCGATGGCGTTGGAGAAGACTCTGGGTGCCGGAGTTTTGGACCGTACTCTCAAAAACCTATCGCCAGACCAACTTCATTTGATAGGTCTATACCTATCGCTCCAACAACATCAACAACAACCACAACCTCCTCCTTCTCCCCTTCTTCTTCTTATTATTACTGATATATATATATATATATATATATATATATATATATATATAAATATATAAATATATATATAGAGAGAGAGAGAGAGATTATTATTATTATCATTATTATAATCATAGTAACAATAATAAAAATAATAATAATGATAATAATAATAAAAACAATAATAAGTAAACACCACTAAATAAACAACATAAAACCCTACTTTCGAATGGTACAAAATGTTCGCCAGGTTTGGCTAAATGTTACCTTACTAAGTAGAAGAAGAGTACCCGACAGCTTTCGAGTTCGGACGTGGAGGCTGAGGAAGATGAAGTTCAGAGAACGGTGGAGGATAACGTCGTGAAGTTCCAAGTCCCAGA
>NC_134790.1:32343198-32350698 GCF_046742065.1 Oratosquilla oratoria
GCATTTCGTATCTTCTTAAAACATCACTTTTAATTGTGCGCATATATATATATATATATATATATATATATATATATATATATATATATATATATATTATAAACACACACACACACATTTGTCGCCCCTCCACTTGCCCCTATCCCCCGGACACTTCACCCCCACCTAGAACTAAAAGCCACCAGACCTCTTACCGGCTCTCCTGTACCCCTCAAGTCCGAACAAATTTCAAACTTGACCTCCGGACACGACGGCATCTTCCTGTCCGGGCGGATCCGGAGAAAGAGAAGGAACCGAGCCCGGGAAGGGAGGCAGAGGCGCAAGACTCGCAATTAGAACCCCGGATCCGGGGAGACCAAAGCCGCTTGGCCCCGGGGCCGCTGAATAATGACTCTGTGAAACAAATAATACTTTCAGGAGGGGGATGGGGTAAACACGTCCTGCCCCCATTAAAGCGACGTTGTCATTTGCGAAGCTCGCGACTTCTGTTGAGGACAAACACTGACTGACACTAAAAGAGAGCGAGAGAGAGGGGGAGGGAGGGAGGGAGAGGAAAGAAAGATTGCTTAAGATAACAGTTTCAACAACTGTGAGGAGGACAATTTCCCCACCGCACCGCACACACATTCAGTAGAAAAAACTTGGTAACCTAAATGGGTTGCCCAACAAATGGCAACACTGTCATTTCAACCCGAGTGCCTCCCTAAACCGAGTAAAATCGCCTGACGCTCACCAGATTAATGTTTGTATAGTGACAAGTGGTGTGACGAATGTGACCTAAGGTCATACGGGACTATACCATTACACCACGTGAACTCAGCCACGTATACAAGCCTTCGACACTATCGGAATGCTCTAATCCACATACTTAATCTAATTCGTTGTGATAATCATGACTTTAGTGATTATCAGCAATTCAATGATTCTTCAGATTCCAAATACCCCTCTATTATTAACCACTAAATCCAAACATTAGCCTAGCACTAACAACTACTTCCCTTACCACTACATCCACATCTACACTAAACAACCACGGCAGCATCACACTACCCCGATGCAACCTTACATTCACCTCAAACCATTCACTCTCATCATTCCCCGCAGAGGAGGGGGAAATGATAAGGAAGAAGACGAAAAAGAAGAAGAAAAAGAAGCAGAAGAAAAAGAAGCAGGAGAAGAAGAGAAAGAAGCAGAAAAAGATTATGAGGAAGAAGAGGAAGAAGAGGAAATAGTAGAAGAAGAAGAAGAAGAAGAAGAAAAGGGGAAATCAGAGGAATATCAAAGTTGATTTAAGGACATCGTAAAGGAAACCAATAAGGAAACCAATAAGCGGCTTAGTATTCAGCTATGTGTTAAGACTAGTCTCCAAATATAAAACTAATATACGTGATTATTGTCCATAGTGAATGTCAATCAAGTCATTTTATTATAATAAACGATAATAACGTTATTCTAATCATATAGTTTTCAACTTCCCGGTCAAAAACAAGCTGTATCGAAATACGAACAAACATGGATGCCTGCTCTGACGTCCCCAAACAATGTAAGTTCACTTTGAAAAGAGAGAGAAAGAAAGAAAGAGAGAGAGAGAGAGAGAGAGAGAGGAGAGAGAGAGAGAGAGAAAGTGGAGGGGGGACAAGCTTGCTTCGGGTGTTCGAAGATATATTTCCTGGAGGAAATGGAGGCGCGCAAAAATACACGATAAAAAATCTCCACTAGTGGATGTGCAAAACATGAACTACGGGGCAAGACCCAGTCGAACAAGAGCAAGAGGAGAGGGAGATGTGGGTGAAGGAGAGAGGGAGGGGGTCAATACGAAGACGGAAAAGAGGAGGAAGAGGAGACAGAGGAGGCAGAGGAGGACGAGGAGGAGGGACATGAGAAAGCGGCGAGGAAAGGAAAATGAAGACAAAGAGGAAGACGAAAAAAAAAGAGAATGAGAAAGAGGGAAAGAGAACAAGAGGGGGGGAAAGTGATAAGAGAACAAGGGTATTGAGAGGAGTCGAGAAGGGAGTACTGGGGTGAAGTAGAAGGTATCAGTACTATCTTTTTAAGTCAAAAACATTATCCAAACGACTGCGTGACGCTGGTCCGTAGGGCTGTCCCGAAAATAGTGACTGCATGAAGAGGAAGAAGAGGAGGAGAGGTAAAGAAAGAGGAGAACAGGGATAAGAGTAGAGGACAGGGGAGGAAGAGAGGAGGAGAGGAGAGGAGAGGAGAGGAGAGAAAGAGAAGGTTGAGGACGAAGAGGGGAAGAAGAGGGGGAGGAGAAAGAAGTGAGGTGACAAAGGAGGGGAGATGAGGATAGAGGAAGGAGTACAGGAGAGGAGGAGATGAGTAGAGGAAGATGAAGGAAGAGGGGGAGAGGGGGGAAGAGGAGACATCTCCCACCCCCTTCACTCCCCCCGACCCGCGGCATCTGGTTTATCTCTATTATATTTAAACTCTTTTGTACTGTGAGTTAACTGCCTCAGTTAACTAACTTAGTCTAAGGTTATGTGTGACCACTCGTGGGTTATCTGTTTGTTAAATATAACGACCCGCGCCAGCTCGTTTATCTTTATTATATTTAAACTCTTTTGTACTGTGAGTTAACTGTCTCAGTTAACTAACTTAGTCTAAGGTTATGTGTGACCACTTGTGGGTTATCTGTTATATATATATATATATATATATATATATATATATATATACAGTATTCTTATGAAAATTATTACACCATTTTACCGGATAAGATGTGACATTGACTCAACTAAGCCTACACTCCCTCTTTCAAGTTTGTCAAAATTTGCGATTTTACCATTCTGCCTCTATAACTTGTTTTTTTTTTTTTCAAAATTCGAAGTCCCTCATTTTTGCAACTTTCAAAATGGGAATCTCTTCATTAACTGCGTTTTTTTCTTCCAAATTTCGGTTCTACATCATTTACTTTTCAAAATACAATTTCTTCACTATTAGCAAACTTTCAAAATATCAATTTCTTCATTATTTGCGATTTTGCCAAATTTCGGTTCTTCGTTACAACTTTTTTTTTTCAAAATACAATAACCAACACTCGATGTTTCATGTAAAAATTCAAGCATAATGTGGTTCATATTTTCCCCTCCAATGGCAAACGACCATTCAGGCTTTCTGTCACCGCCTAAGCCTGAAAATTACAGACTGATTTTCAAACTTTCAGTGACAAATGGCGCCGCCTGAGGTGTGCGCCCGGATCCGGAGTGCCTTCCATTTGTATTCCCACTATTGCAAAAGGAGGAGGAGGAGGAGGAGCAGGAAGAAAAGGAGAGGGGAGACGAGGAGGAAGAGGAGGAGGGGAGGGTGACGAAGAGGAAGAAAAGGAGGAGGATGAAGAAGAGGAAGAGGAGGAGAGGGTGACGAAGAGGCAGAAAAGGAGGAGGATGAAGAAGAGGAGGAGGAAGAGGAGGAGGAGGAAGAGGAAGAGTGGGTGACGAGGAGCTGGAGAAGGAAGAGGAGAAAAATGAGGAGGAAAGGGATCAGGAAGAGAGGGTGATGTGGGAAAGGAAGGGAGAGGCGAGGAGATGGCGGTAAATGAGGGAGCTGGAAACGACGAGGAGGACAGTGAACGAGGAAACCGAGGAGAGGGTGACGAGGAGCAGGAGGAGAAGGAGAGGGAAGAGGAGGATGTGGTGAAGAGTGTAGTAGTTTTAACACTATCTCACTATAATCTTATTCCCCTCCGTTAAAACTAGACGATCAATTTATAATATATATATATATATATATATATATATACACACATACACATATATATATATACATATATATAAATATATATATATACATATATATAAATATATATATATACATATATATAAATATATATATATACATATTAATATATATATATATATATATATATATATATATACATACATATATATACATATATCAATGAATAATCAAATAATACATAATCAAATCAAATAAACAAATAAATGGGTAATATTCTACTGGTATTCTTTTCCACTGCAAACCATTGATGTAGTCTTAAACGGTTATCACACTGGGCTAATTTTCCTCCGACCTCAGATAAATCAGCGGTACCGCCCGCCTTCAGAACCTTTCCCGCCGTAAAATCACTATAGAAAAATATTTTGTTTTTCATCAAAAATACAAAGAATGTCATTTGATATGCTGAAGGAAAACAAGTTTCCTCCAGCATATGAGATTCCTTCCCAAAAGCTGCTGGCTGCAAATCTTTTCCAACAGTCGAAGGAAAATTAGCCCAATGTGATAACGGGGTAAAACAGCTCATACAATCAACATAAAAGGCTGTCTTTTTTTTTTTTTTTTTGTCTTTTTTAGTGGTTATTACGGCCATCTTAACAATACCCCTCCCCAACTCCCAGCCACCCGCTACTTCCTCCCCTTCCTCTTTCTGTCATTTCTTCTATTTCTCCTCCCCACCCTCCCTACCTCCCCCCTTCTCTTCCGTCCGCTTTCTACTCAACTCCATCTCCCGTCCTCCCCTCATCTCTATCCTTCCCTTTCCGCTCTCTTCCTTCATTTTTCTAAGTCACTTCCTCCTCTTCCTCTTCCCCGTCCTCTTTCTACTCTTCCTCCCCGTGCCCCCATCCTCCTCCTCTTCCTCCTCCTCACTGTCAACACAGCTTCTAGTCTCACCTTATTAAAACGCTCTCAACTTCCGCCCTTGCGAAGCTTCTTTGTCAAGACGAGAGAGAGAGAGAGAGAGAGAGAGAGAGAGAGAGAGAGAGAGAGAGAGAGAGAGAGAGAGAGAGAGAGATTTAATATTTCATCGGCATTAACCACCTCTTCTAATCTTTGGGGGAGAGAGAGAGAGAGAGAGAGAGAGAGAGAGAGAGAGAGAGAGAGAGAGAGAGAGAGAGAGAGAGAGAGAGAGAGAGAGAGAGAGAGAGAGAGAGAGAGAGAGAGAGAGAGAGAGAGAGAGAGAGAGAGAGAGAGAGAGAGAGAGAGAGAGAGAGAGAGAGAGAGAGAGAGAGAGCCTCCCTCCCGTCCCCCATCGCAGCATAATTACTTGTGTGCTTATAATGAACAGACTTCAGTCGTCTTTTTGAAGCTGAAGCCGACCTCATTCCCTTTGGGTCTTGAACGATTCCAACCTTATACATATACTCTACTGGCGTGAAGGAGACCAGGGTCGTAATGTAAGCGCAATATAACACAAATACACGCAGAATGCACGCACGCAAGTACGCACAAATGCAGAAAATTAAACACGAAATATATATACGTGAAGTGGGTTAGTGGGGAAATGGAGTGGGAGAACTTACATTGAAGGGGGATGGAAAGGAGAGAGGAAAAGAAGAGAGAGGGAGAAACGAGACATGCATGTATGCCTGGCGCATACGCATACACACACACACAGACACACACACACACATACACACAGACACACATACACACACACGCACACACACACACACACACAAACACACGCACACGCACACACACACACACACACACACAAAGAGAGGGAGGGGAGTAGCGTGGATGGCATAAGAGTAGGAAGACCTCTATAAAGTACTTTCAAAGTAACCTGTTCTTCCTCCATCTCTCTCTCTCTCTCTCTCTCTCTCTCTCTCTCTCACACACACACACACACACACACACACACACACACACACACACACACACACACACACACGCAAGACACCAAGACAATTTATAATTCATCGTAGTCCCGGTCAATCCATCTAACTTGGCTTTCCCTGCCATCAACGTCAACCAACTCCAGATCAATTCCTTTACAGCATTTACTTCCTTCCACTGATCCACACTCCTCACTCCCATCAAACTCCTACAGTAACTCTTGAACACTCGTCCCTACGAACCTAAACTCCCCCCCCCTACTCCCCCTCCCCCCGTCTTTGGGAGTTAAGAGCCAAATGTAGTCTTCGGTTCTTGTTATCATTCTGGTACCAAGTTCAACACCATCACGGCCGCTGAGGAAGTTCAGTACTGTCATCTTCTATACATTGTTGACATTTCGCTTCTTTCCATAATCAATTATCTTCCTTAACATCTTTAATTCGATGACGCACTTTGATCATTTCATTTTGGATAAGAATAGACGATCTTATGAAGCTCAGAAGACGAACTCTAACTTAAAAGAGGTCTTAATCAATTGAGACCCCTTGAAGGAAGTCGACAAAGCCTGAGCTCCGTTGTTGTGCGTCACCGCGTCTATCGCACCTACACGACTCGAGAGTTCGTTTGAGTAGAAACGCCCTCGGTTACGATATTCTATTACGTCAAATCACCTTTGCGTCATATATTGAGAAGCTGAATGACGCACTAAGAGTAGTTATACCTAAACGAATGCCAGACACATTGTTGAATTGTAGACTTAAAATCTAGAACACTGTCAGCGAAGTAGTCTTCCAGATTTTCCAATTTACAACATTTGACGGGAATCGTGACAGTATGACGGGAGCTTTAGTCACTAACACCATTCTCTCGCTCTCCTTATTAACACTAATCACCATCTTCCTAACACTGCAACCACCTCCTCCCTTGATCCGCTGACACCACTTACCACCGCAATCACCCACCAATGCCAACACCACTCCCTCGCTTTCACCATTCACACTTTCACCACCTCGTCCTTATCACCATCACCACCTTTAGTCTCCGATACCACTTAACACCAACACCCTATCCCTCACCATTACCAACACCACAACCACCCAATCACCCAATCCCCATAATTACCACCATCACCACCAAATCACCACACCAGTGTCACCACCACAGCCTCGACCACGGGCACCAGTACCGGGGTGCAACCCAGAGGCATTCACCACCACACATCCAACACCGATGCAACACCACCAAATTACCACCACCACCACTGCGCCCCTATTCTCAAACTTCAAGAACTCATCACCGAACTTCCGTGGGACCAATCATTTCCTAAGCGCGATAAACTAAGTGTCTGACCAATCATCACCATCATCATCGTAATCATTACATGCGCAAACAGTTCACTAATTTGACCGGCCCCGGAACTCCCGCCAATACCTCTCACGGGTTTTTAATGGCTGTGACGTCATTACTCTAATTGCTATGGATGACGTCATATCCACACGGCTACGAATGACGTCATAATCACATAGCTACGAGTGATGACATGACGAATGATGACGTCACCACCCCAAGTGATTTCAGTCGTAGACTTCTCACAAAAGTGGAGCCACAGTGGGCACAGACTGATTTATGGAGTAGTTTGCAGGAGTAACGTGACAGGGTCAGCCCAGTAGTGTGACTCTGGGAACAGGTTAATGGAGGTCTCTGTTTAACAGTGGATTGTCTAAATGGCGGAGGAGGAGGAGGAAGACGAGGAGAGGGAGAAAGAGAGGAAGAAAAGTAAGAGAAAGAGAAAGAGGAAAAGGAGGAGGAAGAGGAGGAGGAGGAAGACGAGGAGAGGTAGAAAGAGGAGAGGAAGAAAAGTAAGAGAAAGAGGAAAAGGAGGAGGAAGAGGTGGAAGAGAAAGAG
>NC_134790.1:32355698-32358198 GCF_046742065.1 Oratosquilla oratoria
TGAAGAGGTCCGACATCCACACGCGGCGTTCTGCCAAGGCGGCCTCCGTGGCTGCCGGGGGCGGCGGGTTTTCAATAACAACAGAGGATTGTGTGCCCTTCGAAGGACGCGGCCCTTGAGGCTCCCTTCCGTGGCTGAACATCAAGAGATGGGCCACCGAACTCATTCTTGGCAGAAGACGAATAAAAAGGAAAGAAAGAAGACCTAAAAAAAAACCTCACCATCTCCCCCTCGGCAAAAAATAATAATAAATAAATAAATGAATAATAATAATAATGATAATATATATATATATATATATATATATATATATATATATACATAACCCCGCAAAAATAAATAATAAAATAAATTATATATGTATATATATATATATATATATATATATATATATATATATATATATAATTACATAAAAACCCCGCAAAAATAATAAAATAAATTATATATATATATATTATATATATATATATATATATATATATATATATATATATATATACATATTTGACAAAGTAAAAAAAATCTATTTATCAAAGAATAAATAAATACTAAATGACGGAACTTGTTCAAAGCCTGTAGCAAAACAATTCCTACATGTCTCAATGAACATTGCGAGCACCGAAAAATAGTAATAACAACGATAATAAATAAAACTTTTGATAGATTCTATATATAACAAAAAATCAACCATAACAACTTCCCGTGCCCACTCCCTCGCTCCCTCTCATGTCACACCAATACTCGCAGACTCTAAACATTCATGACACAGAGGGGGAGAGGGGAGGAGAAAACAACAGAGAACGGGAGAGACAGAACGAGGGAGGGGAGGGAGGGAGAGAAAGAAAGAGAGAGACCGAGAGCGAGGGGGGAGGGAGGGAGAGAAAGAGCGAGGGAGGAGAGAGAGAGCCCGAGGGAGAGAGAGGGGGAGAGAGGGAGAGGGAGAGAGAGAGAGAGAGAGAGAGAGAGAGAGAGAGAGAGAGAGAGAGAGAGAGAGAGGGGGGGAGACAGAGAGAGGGAAAGAGCGAGGGAAGGGAAGGGAGGGAGAGAGAGAGAGAGAGAGAGAGAGTGAGAGAGAGAGAGAGAGACAGAGAGAGAGGGTGGGGAGGGAGGAGAGAGAGAGAGAGTGAGAGAGTGGGGAGGGAGGAAAGAGAGAGAGAGAGAGAGAGAGAGAGAGAGAGAGAGAGAGAGAGAGAGACAGAGAGAGAGGGTGGGGAGGGAGGAGAGAGAGAGAGAGTGAGAGAGTGGGGAGGGAGGAAAGAGAGAGAGAGAGAGAGAGAGAGAGAGAGAGAGAGAGAGAGAGAGAGAGAGAGAGAGAGATGAGTGTGAGAAAGGGGGAGAGAGAGGAAAAGAGAAAAGTCTCATCTCTTTTAAATGACTTACATTAAGGAAAATCAACCAAGATAAAATATATAATATGCTTCTAAACATCAAAGGCCTGGAGATCTTTTAAGTCCCTTTCGGGCTTTGTTGAATCGATCATTCCCAATAATAGGATTGGAGAATAATAAAAAAAAAAAAAATCTGTCTCTACCTCACCCTCCTCTCTCTGTATCTTTCTCCTCCTTTCTCTGTCTTTTCTTTATCACCCTCTCTATCTCTCTCTTCAGGACGATATTGTCCCCCAAGGATAGAAGCGCTGGAAATTACCAACGATACTAATACTCTCTGTCTCTACCTCCCCCTTCTTCCTCTGCATCTTCCTCCTATTTTCTCTGTCTTTTCTTTATCACCCTCTCTATCTCTCTCTTTACCCTTCCCTTTCTCTCTCTCTCTCTCTTCAGGACGATATTGCCCCCACGGATAGAAGCGCTGGCTATTACCTACTATACTAATATTCTCTCTCTCTCTCTCTCTTTGTCTCTCCCTTCTGTCACCTCCTACCCCCTCTCTTTATCTTCGTGCACCCGTCTACTTGTATTCTCCCCTTTCTCTCTTTCTCTCACTCTCACTCTCTCACTCAATCTCTCTTCCCTCTGCCTCTTTCCCTCTCTCTTCCCTCTACCTCTTTCCCTCTCTCTCCCATCTCACTCTCTCTCCCCACCTCTCCCTACCTCTATCTCTCTCTCTCTATCTCTCTTCCCTGTACCTTTCCCTCTCTCTCTCTTCCCTCTATCTCTTTCCCTCTCTCTCTCTCTCTCTCTCTCTCTCTCTCTCTCTCTCTCTCTCTCTCTCTCTCTCTCTCTCCCTCTCTCTTTAAAACATGGTTTTATCCATCCACCACTTTTAATTCCCACCTCCATCTCACACGACTTCAGGTCGGTATAGAATTCCATCTTGTTCTTCTCTTTGATCACTCGAACTCTCAAAGCCCACTCACGACTTACACACGCAAAGCTCAGTACATTTACTCTCACGATTGACACTCACGGAAGTAATATGGGGTTGAAAACTTACGAGTTTGTTAGCATGCAAACGGGAATTACTTGATCTCGCTCTCAAATATCATTTTCTGAGAAAACATATTGCTGAAGAGAAAGTTCTTCATCTCACAGTGAAA
>NC_134790.1:32363198-32383198 GCF_046742065.1 Oratosquilla oratoria
ATTCGTTAAACACAAGGGATCACGGGTCATTTGTCCACAATTCAATTAAGGAAAACAGGGCGATTATGGGTCTGGAATGAGTGAGCGGTGGCTTCCTCTCTTCATGCACGGGTTTGAAGTTCAAACGTTCGTGCGGTCACAGTTCAAAAACGTTTCCCGGGTTGGAAAAAGGAGAGAGAGGGAGAGGAAGAGAGAGAGAGAGAGAGAGAGAGAGAGAGAGAGAGAGAGAGAGAGAGAGGAGAGAGAAACACAGAGAGAGGAGAGAGAAACAGAGAGAGCGAGACAGAGATAGAGGGACAGAGAGGGAGGAGAAAAACGAGTAACGTGTATACAGGTTGAGGCTGTGTGTGTGTGTGTGTGTGTGTGTGTGTGTGTGTGTGTGTGTGTGTGTGTGTGTGTGTGTGTGTGTGTGTGTGTGTTTCATTACGGTCTTGGATCACGTGTTGGACTCGTGATTGAGATGTATTACCCTTCCAGATGAGAGCTCATAGCTTATATATGGCCCGATCTTTCGGTTAATGCTGTGACCTTACACACATACACACACACACACACACACACACACACACACTTTTCCCATCAGAACTGGTATGCCAGCTCGCAGTGTAGCGATGCCGTGTGTGTGTGTGTGTGTGTGTGTGTGTGTGTGTGTGTGTGTGTGTGTGTGTGTGTGTGTGTGTGTGTGTGTGTGTGTGTGTGTGTGTGCGCGCGTGTGTGTGAGCCAATAGTGAACGTGCAAACGTGATGGACTTAAAGATGAGCTGCAGTTGTGAGGTTGTTACCTCCTGCAAAGCCAATAGCCTAAATATCACCAAAGAAGACACCATATAATATTATTTCAACCTAACCAGCGCTTCTATCCTTGGAGACAACATCGCGCCCAAGAGGTGAAGTCAGAGAGACGGTAAAACAGAGACTTACGAAGAGTAGCAGAATTATTATCATTAGTAGTAGTACTAGTATTATATATATATATATATATATATATATATATATATATATATATATATATATATATATACTTTGTGTGTGTGCGTGTGTGGAGAATAGTCTCCAGACATACAATAATGCCACATGCCTCTGGTCCGTAGCAATGTCATTAAAGTCCCTAAGATATGAAAACTGTTGAAACCTAATGACGTCACATGTCACTTACCTTTTCCAAATAAGTTTCCTTCCACCTCTGGTTTGATTCCTTCCACACTAATTGCAATCCTCACCTGGAAAAGAGAAACAACATTGAGTTAACTGCTTTCAGTTAATTTGGAATTAACTATAAATAAAGTGGAGAACAGGGATGAAAAGATCAGTCGACGATTAGCCCTTTCACTATGGGATTGCTTCCTATTAAACATTTATAAATAAAAATAAATGAACGAAAATATAACTATATAAATAAATTAACAAAGAAATACACATGCATAAAAATAAAAAAATATATAAAAATAAAAATGTACATTAAAATAATTTTACAAAATAAATACATACATGCATACATAAATAAAAATAAACAAATATAAACACATAAATAAACATGTATAAATAAATCAATAATCACTGGGAAAAAAAATATAAAAAGAACGTGATACCTCACTAATATTCCCGGAACGCCTGTTGTTGTAGAAAAAAAGTATATTAACTCCTTTACGAAGGCAATCCTTTGAACCACACATTTCAACAATGTTAACTTAACTTTAACCTCTCACCGCCAGCCTCCATAAACATAACATCAAGCTGAGTATTATGTTTTCTTAACGTGTGCGTACACATACCCACACATCTCTTCATTATGAAATCAACAAGCGAGGAGAGAGAGAGAGAGAGAGAGAGAGAGAGAGAGAGAGAGAGAGAAAGAGAGAGAGAGAGAGAGAGAGAAAGAGAGAGAGAGAGAGAGAGGGGGGGGGGTAGACAGGGGGAAGGGAGAAGAGGGGAAAGGGGGAGGGAGAAGAGGGGAAAGGGGGGAAGGGATAAGGCTGAGTGAGGTCAGCAGAGGTGACCGAAGGGGGAGGGGGAGGGGGAGGGGGAGGGGAGGGGGCGGGGGAGAGGGGCGAGTGTGGTGTGAGGCTTAAGTAAGAATAAACTTGTTCCGCAACCAATCATGTCAACCAATTTCAACGCACTGCTTTCAAGAGGAGGAGGAGGAGGAGCAGGAGGAGCAGGAGCAGGAGGAGGAGGAGGAGGAGGAGGAGGAGTAGGGGGGAATGAGGAAGAGAATGGAGAGAAAGCGGAAAGAAAAGGAGAAGGAAGTGGATGGAGAGAAAGAGGAAGAGAGGAGGAAAAATGAGGACGGAGAGAAAGAGGAAGGTGGCGAGAAGAAGAGGAGAGGAGAAGGAAGAGTAAAGGAGGGGAGAGTAAAGAGAAAAACAGAAGAGGAGGGCAAGAACAGGAGGGCAGGGTACAGAGAACAGAAGAGGAAGAAGAGAAGAGGAGAAAAAGAGGAAGAAAAAAGAAAGAGAAGAGCAGGAGGTGGTTGAGGAGCATGCAGAGAAAAAAGGAAGAAGAGAAAGATAAACTGTAAGAGGGAGGGGGAAGATGAGGGAGGGGGAAGATGAGGAGGGGAGGACGAGGAGGAAGAGGGGGAGGAAGAAGACGAGAGGGAGGGCGAGGAGGACTGGACAGAAGAAAACGGGAGGGAGGACGAAGAGGACTGGAGAGGGGACGAGGAGGACGAGGTCAAGGAGGATGAGGAGGACGAGGAGAAGGAGAACAAAAACTAGGAGGACGAGGACAAGTACTGTACAGCGAGGAGGAGGACGAGGAGGAGGGCGAGAAGGACGAGGAGGACGACGAGAAGGAAGAGGAAGAGGAGGACGAGGAGGAAGAGGAGGACAAGGAGAGAAACCCAAAATATGACGCCAAGTCCTACAAAAGGGACGAGGGTTCGGGAGGTGGGGGTGAGGGGTGGGGGTGGGTGGGTCAAAAATCAAATATAAGAAATTCCTAAGTTGCCCATCCTCGGGGGAATTTACGAAAATATATATTGGGAGTTTTTTTTTCGGTCGACTGGAGGGAGGGAATTCACTAGACATGCAGCTCCCTTGGCGATAAGAGTCGGTACATGCTGTGAGGGGACAAGGCGGTATTAGTACTACTAGTAATAGTTCTACTAGTTACTACTACTAGTACTACTACTACTAGTGCTACTACTACTAGTTACTACTACTAGTACTACTACAGTCCTAGTTACTACTACTAGTGCTACTACTACTACTACTACTATTACTAGAAATATTACTACTACTACTACTACTTTTTTTAACGACCTCCACCCTTGTGGAACTGTGTAGGGAAAGCGAGCGGGATCCGTCTCCCACGGACACAGTTCATTGTCCCCTCTCTTGCCTATGACTGCTCGACTAACCTTTTATATTTCCTATTATTTCACTTTAATGAAGCCTAATAAGAGTCCAATAAGGACAACTCTTTCAAGAGGGCAAATGTCCAATGAGGATAAATCTTCCATGGCATCTAATATCCAATGGGGGATAACTGTTCAATGAAGAAAAATGTTCGACGGGGACAAATGACCGAGAACGTGTGTCCAATAAGGACAACTCCTTCATGAGGACAAATGTCCAATGGGGACAAATGACCGTGGAGAACTGTCCAATAAACACAAATGGCCAATGAGAACAATTGTTCCGTAAGGACAAATGCCCAGTCAGGACAACTGTCCACTGGGACCAATTATCCAATGAGGAGAACTGTTCAATGAAGGGAAACGAGAGAGAGAGAGAGAGAGAGAGAGAGAGAGAGAAGAGAGAGAGAGAGAGAGAGAGAGAGAGAGAGAGAGAGAAGAGAGAGAGAGGTGGGGGTGGGAAGGAACAACGTGACGGAACCCTTCATTTAGGGAAATTATACAACTGGGAGGGGGGAACACCGACGACACTGAAGGGCAGGACAAGAGGGGGAAGGGGAGAATTCCCCAGCGACCCTGCAGAAGGTGACGGCTCCATAGGGACGGGAGGAGGGGAAAGGGAGGGTGAAGGAAGGTGGGGGATGGGAGATAGGGAAGGGGAATGGAAGGAGCAGGGAGGGGAGGGAAGGAGAGGGGAAGGGAGAGAAGGAGAGGGGGGAGGGAAGGGCAAAGGAGGGAAGGTGAGGGAATGAGGGGGAGATGAGGGGCAGGGGAGGGAGTAGGAGCAAGGTAGAGGAAGGGAGAGGAAGGAAAACGAGGGAGGAGGTAAAGGGAAGGGGGGTATGGTGGGTGGGAAGGGGCTGATGGGAGAGACGGAAGTAACGTGTTACAACAAGGCGGAGGGAGAGACGGAAGAGAGAGGGGAGAGGAGGGAGGAGAGAGAGGACAGGAAGGGAGAGAATGGGGAGAAGAATGGAGGGAGAGGGGAAACATGTTGTAGAAGGGGTGCTTAAATGAATTGAACGAGGAAAGGGGAAAAGAACAAAACAAATAGAGAGAGAGAGAGAAAGAGAGAGATGAGAGTGAGAGAGAGAGAGAGAGAGAGAGAGAGAGAGAGAGAGAGAGAGAGAGAGAGAGAGAGAGAGAGAGAGAGAGAGAGAGAGAGAGAGAGAGAGAGAGAGAGAGAGAGAGAGAGCATGGGGGAATTAAAGAATAGAAAATGAGAAAGGGAAGACCAAATGATGGAAAAGGGGCAAAGACAGAAAACGAGAAGAACAAGAAAGAAGGAAAAACACAACGAAAAGAAAGAAACGCAAGTAAGAAAATAAAAGAGGTAAGAGAAGACAGAGGAAGGTATAACAATGGAATGAAGAGAGAGAAAAGAGAGTCGAGGAGAGAACGAGAACGCAGATGAGGGGAATTTGAGGGGAAATTCACACCAAGAATGGGCACCGAGGACAGGAGGGAATAAATGGTGGGAGGAAATGGGACAGGGGGAGAGGGGGAGAGGGGGAGAGGGACGAGAAAAGTGCTCAAAAGAGGGATGGGAGGATGGGGATGGGAGAGTGAATTGGAAGGGGGAATTGGAAGGGGGAATGGGAAGGGGGAATGGGAAGGGGGAATGGGAAGGGGGAGTGGGGAGGGGAAATGAAGGGAATGGTGAGGGGAACGGGGAAAGGAATGGGAAGGGGAATGGGGAAGGGGAATGGGGAAGGGATGAGGAGGAGGAGGAGGTGGTGGTGGAGGTGTTGGAGGAGGTCGGAGGAGGAGGAGGAGGAGGAGGAGGAGGAGGAGGAAGAGGATATGGGGAGGAGTTGGAGGAAGAGGGGGTCATAGTGGAGACACGGGGGGGGGGACAAAGAGAGCTTTCGGCGAGAGCGACGAAGAGAGTAAAGAGGACAGGCGAGACGGAAATGAAGTCGAGAGGGGGAGGGGGGAGGGGGAGATCCCAGAAGACAAAAAGGACGCTGCTCTTGGAGGGGGTGGGGAGTGGGAGAGTCTGGGGGGAGGAAGTCTGGAGGAAGGGGGAGAGTCTGGGGGAGGAGGGAGATTCTGGAAGACAAAAAGGACGCCTCTCTTGGGGGGAGGGGGAGAGTATGGGGGATGGGGGAGAGTCTGGAGGGAGGGTAAGTATTGGTGGGGTTGGGGGAGGGGGAGTTTGGGCGGGGGGGCAAGCGTGCGTCTGTGAAGGTGAGGATGAGGGGATGGGGGTGGCGAAAGGGAGAATACGAGGAGGAAGAGGAGGAAGAGGAGGAGGAAGAGGAGGAGGAGGAGGAGGAGGAAAAGGAAGAGGTGAGGAAGAGTTGGGGAAAGGGAGAGTGATGGAGGGGGAGTGAGGAAGAGAGGGAGGTAAGGCGGTAAGGCAGGAGGTAAGGAGGTAGAGCAGGAGGTAAGGAAGCAAAGAATGAAAGACAGAGGGAGAGAGGGAAGACAGAACCGGTATGGAGAGACGAGGAAAAGGAGTGAGGGGAGTGATGGGAGTGGCGAAGGGAAAGCAGCAGAGATATTTTCCCCCTCCGGGAGTGTGTGGAGTGTGGAGGAGTGGGGGTGATGGCGGGTCGGTCACCTCCACAATGTGACGAACGAATGAACGCCACCCTGGCGGTCCCAAGGCGACTCCGACGACGAAAGTGAAGTTAAGAGGAGGAGGAGGAGGAGGAGGACGATGAGGAGGAAGGAGAGGGAAGGGGGAGGAGGGGAGGAGGAGCAGGGGTGGAGGAAGAGGAGGAAGGGGAAGAGGAGAATAAGGAGGGGAGGAGGGAAAAAAGAGAAGAGGAGGAGGAGGTGGGAAAGAGAAGGAGGTGGAGAAGAGGAGAATACGGAGGGGAGAAGGAGGAGGAGTAGGAGGGGGAGGATTAGGAAGAAGTAGTGGAGTGAGATGTGATGGGGCAGCAACCGCAGCAGGAGGAAGAGGTGGAAGAGGTGGAAGAGAAAGAGGAAGAAGAAAAAGGAGAGGAGGAGGAGGAGGAAAAGGAGAAGAAAGAGGTAGAGAGGGGAGGTGAGTGGGGGGATTAGAACATGCAAGCTCCACCAAGACGGGAGAAATAAAATGGGTGGGAAAGGGGAAGGGGGGGAAGGAGGGGAAGGGGGGAAGGAGGGGAAGGGGGAGAAGGCGAAGTGAAACGACGCAACGATCGACCACAACACTGGCCGTTCCCCCCCTTTCCCCCCTCTCCCCCTTTCTCCCTCTCCCCCCTTCCCCCAAATACTCCACTACAACATTGGTGTAGTTTTACCTCCACCACCAACACACTAATCACACCCAATCCTCACAATCAATAACATCACCATCATCACCACAATCACAAACATCAACACTACTACCACAAATACTATCAACTACCAGACCTCTCCACCCCCTTCCACCATCTACTACACCACCAACCACCCTCTACCACCACCACGACCAACCTCCCCCACCACCACCACCACCACCCACCACTACCAGAGCCCCTCAGGCGTAGCTTGACCGGGAGCAAGAAAGAAAGAAAGCAGCGCTCAATCCTCCACCGAGTTGATTCGACTCGAACTTCCTTTACCTTGGCGGCTGCTGCTGCTGCTGCGGCTCCTCCTCCTCCTCCTCCTCCTCCTCCTCCTCCTGGCCTGAAACACCACTAATTCCCCCTCCAGTGTTTTGCAAAATATTTATTGAAAATGTTCTTTTTCAATAACAGTGACCATATCTGGTTAACATCATTGACAAAAATAAAGAAATGAATAAAATAAATAATAAAATAATAAATGATACAAACAAATAAAATAAAGAATATGAAAATGCCCTCACATTCCTACTCCCATTAACCGAATAAAACAATAAAAACCAGATAAAAACAAAAATAAAAAATAAAATAAAACAAATTAAAATACATCAGTAAATACATAAAAAACAAAAATAAAATAAAACAGATAAATAACATATACCGGGTACACAAACACAAACATATATGTTCGAAAAGTATGGGAGCAGATTACCTTGTATACAAGTAGTATTGAAATCGACAGCATCCTAGGTTTCTAACAAGGATCGAATGACCGGATCTTTGTTAGAAAACTAGAAAACAATAAATAAGATTATCAACTGTCAGAATGTTGCCGATTTCAATACTACTTATATATATATATATATATATATATATATATATATATATATATATATATATATATATGCAATAAAAACACTAGGAGCGTGTGTTCACAAATGCGTAAATAACTAGAAAAAGTAAACTAACGAAGCAGAGCAATTCCTTCTTTGTATCTGCACTGAAGATGTAATTACACGAAAGCGCTCTGCTTCGTTAGTTTACTTTTCCTAGTGGTTATTTACGCATATATATATATATATATATATATATATATATATATATATATATATATAATATATATATACACACAAAAAATATATCGAATCTCTACACATAGCTAATCACAACAATACAAACAAAAGGCCACTTATGCCCTTAATGAGTGGAGCTCCGTAGGCTACCATGCACCAGAGCCCCGGACTAAATCTCACACTTCCCTTGCCACATTTTTCGTTTTAGTTCATTATCTTTATTCTTTATTTTTCTTTTGCTATCATTATTATTAATTTTTCTTTTCTTTTCTGGTATTATTATTTTTCCTGCCACATCGTTATTATCTATTATTAATTTCCACAACCATTTAAATAATTCTGTCATTGTAACATGAGAGTTCCTTTACACTCGGAAAGGTATGCATACATATTTACTGTATGCGCCACTTCTAGTCCTATAGCACTATTCTTTTGAAAAACTTGTAACGAAACTAGTCAAGAATAAAACTCGGAATAAGACTCAGTCTTTCTTCTTCCCACCCATATATATATATATATATATATATATATATATATATATATATATATATATATATATATATATATATATGTGTGTGTATATATATATATATGCTAATAAGAACACGGGTACGTGTGTTCACTTATGCAAAGTAGACCAATTGGAAAAAGAAACTAACGAAGCAGAGCGCTTTCGTATATTACATCTTCAGTGCAAAAATTACATGTACTTTTTGCACTGAAGATGTAATATACGAAAGCGCTCTGCTTCGTTATTTCTTTTTCCAAGTGGTCTTCTTTGCATATATATATATATATATATATATATATATATGTATGCATATATCACCACCACACCCAGAGAGTCAAACCTCTCCTCCTAAAGATAGCATCCCCATCAACGCGGCAGGAGCGGAGTGCCTGAAGATAAGCTGAAAGAGTCCCCGAGAGGCCAACCACAAGGCATGGCCGCCCGTGTCAAGGCCTACACCGCCCAAGAAGAGATTCAACCAGACTCGAAATAAAGAATCAAGTCCGACTTGAAGAAGGTTCGTAAAAATGGGAGGAGGGGGGGAAGCGAGAAGTACAGCCCCCAGCTTCCTCCCCAACCATCGTTCTCTTCCCCCTACCCTCTGGAGCAGGGGTTCCCATAATTTTTGTTCCTCTGCATCCCTTGTGCATTTCTATAGATTCCCGTGTACCCTTAGAAATAAATAAATAATAAAACAAAATAAAATAAACAAACTCATAATTTATATTGCTTTATAATTTCTGTATGTGTAGACTGCATAAAATGGTGACAACATCAATTAACTAATCTCAGGTAATTTATAAAATATATTGATCCATTATATACATATCTTTTTAATAATCATTGTACAGTAGTGGTCATTCTCTCAGACCTAATGTACATAGATATACCAACGTTTTTTCCCATTACAAGGTGTAGCCAAAGTCAAAGGCATAAATCCACTCGCACCCATTTCATCCCCACACACTCCACTCCCATTCACCACCGCGTCCTCCCTCTTTTCTTGGCTCCTCCTGGATGACGGGTCATCCCTGCATCTCGCTCACTGACCTAGGTCAGAAGCAATGTAGCAAGACACAGCACATCCACAGCAAGGTCGCTTCATTTAATAAGCGACAACTCCCCCTCTCCGTCCCCTCATGCAGAAAAAGAGAAGACAGGGAGAAATCCCTTCGGGCTGCGTCAAAATATCATTCACACATACTCCCTCACCCCATCCCCCACCCACTCCCTTCCATGCATCACAGCATCATCCATACACAACCATTCTCCACTCACCCCTATCTTCTGTCTTCTCCCTTCCTATCTCAACAGACATTCCCCTCATTCCCAATGCCCCTTTTACCCCCTCCATCCATCTCATTCTTGGTCGCCCTCTCATGTTCACTTCCACCACCTCTGCCTTCCACACCTCTTTTACAAATATTTCTTCAATCATTCTATTCATATGTCCAAACCATCCCAACACTCTTTCATCAACCATATCTCCCAACTCCCTTTCCACCCCCGGCTCTCTTCTTCACCTCCTCGTTTCTCACTCTATCCAGCCTAGTAATCCCTACCATACTTCTCAGGCATTTCATCTCAAACACATTTAAACTCTTCCTCTCTTATGTTCCATATTTATGCCCTAAACAGTGCTGTCGGCACAATCACTCCTTCATACAATCTCCTCTTAGCATCCATTCCCAAATGTCTATTTCCCATTACACTTTTTAACCCCCAAGACATTTAATTGCTTCTCTCAATCTACATTCTACCTCCACCTCCACTCCTCCCTTTCCCGCCACATTCGCCCCCAAGTATCTAAATCAATCCACTTCCTCCAGTCTCTCTCCCTTAATACTTTCAATTTAAGTCCATACTCTCCCCTTGTACATCTCATCACCTTAATTGTACTCCCCTGAAAAGTGCTAATGTACAACTGGGGGTACATGTGCCCCATGATTGGAACCTCAGCTCTATAGTAAGGCAAGCTCCCACTCCAAAAGTTTTGTACGCAGTCGTCAACATCTAAGGGATTAGCGACATCCCTATGGACCAGAGTCACGCATCAATATTTTAATAGTGGAGATTGACCTCTACTTAAAGAAGAATGTTGACCACTTTCAACTTTCGCTGTCCCAAATAAGGTCTTTCTTTTACCATGATCCCACTTTATTGCAAATTTGCACCTAGGGATAGAAGCGCCGGTTACAACCAAAAAACTCCCCCCCCCCCAAAAAAAAAAATACAGCCTCTCCGAACGGCTTGTACAAAAGACACCCTCGTATATCTCCTCCGCCAGCTGCTGGCCCCTTCCCTGGCATTCGCTTGCTCTACTCTAACGTGAAAAGGCGTGCGTGTCGCTCCCCCATCGACTTCCGGCAGCATTTTCAAGGCGTACTACTCTTTCCAGCAGCCGCCCCTCCAGACCGCCTCCGCCGGGCACACGGCGCCGTAAATCTAACTGCAACTTCAAGCCCAGAAATAGCAGACACACTGGAACAGGCCTGCAGACGCTCGAGGAGGGAAGGCGAGAGGTAGAGAGGGAGGAAAGGAGAGAGAGAGTGAAAGGGACTGAGAGAGAGAGAGAAAGAGAGAGAGAGAAAGAGAGAGAGAGAGAGAGAGAGAGAGAGAGAGAGAGAGAGAGAGAGAGAGAGAGAGAGAGAGAGGAGAGAGAGGAGAGAGAGAGAGAGAGAGAGGAGAGAGAGAGAGAGAGAGAGAGAGAGAGGGGAGAGAGAGAGAGAGAGAGAGAGAGAGAGAGAGAGAGAGAGAGAGAGAGAGAGAGAGAGAGAGAGAGAGAGAGAGAGAGAGAGGAGGGGGAACGGTCACCCTCTATCCCTCTCTCTCTCTCTCTACTGCATGACGCATGCATTCATGAACGAATGCGTGTGTGGACGTAACTGTTTTGCGCACATGCAGGCCCGTCTGCATGACCATCAAAGCCACCTAGGGGGCGAATCCAATCCCTTACAATGTACTCTCTTTCACACACACACACACACACACACACACACACACACACACACAAATCATACTCATGATGCATGTTTGCATTTGGCCGTAAGAAGAGTACTTGTACTTCTCCAATGGCCATCCACCACTGACGTACGGACCACAAAATGGTCATTTAGCATACACACAACACTAACCATACCATCTCCTACCTGGACTGAGCAATGTCTCAGCTGAATAAAGATGCGCGGTATGGACCAAAATAAAATATTTGTGAAACTGTAGTGAAAGGATTAAGAAACAAGCTACGACCAACTGATTCTTAAGACACATTACCAAGGGAGGTCCTCCGAAGTAAAGATGAAAGCGATGAGCCTACGCCTGGAGGCGCTGAGCAGCTGCGGCCGAAGCCGTTACCTTTGACCTATTGTGAGCTCGGACCGTTGGAGTAGGTACGACTCCATGGTGGGGATCGGAGGAGTGCGAGAATCGAACCCATAACTAAGCAAATGCGAAACCAACACGCTTAAGAATAGGTCACCAGCGTACTCAAGGGGTAAACACACAATTACTCCTGTACAAATAAACACATCTGCAAACACGACAAACACACAGAATTACGCACATCATCACAAGCAATAAACACTACTGTGTTCTATGTATCAACTAAAATCTTTACACACGTTGTTATTTCATAACAATCATGAAATCAGGTACATTATTCAAGCTAAAGGCACGGCAGTATTATATAACAACTTAAGGCATCACACACACACACACACACACACACACATATACACACACGCACGCACACATACACACGCACATAACAATACAGCTTCGTGGAAGTCCCTGATAACAGCTGTCAACCCAAACACGAAACATGAGAAAATAAACATGGAAAAATCATCTATTAATTATTGATCAAAAAAATATATATTCTTTAGCTCACCCGCTCTTCAAAAAGAAAAACAAGTGTCACAATAAACATAAAACAAATCCACTGTTTTTAAACACTATTACTATTATCATTCTTTCATAAAAAAAAAGACCTGTTACTTGTAAAGCGAGAGGGATAGGCATGGGAGAGGAATGTCGCCCCATTCACTCCCACCCAACGTGCCCCTCTGACCACTTTTGTATATAAACCCAATAAAGCAAAATGAACAACACCAAAACTGGTCCTCCACAAGACTCCACCGTACTACGGGCACACCAAAGAGAGACAAAAATCCAAATCAAGAGAAAGAAATCCATCAAAAGCTTCAGAAGGCCAAGTTAATTCAAAAAGTAACCTTCCTTCCCTTTTTCCTTTGACAGCTCCTCCAAAGTCTTCCGTCTCCTCACTCCTCTTCCTCCTCCTCCTCCTCAGGCCACTCGTCTCACGAACCTTCTCCTCCCTTCTATTCTTCCTCTCGTTAAATAATCCCTTACCAAACATTCTCAAACACATATATGACCACCCTCTTCCTCCTCCTCCTCCTCCTATGCCTTTCTAGTCTATTTCTTCACCATCTACAGGACAGAATCATCACCCAACACTTTCCATCTTATTCTCCACCTCTTCACTCTCTCTCACACACACACATACACGGCTTGACGGTGTACTGGTACCGCTCTGGACCGCTAATTTAGCGACCCGAATTCGAGTCCCGCCCAGGGATGAACATTTCAGCACCGCTGCGAATACAAGTCGGCACTCTAACCCTGGCGGGCAACGGTTTGTGTTTGTTTGTACGCGTGTGTGTGTGTGTGTGTGTGTGTGTGTGTGTGTGTGTGTGTGTGTGTGTGTGTGTGCGTGTGTGTGTGTATGTGCGCCATATATAAGTATTGTGCTCTTACCTGGGGGTTGGGTGTTAATAACTGTCGATCACGAGTCCAACACGTGATCCAAGACATAATAGTAAGATTAGTCTACAAAGTCCAATACAGATCACTCCATTACGATGAAGTTTTCCCACGACATCTCATTCTTCTTCAACTCAAACACGACCCAATCTCACTTCAAGCAAACCCCTATCCACTTAAACTAACACCCTCAATCTCAACTCATCCATCCATCCATCCCAATCTACACAACTAAAACTTCAACACATTTCCTACAGTCTCTGAGCCACCCAACTAGCTCTCCCTCTCTCCCACCCTCTCTCCTCCCCCCGCTCCCTCCCTCTCTCCTCCCTCCTC
Source organism: Oratosquilla oratoria (assembly GCF_046742065.1). Classification (NCBI taxonomy): domain Eukaryota; kingdom Metazoa; phylum Arthropoda; class Malacostraca; order Stomatopoda; family Squillidae; genus Oratosquilla; species Oratosquilla oratoria. The sequence continues at coordinate 32,376,522 of NC_134790.1, forward strand.
TCGCTCCCTCCCCCCTCTCCTCTGTGCCCCCGGGTGTCCCCGAAATACCTGGGGGGGGGGGGGCTGAGTCAAAGTCCAGAAGCAGGAAGGAGAAAATCGATGCCCGGACAAAACAAACCCTCCACAACGTAACAATGACTAGATTCTTGTGTTGCTATGGTTACGGCCTCTGCGTTAAAGAGGACACGCGCACGAACACACACACACACTGGGCAAAGAGACACTGCGGGTACAATCAAGGGTAAAGACGTGCTGGAGGAGAGGGGAAGGTGGGTGGGAGGGAAGGAAGGGGATGGGAGGGGCGGGGAAGGGAGGGGAAGGGGGTGGAATGGAGTTGAGAGGGAGGGAGAGGAGTGGAAGGGAGGGAGGGGAGTGGAAGGGAGGAAGTGTCTGACGCCAGAAGAGGAAGGGAAGGACGTGTTTGGGGGACGAAGAAGGAAATGACGAAGAGCTAAGTGTTGAGCAAGGAGAACGCTGTGTGTGCGCACGGGCGCGCGCGCGTGTGTATGTGTGTCAGTGTCTAAAGATGTTACGTACATAATGATGGTGTTGATGTAAGTAATATAGTAACTGTAGTAGTAGTAGTAGTAGTAGTAGTAGTAGTAGTAGTAGTAGTAGTAGTAGTAGTAGTAAACAAAATATTCAGATATACTATGACCTTGAACGGCACTACTACACTGGGTCATTCTCTCAGAGATGATCCTATGAGCAGGGCCCACAATGAACTCACAATCCTATACATTAACCTTTCGAAAATTACAATAAAAATTACTTCTGTTCACTACAAGACTATTGTATTTTCAAGGGGCACCCACCCTTATCTGTTGATACTGTACCTTGTTACAAGGGTGCCGGTGTAAGATGGAAAATGGACCCTCCATTAAAATATGCAACCCATTGTCATTAAGTTAGGTTGGTATTTTAATCAATAATACTTATCAATAAATGTTGATGTGTTTTCTGTATGTAAAAAGAAAAAAATATCTGGTATTTTAATTGTGCGGGGGATCCATTTCCAACTGGAGAATAAATAATAAATTAAGGGAATAAATAAATAAATAAATAAATAAATAAATAAATAAATCTATATATTCCCCGTCTTCTCTTTTTCTGCATGATGAGTCGGCGAGGGGTCCCCGATTAAGTGAAGCAGCCTTGCTGTGGATGTACTGTGTCTTGCTGCATTGTTTCTGACCCAAGGCAGTGGGCGGGATACAGGGAGTGACCCGTCATCCACGAGGAGCTAAGAGGAGAGGGGGGCAAGGGTGGTGGAGGGGAGTGGAATGAGTGGGAATCGGTACATGCCTTTTGACTTGGGTACCACCCCTAATAAAGGGACTCGCAGTAATGGGCATAAACTGGACAAATTTAGATTTAAGAAGGAAATAGGCAAGAATTGGTTTACTAATAGGGTGGTCGAGGAATGGAATAAACTTAGTAACCATGTAGTAAGCGCTGAAACTATCAGTTGTTTTAAAAAATGATTAGACAACTTTATGGATGGGGATGGCAGGTGGTGATGGATGTGGAGCTGCCTCGTGTAGGCCTTATGGTCTCTTGCAGTCTCCTTTATTCTTATGTTCTTGTGTAAAAAGCCTTTGGTATATAAATAGATTCATTCATTCACACCGGAAGCCAATTTTACCTCATCTTGGTGGTACCAGAGGTTTAAACCATTCTTTGAACTGCGTTTCCTGTCGCCATATGCCAAAAGTTGCCTTCTCTGAGGAGTATGAGGACGAACTCCGAAGAACTCTTCTGGACACGAGGCCAACAAGAGGACACAGGTTCCTCATCTCTGACGGAAACCTTCGAAGTGGACTTCAGACTCTCAACCCCGAAGCAGCCGAACATGATCAATATCTGTGACAAAATATATCGAGTCGAAACCACTGTCCCTCCCATACCTACCTACTCGACTCCATCAATAATACCCTAAATACTATCCTACATTTTAAATAATGTTGACCAATTCGGACAATTGACCAATCCAATTGATTGTGGAGGGTGTTTTTTTTTTTATGACAAAAATATTGCCTCAAAACTACCATCTCTCCCCTACCTACTCGACTCCATCAATAATACCCTAAATACTTACTCGACCAATACGGAGAACTGACCAATATCATTAATCGTGGAGAAGGCGGGTGGGGTGTGTGACGGGGGGTGGGGGTGGGGGGTGGAGGGTTTGTCACGTCCCCGAGCAGAACAAAAGGGAAAACTGGGGTGGAAAAGCGAACAAACAGTTGGGGGCACAACAGAGGGAGAAGAACAAATAGTTGGGGGGGAGGGAACAACAGGGGAGAAAAACAAACAGACAGTTGGCAACCCGGAGGCGGGGCGATAGGCCTATGACCAAAACAATAGAGGAATACAGTCGAAGACGAAAAATTAATAGGAACTTTGTACGAAGTACTTCAAGGATCAGAAATGATCGTTCAGACACGATACACATCTGGTTGGATTTCATTACCAAGGGTCCAATGCCCTAATCAATTCATTCATTCATTATTATATCATCTTCATATTTCATAAAGGATTAAGTAGTTGTACAACAGCGTGCCAAACACACCACACACACACACACACACACACACACACACACTATGTGTGTGTATATATATATATATATATATATATATATCAATCATTGCAGTAATTCACAAGGCACACGTGAAAATAATTTGTAGAAAAAACCACTGGGAAATAAGAAAGTCCGAAGGTTTTCGTCTATTTAAGACATTATCCTTGATAATGTCTTAAATAGCCGAAAACGTTCGGACTAAGTTTCTTATTTCCCAGTGTTTTTTTTCTACATATTATATATCATATATTGGTATGGAGGGAGAGGGCCACCCGATGTATACAAAAGAAGAGTACCACTGTGACCCGCCCACAACGCGACGTTCACCCAAACTTCCCAGCACGTAGAGAAGCGAGGTAATTACCCAGAGTGGAAAGGAGATAAAATGTAACAAAAATAAAGAAAAAATAAATAAAATAAAATTATAACACGTGAATAAAGGAGAGTAAAGGTTAGAAAACGTTCGATGTTAATGACCAAGGGGGGGGGCCGATTGCCCCATCCCTCCTCCACACTCCTTCCCAGGAGAGAATGTGGAGTTCCTGCGACCCCAAGGGGAGAACTCCACACACGGGTGGAGTACCGGTAAGTTCCGGATACTCCTAGAAACTGGAGGGAATTAATGCTATGGAATACTGCTACTACTAACAATAATAATAACCAAAATAATAATAATAATAATAAACAATAATAATAATTAGTAATAATAATGAACTGTTGCCTCGAAATTTACCCACAGCCCCCGCACTGGCTGGCAACGAACCTCAAACTCTCTCGGAGTCCACCGCTGAAGGAAGGCCTCTTCCATCATCTGCCACGGCACTCCTGCAAACTTCTCTTCACACATATTCAAACCAATAATCCAGATTTTAGGAGGTATGTTAGTGAGGAACGCATGCAAATAACTCCAGCCCCCATTTCCCCCTCTCCCTCCTCCCTCCACCCCCCAATCTTCCTTGAGGGAAATTAAATCAATTAATCATGCAAATTAATGTGCCTCAATTCATTTCCATCATCCGATCACGTATACACCCAAGTACATGGCGGCCATTACAACAGAGAGAGACAGAGAGAGAGAGAGAGAGAGAGAGAGAGAGAGAGAGAGAAGCCGTGCGAAGGTGAATCGATAAAGAGGAGGAAACGATAAGACAAGAGGAGAAGGAAGAGTAGGTGGAAAAGGAAGAGATGTAGGAGAGTAGGATTAGAGAAGACATAGAATAAAAAAGAAGAGGAAGAGGAGGAGGAGGTGGAAGAAGGGGTAGTTGGGGAAGGGTACGAGTAAGGTGAGTGGGGGTAAAAGTAAGAGTGGGAGTAGGAATGGGGAGTAGGACTAGAAGTGGGGAGCGGGAATGGGAGTAGGATTGGGTGTAGGAGTGGTAATGGGAGTAGGAATGGGTGTAGGAATGGGGAGTAGGACTAGAAGTGGGGAGCGGGAGTGGGAGTAGGATTGGGTGTAGGAGTGGTAATGAGAGTAGGATTGGGAGTAAAACTGGCAGTGGGAGTAGGATTGGAAGTGGAGAGTGGGAGTAGGACTGGAAGTAGTAGGGGTTAGGAATGGGAGTGAGGAATAGGAGTAGGATGAGTGGGAGTGGAAGGAGCGGGAATGGAGGATTGGGAGTAGGGAGTAAGAGTGTAAGTACGAGTGGGAGTGGGAATGGAGGATTGGAAGTGGGGAGTATGAGTGTAAGAGTGGGAGTGGTAGTGGGAGTGGGAGGAGTGGGTCCAGCAGACCTTGCCTCCTCCCTCACCCCCGCTAACCTCCGGTATAGAGTACACTGACTGGGTTATATTGGCCACCACCACACAGCAGGTGGTCAAGGACAGTGGGGGCCGACTCCTCGGGGGCTGAGGGGGAGGCGAAGGAAGGAAGGAAGGAGGGGGGAGGGAGGAAGGAGGGGGAGGGAGGAAGGAGGGGGGAGGGAGGTGATAAGGGAGGCGAGGGTGGACGGTGAGGAGGGCAAGGGAGGTAGGTGAGGGGGGAGGGAGAGAGGGGGAGGTGGTAAGGGAGGGAGGTAGGTGAGGGGAGGGAGGAATGAAGGAAAGGGGGGAGGGGAGGGAAATGAAAAGGGAAAGGTAAATCAAGATAAAATTAAGGGAAATGGAAGAAAAGGAAGGGAATTAGGGAGGGTATAGGGGACAAAAGGTAAGGTGGTCGGGTGAGAAGGAGGAGGAAGAGGAGGAGGAGGAAGAGGAGGAAGAAGAGGAGGAGGAAGAGGAAGAGGAGGAAGAGGAGGGGTAAAATACTGGGCGTCTATACAAGAATGGGAAAGAGAAGGCAGAGAGAAAATTAAACAAAGGAAAAGTAAGGAGGGAGGTGTGGAGGGGCGGAAGAGGCGTGGAAGAGGAGGAAGAAGAAGAAGAAGAGGAGGAGGAGGAGGAGGAGGAGGAGGAGGGTTACAAGTCACATTAGGGCACCATATGGCAGGGAAGGTCCGAGAAGGCGGCTCAGGGATCAAGTGGGGAGGGGGGAGGGGGGGACACTTACGACGGTAATGGGTGGGCACCTCCAAGACTGGGAGACGGGGGGAAGACGGGGGAAGGGAGAGGGGGAGGGGGAACACAATATGTGCGGTTTGAGGGAAGAAGGAAAGGCAAGACTGGGAAAGGAAACAGCACGGCAAGGAAGGACGAGGAGGAGGAAGAGGAGGAGGAGAAAGAGGGAGGATGGGGAGGACTGGAGGGTGAGGAGGTGGATGAGAGACAAGGAAAAAGAAAAAAGAAAAACAAGAAATGGAGAGGAGAAAGAATGGGGGAGACGAAAGGATGTGGAGGGGAGGAAGTAGAGGAATGTGAAAGAAATGAAAGAAAATAGAATTGGGGAAAGTGGGAAGCTTGAGGTATGATGGATGAAGAACGAAAGAAGGTGAAGGAAGTAAGGAAGAGGGCAAAAGGGGGGGGATTGGAAGAGGCTAGAGATGAAGGAGATGAAGGAGAGGAGGAGGAGGAGGAGGAGGAGGAGGAGGAGGAGGAGGAGGAGGAGGAGGGGAGTGGATGAGTCCGTCCTCGAAGTGATGAAGGGTCCACTTCAGGCCAGGCTAAAGGGTTGGTTCCTGTCCACTATGTACATGTATGTACTTTATGTATGTCTGTGTACATACTGTATGTACGTGTGTGTGTACATGTATTATGTACTGTATATATGTCTGTTCGTGTATGTATGTACTTATGTCCTGTATGACTGTACGTGTATGTGTGCATGAATATATGTACTGTATATACTGTATGTAAATGTGTATGTACAGTATGTATATGCATATAAGTATGTATGTATGGGTGGATATATGTTTGCATGTATGTATTTATATGTAAAACATGTATATGAATTTTTGACATCTTGATTTTAACTCGTTTAACGTTTACTTTAAATTTGTTCAAAGTTTAGGTTGAACTCGTTTAACATTTAACTCGTTTTACGTTTAACTCGTTTAACAGTTCAAGTTGAACTCTTTTGATGTTTAAGTTGTTTAACTCGTTTAACGTTTAAATTTAACTTGTTTAACGTTTAAAATTTACTCTCTTAACGTTTAAATCCAACTCATTTAACGTTTAATTTTAACTCGTTTATCGTTTACGTTTAACTCGTTTAACGTTTAACAGTCAATATACTTTTGAGGGTTTACTCAAAACACCATGAGGTTCCATTCAGGTGGATACCTTGGCCGTATATCGCCCCGTCCGTTTCGTTAGAGGGGGTTTTACACGGTCTAACGGTTCGTCGAACGCGGTGTTTAAAGTGATGTGTGAACGGGGTATTTGGTTGTCGAACCGCGTTCGACGAACCGTTAGATCATGTAAACCCCCCTTTAGCCTTCCCCAACCTCTTCGGTCTCCGCCTCTCATGTATGTCTCCGTCCCACAAAGATTTCCGGATTATAGACGTTTACGCCTGACTATGTTCAAAATAAAGACACACCGTGCATGTTTCTGTGCGCCATCTGTACATATCCGACTGAAGGGTCAAGGACACAGCTCCCCGGTTTTGTCTTGTCATTCACGGCAAAAGTCGCGCGGACGACAGCGCCGGGTCCGGAATGCACGACGTCGTGCCTTCCCCGGCAAAAAGTCGTCTTCTTCTTCTCCCTTCTTCTCTGTG
>NC_134790.1:32388198-32400698 GCF_046742065.1 Oratosquilla oratoria
CTGTGCTTTGTTTCCTTCGCCTTCGTTAGTTTCCAAGTCTCACACCCGTAGATTATTGCTTGCAGAATGCACTGATTGTAAACTTTACGTTTCAAACATAAAGGTAGAGAGCCTCTCAGGATTTTATTACACTTAAAATCGTGGAAATATTTTTTGTCGAAGACGTGGGCTATTCCAATGAATCAATTCAATACATCGAACCCTTTCATACAACAATGCATATACAACCATTTGTAGTCCACCGTTAAACAAAAGACTCTCCCTACCACTTCCATGAAACATACAACTACGCCTATCTCTGCCATGTCACTCCTGCAAACTTCTATTTCGTCTCTCCACCTTCTGTCTGATCTCCCTCTTCCACGCTTCCCATCTCGCGGCGTCCAGTTAACAACACACCTCCATCTCCCATCCTCCTTTCTGCCTGCCTCCACTGCCTGGTTTCATTTCCGCACCTTTATCGCCTCCACAATATCTTTCACTCCAGTCTGATGCTCTCTCACCCGACTCGCCACACTCCTCCTGTCTCTGAGCGTTATTCACAGCATTGATTTCTCCGTTCCTCTCTGTAGGCTACACTCCTTTAGGTACGCTTTACACTGTACGATTATCCCTCAACGATGATCGTTCATGCCTAGAGTACTAATTCTGTCTTTGAATGGGGCTGTGTTAATAGGCTAATAATCGAACCGAGAAAAACGCACCTTTACTTTTGTCCCCAACACACAACAGACCTAAATACTGATGGAGCCAATGTATACTTTCTCGCATTCTCTTCTCATAGCGGGGGTCGAGAACACCGCCATTGAGTCACCCTCATCGTTGTAAAAACCAAATCAAATCCTTTCACGAAGGACCAAAGCACCGACAATAACCTACGGGAAAAAAAAATTGGGCGTACACAGACCTGCAAATAAAAACGGCGCTTGGACATGACCTACCCTTGTTCGCTCTACAAAATCTCGATTCTTTCCCTGTACAAAACCAATTGCTTTACCGCGGTCTTTTCCAGCAGCGCAGCACTAAATTAAATCATATTTCACACACACACATATTCAAAAGGAAATAAAAAATGTTAATATTTTGGGGGAGAAAAGTGTACGTAAAAGTATATATATATAAAAATATAGATATAAAATAAAATACTCCATGCATTGGTGTTACCCAGCAAGGCCATCCCCCACCCACGCCACTCGGCTCCCGACGCAAAACATCGCCATTATACAAACGCCAGGATTAAATCCTTTTTAGAATTAAATCAGGGGATTAAATGTACTCACGTGCAGGCTACACGGGATCTAATCCGCCTTCGCATACTACCAAGCACTCGAATCCTTACATAACAGATTTAACGCCCCTTGTTAATTTAAATTCAAACCAAATAACACGCACACATTTCACCAAATATAATGCCCCGCGAATTTGCATATCTTTTGCCCAGTTGGGGCTCGTGTGACCAAAAACAGGGGAATGAGGCACAATAATGTCAAAATGGAATAGACCTGATTCGACGAGATTAATACTACACCTGTGTGTGTGTGTGTGTGTGTGTGTGTGTGTGTGTGTGTGTGTGTGTGTGTGTGTGTGTGTGTGTGTGTGTGTGTGTATTTTTTACGTGGGTGCTTCAGCATGTATGTGTATGTATATTCTGCATGTATGTATGAGAGAGCAAATGTATTACGTACAGTATGTGTGTGTGTGTTTGCATGAGTGCCTCAGCATGTATGTATGAGAGAGCAAATGTGTATGTACAGTGTGTGTGTGTGTGCCCCCTCCCCACGGCCTTATATCACGTGCTGGACTCATGCCTGACAACTAGTATCCTCCCAGATGAGAGCTTAGGAGAGCTTAGAGTTCATATATGGCCCGATGTATGGTTAATATTATTACCTTTCACACACACACACACACACACACACACACACACACACACACACACACACACACACAATGCCTTGCCCACCAGAATTAGAGTGCCGGCTCGCAGTGCAGCGATGACGAAATGCTCAGCCCTGGGTGTGGCTCGAACTCTGTCAAATTAGCAGTCGAGCACTGTACCACCACACCATCGAGCCGTGAGATAGAGAGAGGGAGGGAGGGAGAGAGGGGGATAGGAGATGAGGAGGGGGCTAGGGGAGAGAGAGAGAGAGAGAGAGAGAGAGAGAGAGAGAGAGAGAGAGAGAGAGAGAGAGAAATAGACCTCCGAGCAAGATTAAACTCCCAAGTTTTACGAGATAATTGCAAGCTGAGAAACAAACTAGAATAATCCTCTTGAAGCCTCATGACAAATGGTAAAAAGCTCTTCTAATTCCATTCAAATGTATTCACTTAAAAAGAGTCCGGTGGCAGACTGACGGGCTGAAAAATATCCTAAACTCCCCAGACATCTGAATATGGTTGTGTTTATAGAGAATACATACATATATATATATATATATATATATATATATATATGTGTGTGTGTGTGTGTGTGTGTGTGTGTGTGTGTGTGTGTGTGTGTGTGTGTGTGTGTTTAAGGCCTTACCATTCATTTTTTTTATTTCTTAATTTATCATATATTCACAATTTCGCTACTCCTTACGGATCTTCACCAAACTTGGCACGGAGTCCACATGCACCCCAGAACAGTGCACAAGAGAGAAAACCCCAGACATGACCTCTCTCCGAGGTTATCATTTGATATCCACTTAGCACCCGGAGACTACCGGATACTCCTTCCAGTGCCCTGTACACCTTGTTCCAGCCACACGCAAACCACTTCACTTAGGTAAGAGTACTAATACATTCGACCTTAGGTCCACAGTACTAAGGGTCAAAATCATTGAACGCGGAGGGCAACCTTACAAGTGTCCTGTCGGAGACACAGATTCCAGGCGGAGTTCGAGACCCAGCGTGGAGTGGACGAGGAAGCTTTCTCGAGGAATGAATGAAGTTTTTCTCGCGTCGGAATGCCATAAGACAATGGATGGCGCCGGCGGAGGCGGAGGCGGAGGCGGAGGTGGGGTGGGGGGATAGGTATAGGGGTAATGGATTGGGAGGAAAGGGGGATAAGAGCAGGGAGAGGTGGGGAGGAGAGAGAAAAGGAGAGGAGAGTAAGGGAGGAGAGGGGAGACAAAGGGATAGAAGGGAGATGTGGGCAGAGAAGGGGAAACGAGGGGAGAGAGGAAGGGAGAAAAGAAGAGAAAAGGGGAGAGGAGGAAGGAGATGAGGAGAGCGAAGGAGAGAGAAGGGGTGAGGAGGGGAAAGGAGGGAAAAGAATGGGAGAGGAGGGGAGAGAAGGGGAGAGGAGGGGAGAGGAGGGGAGAGGAGGGTAGAGAAGGAGAAAGGAGGGGGAAGAAAGATGAGGGGAATGGAGGGGAGGAGAGAGAAAGGGAGAGGAAGGGAGAGGAGAGGAGGGGAGAAGAGAGGAGAGGGAGACGAGGGGAGGGGAAAGGAGGGGTAGAAATGGAAAGGGATTGAAGCAAGGGCAGGTCAAGGAAATGGAAGAAAATGTTAGGGTAAGTGAAAGGAAAGGTGAAGGAACGGGGAAAGAAAGGGGCGGGAAGGGGAAGGGGAAGGGGAAGGGAATGGGAAGTGAAAGGAAGGGGCGAGAAAGGGAAACGGAAGTGGAAGGAAAGGTGAGGAAAGGGGAAGGGAAGATGAAGAAAGAGGAAGGGAAAGGGAGGGACAGGGGAAGAAAAGGGAAAAGGAAGGGAAGGGGAAAGGAAGGGTGAAGGGGAAGAGGTGGTGATGGTCGTTGAGGTGAGGGGCAAGTGGAGAACGAAGGAAGGATATTGGACCTGCAGGTGACACATACATTCAAGTCAGCGGTGAGAGTAGTCCTCTTGTAAACGAGAGTTGGCGGTAAGAGCAGAGGTCCTCCAAATAAGAGTCGGCGGTGAGAGTGGGGGGGGGGGTAAGAAGGACTTCTCGTCTTATGATGTCTGAGAAACTCGAGGAGAGGCCCTCAGGAGGGCCTCGAGGAGGAGAAGGAGGAGGAAGAGAAAGACGAGGAGGAATTGGAAAAGGAGGAGGACGATGAGGAGGAGGAAGACGAGGGGGAGGAGGAAGAGAAAGAGCAGAAGGACGATGAAGAGGAAGACGAAGAGGATGACGTGGATGTGGAATTGGAGGAGGAATTGGGAGAGGAGGAGGAGGAGGAGGAGGAGGAGGAGGAGGAGGAGGAGGAGGAAGACGAGGGGGAGGAGGAAGAGAAAGAGCAGAAGGACGATGAAGAGGAGGAAGACGAAGAGGATGACCTGGACGTGGAATTGGAGGAGGAATTGGAAGAGGAGGAGGAGGAGGAGGAGGAGGAGGAGGAGGAGGAGGAGGAGGAAGAGGAGGAGGAGGAGAAAGATGATAGAAGTACAAGAAGGAGGAGTAGGAAGAGCAAAAGGAAGAGGAGGAGGAGGGGAGGAGGATGTAGAAGATGATGATGAAGGCCCTAAGGAGGACTTTGAGGACGACCTTAAGGTGTCACCGATGTTGTGGAGAAAGTCGAAGGTTGAAGAGAATTGATCAAACGCCTTCTATCAATGACCGGAACTTTCACCGGAAAATGCGCTCCGGTGTGTGAGTCTTCACTTCAAAGTATTCTTCGGGCCGGAAGCGACATGGGCCCCTCCCTGAATAAAATCGCCTGGCGACATGGGACCACATTTCCCTACATCTGAACAAGTATTATGGATGCTAATGAACGGTGTTCTGCGTGTTATGCGTAACTGTTTGGGAGGTTATGTCTACATCTACATCTGTGATCTCGGTTTCTGAGACTGGACGTAGTTGGCAAGACGCCCAGAACTTGAGACTCTTTCCTTTCTTCATTCATCTTATTCTTCTTTTCTCTGGACAGAATGAAAATGATCAATCGCGATACACATCTTGACAGAGTTCACTGACCTGGGAACACACAGACACAACCACAACATATGTGGATTGGAGGATCTCTGACAAGATAATCGAGATGGTGCTCAGTGTTCTACGTTGTTCTGGTGTTGTAAAACAATACAACACACACACACACACACACACACACACACACACACAGAGAGAGAGAGAGAGAGAGAGAGAGAGAGAGAGAGAGAGAGAGAGAGAGAGAGAGAGAGAGAGAGAGAGAGAGAGAGAGAGAGAGAGAGAGACTTCATTTGTCTGGTCACGTCATACGTTAACTTCTCTTGATTGCCTTTCCAGGATCCGAAGGCGTCAGAGGAACTTCTCCCATCGTTCACTGGCCCCTCCCGTGCCGAGTTCGAAGTACAGGACGGTTCAGTAACCACATCAATCAGTTCGGCCGAGCGGTGAATATGATCAGCTTAGGCAGGAATCAGATTACGACAGCTGGTTGACCGAGGTCAGCTGACGTCACTTGTGACCTATCTGAGGTCAAAGAGTGGACGTACGGCTCAACGTACATGTGTGTTACACTACGGCTACACTAGTCAATGGAATGGTTAGATTCCAACAATTCAGTTGGATTTCGTCCAAGGTTGGAGTGTAACTAACTTAAAGCTACGGTTACACTCTAACTTAGGACAAAACCCAACTGAATTGTTGGAATTCAACCATTCCGCTGACTATTGTAACCGTAGCTTTACCCTAACTCAGTGGTTTTTAGCCATCTGGGGTTCCTGTGCCCCCAGATGGTAAGAAACTTTAACTATGGAAGTACGAGGTGTGTCGGTCACCTTACTGCTATATTTACAAGGAGATTGTCAAATATACATTTTTCATATCTTTTCTTTATGCATTATTCTACTTCAATAATTGGATAAATCTAGTTTATCGGCTCGAACTGTATCAGTGATCCATGTCGCTTTTTTCTACTATAAATATCATTATTATTACTATTATCATCAAGAGAGCACAAGAACATTTTGAGAGTTCTTAAATGGCACAGGCATTGGAAAAGTGTAAAAACCATTGCCTTAATTCGATATTGTACATTCTCAGGTAAGATCAGAAGATCGTGTTTTGACCTTGGCACTGGTCTTCAGAAGCTTCCTCTTCTGGCTGGTGCTAAACAGCTTTATTCCAGCAATGGCTCGACCTATCACGACACCCTTCTGCCCCTCGTCCATCCTTCAGCTGAATATGATCGCCTGACATCAGCAACAAGTTAAATTCAATGACAATTTCCTTGGCGAAATTAGTGATACGAGACGATGCCAATTTTTTTTTATCGATTCCGATACGAGTCTCTTTCTCTCTCTTTCCCTCTCTCTTTTCCGTGGTTTGTGAGGCTGGTACCCGCTCGGACCTCAACATTGCAGGTGATCCGGAGCTGTTCATACATGAACTCAGGAGACGGTGTCCATAGTATGATGCCAATGCAGTGACGATGTATCACTCAGTAATGTCCAAGTCACCTTGGTTCGAGGCGATCAGCGATCAAGGGCCATTACTCAAGAGTGGATGCCCTTCCTAACCTCTACGCCGCGGCCAGGATTCAACCAGACGCCGAAATACCCACGCGGTTACCAGACATGCGCTCTACCAACCGAGGCACGGCGGGCCCCCGATACGAATATCGATAATTCTCTAAACTTCCGATTCCAATACGAGTCTCAATAATGCTCTAATCTTCCGATTCCGATACCTGCGATGAATATAATTCATGGTTATATTCAGGCCCTGCACAGTTGGTTTGGGAAAACAAATACTTCATGAACAAAGTACATTTATCAATAATTCATCGGAATCGGTAGTTTAGAGAAGTATCGGGACTCGTATCGGAATCGTTAAAAACCTTGGTATTGTCTCGTCACTATAATTAAAAGACTATTCTTGGCGAATAACCTAGGTTAGTGAACCAGGTTATATATACTTGAGACATACATCATTCCTAGTTTGGTGGGAGTGCTTCCGCTACATTACTACTTCTAGATGACAGTCTAGTCTGCACTAGCAATTTATCACCCAAAGTAGTTCGCACAAATTGGTATATATTTGACATGATGTACGAGTACAGTCAAAGTAGCCAAACCTTCATTACTTTTACAAAAAAGTCCATTAATAACACATTGTCTGCATATATAACGTAAATCTACTTTCCATCTTCCACTACTTTCACGTAATACCCCACCCCAATCTGCCTTGTCCTCTCCTTGTAGATCTCGGACTAATACGCATATTGAAGAACCACTGTGACATAAGGCACCCTTGCCTCACAACCCTATTCCTGCCAAGCCCCAGTCACACTATCCCGATTCATGCGAGTTCGTTTGAGTAGAAACGACTTCGTTTACAATTTTTTTTTCGAATCTCCACATGTCATATTTCCTTTGCGTCATATGTTCAGAAGCTGAATGACGAACTAAGAGTAGTTGAACCTATACGAATATTAGACACATTGTTGAATTGTCCTTAGTGTAGTCTAGAATACTGTCAGCGAAGTCGTCCTCCAGCTTGACAAATTCACAACATTTGACGAGAAACGTGATAGTGTGACTGGAGCTCTACCATCACGTCTCCTTCCCACAAACCCCAACACTTGTCTCGCCCTCTCACCACATACTTTTTCACAGGATTTGTCGACCTTTCCCCCCCATCTGTTTCCATTACCTTCCACATCGCTTCTTCTGTCCAACCCCCCCCTCTCTCTCTCTCTCTCTCTCACGAACACACATACATGCACACACGCCTGAGTATAATAAGAATAAATTCATTCTTACGCTTCGTTCTTACTCGGTAAAGCTTCCTGGGAGAGTAAATTACGGAGGGACAAAGTGACAGTTTGGGCTCCCGGTGCTCTCCTAATTGACTGCAGGGACTTCTGCCCCTCCGTCCTCGTTCCTCCTGAACCCCGCGGACAAATGCTCCGCTTGCAGGTGTTGCTATCTCTCTGTTTTCTCACGTGGTGGGTTTCCACAATTCGGTGCTGAAGAAGGAGGAAGGAGAAAGGAGGAAGGAGAAAGGGAGGAAGGAGAAAGGAAGAAGAATGAAGAGAGAGGAAAAGAGAAGGAGAAAGGAAGAGGAAGGAAAAGAGAAGAAAAGAGGAGGAGGGTGAAAGTAGAAAAGAGGAAGGAAAAAGGAGGAAGAAGGAAGAAAGAGGAAAAGAAAACTGAAGAAGGAAGCAAGACGAAAGAAGATAAATGAAAAAAAAGAGAATGAAAAATAAATAAAGAAGAAGAAACAAGGAAAAAAGGGAAGAAGGAAGAAGGCGAAAAAAAAGTGAAGGAAGAAGAATGATGAAGGTACAAGTAAGAAAAAGGAAAGGGGGAGAAAGTAGAAGCGGAAGAAGAAAACAAGAGAAGGAAGATCGTCAGGCGCTGTTCTAGCCTGTTGGACCTCAAACCCGCGAAACCATCATTGCCCCGGTCATCTTCCCACCTTCTACAATCGACCACACTTGGCCTGGTTCCCAGAGCACGCTGGGCAAAGGTGACGTCTTCACCACCTGGAGTTAAGCGCCTCGTGGCGTAACTTCAACCTCGAACATGCTAAACACAACGACAACCGGAGTCGAAGTCGGACGAAGTCAATCGAGGTTTCGTAGGACGACAAAGACACCTCGTTAAACACCTTTCTTGCACAATAACCACTCCGCTACCACAACCCCCCCCTACTCCCTCAAGCTCCCTTTTGGGGATTCCCCTCCGAATGGTTCACTCCCTCGACTGTCAAATCAGCTGGAACCACGTGAGACCCGGCGAGGCCCGGTTGAGGCCCGACGCTCTGGCAACCAGGAAGAGTATCGACCGACGAACTCGCCAGAGGGAGCTTGGAGCCCGGGAGCTAAGGAGTTCCATCCAAATGAGAGAGACCCCCCTCCCCCTCTCTCCCCCTTACCATCCTTCAGACTGCCCCCATATAATAAGGAAGGAGAAACAGACAACCTATGATGAAATATACACTTTTACAAAGATTCCCCGCTGACGTTGCCGCCTCCTTCCTTCCCCCCTCCCCCTCCCTCCCCAGTGAGCTCAATAAAGCTCCCCTCGGGAGGGGGGTGGAGGGGGGTGCGAGACCCCCCACTTTGGTCCATATTCTTTCTGTGGCTTTCATTTCTTGGCGTCACTTCCTTCGCAGACTTGGTAAACGCGGCGTTAAGTCCAACAAAAATAAGATTTATGTTTTCCGAGGAGCTGTTGGCCTGGGTCGTGCATGGCGATGGTGTTAGTGGTGGTGGTGTTAGTGGCGATGGTGTTAGTGGTGGTGGTGTTAGTGGCGGTGGTGGTGGTGTTAGTGGCGGTGGTGGTGGTGTTAGTGGAGGTGGTGTTAGTGGTGGTGGTGTTAGTGGTGGTGGTGCTAGTGGTAGTGGTGTTAGTAGTGGTAGTGGTGGTATCAATGGTGGTTGTTACGTTGATGGTAATATTGATGTTAATGGTGATGGCCGAGATGGTAATGGTGGTGTTAGTGGTGATAGTTGAGATGATAATGGTGGTGTTAGTGGTGGTGGAGTTAATGGTGGAGTTGGTGGTGGTTGTGGTGATGGTAATGGTGATGGAGTAGACATTCCCAACAAACCATGAAGTATATTTCAGCATTTCAAATTAAGAAACATTATGGAGAGAGGGAGAGAGGGACAGAGAGAGAGAGAGAGAGAGAGAGAGAGAGAGAGAGAGAGAGAGAGAGAGAGAGAGAGAGAGAGAGAGAGAGAGAGAGAGAGAGAGAGAGAGAGAGAGAGAGAGAGAGAGAAAGGCTAACTCCAGACGTTGCTGTGTTGACAGCATTATCCTTCCCGTCATGCGATTTTATTCAGCGATGTAATACCCTCTAGTTTGTGATGGTGCCACACAGTAAATTAATAAAGAATAAAAAAATTGTAAAAATAATTATATAAATACAATAAATTAATAAAGTACAAAATTAAACAAGGCTAATGATAATAATAATAATAATAATAATAACAATAATAATAATAATAAATAAATCTTTGATAAAATTGAAATAAAATATCTTTGGACTCAATGCTCCACATTTAAATGAATAAACTGCCGAGCTCAGACCAATTCCCTCCACGGGGCATTACGCCCAAGCCTCCCCCCTCCCACTCCTCCCCATAGAAGGACGAATCCCCCCACCCACCTACCATCCCCGACAAGTCATCAAATTACAACCCACACTTGCTCCCGGTGAAGGAGAAGATGAAGAAGAAAAAATTAAAATGAAAAAGATGATTATTAAAACGAAGAGGAAGAAGAAACTAATGAAGATGAAGAAAATAATGAACATGAAGAAAATAAAGAAAAAGAAGATGAAGAAAATAATGAACATGAAGAAGATGATTAAGATGAAGAGGAAAATAATGAACATGAAGAAGAAAATAATGAACATGAAGAAAAAAGAAAATGAAGAAAATAGAAAAGAAAAAAGAAAAAAATAGAAGAAAGAAAAAGAAGAGGAAGAAATGTCGTTTAGGGTCAATTTACCCCAGTCAGTCTATGTCCTCGAGACCTTCCACAACCTATCGTCGCTACTCTCCATAAAAGGCTAAGGGAGTATATATCGCGAGGTCACTCCTACTTCACCCCTCCCTCTCCCTCCCCCACCCCTCTCTCTCTCTCTCACACACCACCCTCTCTCTTTCTCTTTTTTCTTTATAGTTTCCGAGTTTATGACTGAGACGAAGATCCAGCAGCAGCAGGCATCATGGCTTCGAGAATGAAGATCAGTGAGCTCAAATTTGGAAGGGTAAAAAGGTGCTGGTGGTGCCGGTGGCGTACAAGTGATGGTACTGGTCTTGGCAGTGACCGTGGAATGGCGGCGACAGTTGTGGTGGTTAAGTGATGTAATAGAGGTTATGGTAATGGTGCGTGGTAATGGTGGCAATAAGTGGGGGAAGAGGGATGTGACAGAAGTAGTCAACGGAACGGGAGATGGTGGCGGTGGTAATAGTAGTGAGGGTAAGACTGTGGTGGTGGTGGTAGTAAGGGTAGTGGTTGGTAGTGGTAGTGGTAGCAAGGGCGGTGGGTGGTAGTGGTAATAAGGGTAGTGGGTGGTGGTAGTGGTAGTAAGGGTAGTGGGTGGTTGTGATAGTAGTAGTAGTTGTAGTTACCTTCACCACAGTCACTGGCGCGAGAGGAGCGAATGAACTGTGTCTGTGGGAGACAGATCCCGACTGCTTTCATTACACAGTTCCACGAGGAAGGACGTCGTTAACAAAATTATATATATATTATATATATATATATATATATATATATATATATATATATATATATATATATATATATACGTATAATAGTAATAGTGATAGCAATGACAACCCTAGTTTGAATATAGATGGACGTCGAGTAACAAAGAAGGGCAAAGGAACGGAGAAAGAGAAAGTAAAGAACGGGAAACGTCGAGGGAGGGAATGTGGAAAACGTCTGTATGATGAAGTCTCCAGCCCACCCACCCCCACCCCCCCAAAAAAAAAAAAAAATGCTTCGCCGTAAAACAAACTAAACGAACGAGTCACAAAGTGAGAGTGTGTACAAGATAGCAGAGAGTTAAAACGGAGGAGGAGGAGGAGGAGGAGGAAGAGGAAGAGAAAGAAGTGATGAAGGAGAAAGAAGAGGAGGAAGAATGGGAGGGTGAGTGGAACGATAGGAGAAGTAAATGTGGGAAGACGGGGGACGGAACAAGAGAAGAAGAGGAATGTGGGAGGAATGGGAAGGAAGGGAGAGAATCGAGAAGGTAGGATGTAGAAAGAAAAGGGAGCAGGGAGGAGGAAGAGGGGGAGGAGGAGGAGGAGGAGGAGGAGGAGGAGGGGGAGGAGGAGGAGGAGGAGGAGGAGGAGGAGGGGGAGGAGGAGGAGGAGAAGGAAGGATGAAATACGAAGATGGAGAAAAGGGAGAAAAGACAAGGGAGGGGTGAGGAGAGAGAAGGGGGAAAGGAGAAGGGAGAAGGATGGGAGAAAGGAGGGAGAGAAGGGAGAAAGGAGGAAGAGAAGGGAGAAAGGAGGAAGAAAGGAAGAGGGTGAAGGAAAGAAGTAAGAGAGAGAAGGGAAGAAAGGAAGAGGGAGAAGGGAAGAAGAATGGAGGAGGGAGAAAGGAGGAAGGAGAAAGGAGGAAGGAGAAGGGAGGAAGAAAGGAGGAAGGAGAAGGAAGGAGAAGGGAGGAAGGAGAACGGAAGGAGAACGGAGGAAGAAGGGAGGAAGGAGAAAGGAGGAAGGAGAAGGGAGAAGGGGAAGAGGAGATACGTATATAAAAAAAAAATATACATATATATATATATTATATATATATATATATTATCAGTAATATAATAATAACAATAACAATAAAAAATAAAATAGAATAATAATAAAACCCTATGACCGCCTTGCTTTCTATGACCAAAACACCACCAACGACGACGACGACGACGACGCGACGTCTCAACTTAAACATCAACTTCCTTTTAACCTTTTTGCTTCCTTTGATGACACAAAACAAGGTTAAGCTAAGCTAGCAAAACTATGGTAATCTCCCCCCCCCACCCTTGCTCCATAGTAAGGACAAGAACTTTGAACTGTTTTCTCTCGGAAAAAAACTGAGAGGACATAAATCCACGATGGAGAGCAGGAAGATAGAGTACAGAGCAAAGAGTAAAGA
>NC_134790.1:32405698-32420698 GCF_046742065.1 Oratosquilla oratoria
TAGTGGTGGTAGTAGTAGTAATGGTTTGTATTGACGGTGGTGACTGGTTGTAGTGGTGGTATTGGTGATGGCATTTGTGGTGGTGAAAGTGGTGTCCAGTGGCAGTAAGTAATAGCAGTAGTAATAGTAGTGGTGTCGAAAATGGTGGCAGTAGTAACACCAAATCGACTCCACAGCAGCACCTGCTTCGCCTCCCATTTTATTCCACAAAATAACCTCAGTCTAACTCCTCCACTCCATGCTACTCGAAGACCCTCTTCACACTAGCGGTTTCAACCGCCGCAGCTCAATTACAATATTCAATGGAGGTGTGCACACACAACCGCGCAGTTTTTCTCTGACAACGCGGTACCGCCGCGGTTTCCGCGCGGCTCCAACCGTTAGTGTGAACAAGGCCTAAGATATAATTCTTCAAAGTCGTATTTTTAAAACCCTTCTCCAGCAAAACGTTTGTTCTGCCCTTAGAAAAAAGACTTTTAACCGGATTTTCTAGCAAAGTTGATCTGGTTCATGTATAAAATCTAAAGGTAATTTACGTAAGTATTGACAATGGAATTGATGAAAATATATTTTCTAGTGGTAGAAAGTATTAAAAAGGTAGGAAAAAAACAAATAAATAAAAGCATATAAACAATTACCAAATAAGATAAATATATATATAAATAATCAATAAATAAGATAAATAAATAAACGATATATAAAAATATATGTATATGAATAAATATGTAAATAATTAATAAATTATATAAAATCTGTGTTAACTATCAAACCTAACTCGAACTGGAATAATTAATCATCATAGTGGGATGACGTTATTCGCTCCTTTCTCCGATCAAATTCAGTTGGCATCCCTGCTTGGCTCTTCCCTGAACGGAAGGATACGGTTGGTACGACTGTCGATTCTCGGTGTACAAATGCTCTTATCACACAACTATTCACTCTTATCTTCTATCGCCGTTTACAAGTTATAAAAAACAGAAGATACAACTGTATCGCTATATCAACCTCAGTAACGACCAGGGTTACCAACTGCATCACTATACAAACCTCAGCAACGCCCAGGGTTACCAACTGCTCTTGCGTGGGTTCGTAAGCAGGGTCCACACGGTGAGGGACATAGGGACAAATCACAGACCATCTCATATGGTTAACACGTGTGTCTAGGTTTAAGAGGGAAATAGGCAAGAACCGGTTTACCAACCGAGTAGTTAACGAATGGAATAAACTTAGTAACTATGTAGTGCGCGCTGAAACAACAGATTTTTTTTTTAATAGAAGAAATAACTTTATGAACAGGGACGACAGGTGGTAAAGGACATGGAACTGCCTAGTGTAGACCTTATGGTCTCTTCCAATCTCCTCCTTTCTTATGTCCTTATTATTTCCCAATTGAAATGTACATGGCTGATGTGTGTATCTAGGTTTAAAAAGGAAATAGGCAAGGACTGGCTTAGCAATAGAGTGGTTAATGAATGGAATAGACTTAGTAACCTTGTAGTGAGTACTGAAAACAATTACTTGTTTTAAGAGATTAGATTAGACAAATTTATGAGCAAGGACGACAGGTGGTAAGGGACATGGACCTGCCAAGTGTAGAACATATAGTCTCTTGCAATTTCCTCCATTTTCAAGTCCATCACTTGTTTCCCAACTCGAACGTACAAAGGATAGCCCCGCGAACCTGCATCGGACCATGAAGACTCGGAACTCGAATCCCGCAAGGTTCTGTGGTTCCAATCTCGGCGTAGAGTGGTACATTAATCACAAGAGTGGGGATCATGGCATCTGACACGAGCGCTAATCAAGACCCGGCTAAAGCAATGTGCCAATCAAGAGGCACCGTGCCAATCAAGAGGCACCGTGCCAATCAAAGGCGGCACACGGCGAAGCTCAAAGGGCAGCGGCTGCTTAGCCGCGAGAAATGGCGAGAGTGAATATTGCATAACTTCGCTGAACAAGATGATAAATGATGAAAATATAAAATAAAATAGTGAATAAAATCACGAATCATACAATAATAAACACCTGTTCTTATTATAACCATAATTATCTTCAAAACTACTGTCATCGTAACTATCATTTTACTGTATATATTATATACACACACACACATATATATATATATATTGGGGAAAACAGTAAGGCACCAGACTCGATTTGAAGGGTTTATTAACTCCGACATTTCGATTCCCGTACAGGAGAAGTCTTCAGGGGGTTACATACGGTGAACTCGTTTTTATGTGGTTCGGGATGCAACTGGGAGAGGACCTTGGTAAAGTCCTCGCCCTGTTAATCGTGACAAAATGTGTACCGTTTAATATGCTAAAAGACAGGGAAATACACCAAGAGAGACACGAAAATAATATCATACAATAAAACTGAAACAAAAATGTAACATGAGAGATACAAGATGAGAGAGAGAGAGAGAGAGAGAGAGAGAGAGAGAGAGAGAGAGAGAGAGAGAGAGAGAGAGAAAGAGAAAGAGAGAGAGAGGGGGGGGAAGCACACCCAGCCACACCAAGGTGGCGGACCAAATGTCCCATGTGAAGGGATAAATGACCACGTATGCAAATAAGTAACTATTATATGAACACGTGCGGAATAGATCTACACAGAAGAGCAATGTCAACTGGACAAACATCGGGTTTTCAACTAACCGGACGAGGAAACAGTAATGTTGTAACTCAAAAAGGAAAGTAGCTGTTGGCTGGGAAGGAACTGGGCGTGTCATTATCCTTGTGACCAAA
Source organism: Oratosquilla oratoria (assembly GCF_046742065.1). Lineage (NCBI taxonomy): Eukaryota > Metazoa > Arthropoda > Malacostraca > Stomatopoda > Squillidae > Oratosquilla > Oratosquilla oratoria. The sequence goes on from NC_134790.1 coordinate 32,408,446, forward strand.
TGTCACATAAAGCTAAGTGAAACAGCAAGAGAAATGGTAACTGGGACCTGGGCGAAACAAAGTGAAATAAAATACAATACATTGATGAAATAAAATATAGTGTCAAAAAACATGAAAAGCTATGTTGAACTGAGAAAAAAAAATCGGAAGTGTCTGATGGGGAACTGGAAGAATGGGAACCAAGGGATCACTGCGACACTTGGACGCTTGGTCCGCCACCTTGGTGTGGTTGGGTGGTCTTCCCCTCCCCCTCCTCCTCTAATAACTTGTGTTTCTCATGTTATCTTCTTGTTTCACTTTTATTGTATGCTATCCTTTTCGTCTCACTGTTGGTGCATTTCTCTGTATTTTAGCATATTAAATGGTACACATTTCGTCATGATTAATGGAGTGAGGAATTCACCAAGGTCCTCTCCCTGTTGCATCCCGGACCACATAAAAACGAGTTCACTCTATGTAACCCATTATACCCCCTGAAGACGATTCCTGGACAGGAATCGAAACGTCGGGCTTAATAAATCCTTCAAATCGAGTATGGTAGTTTACTCTCTTCACCGATATGGATCCCAGACTCCATATATATATATATATATATATATATATATATATATATATATATATATATATACACACTCACATGCGTTGAGAGCACTCTCAGGTCGAGCTGTACATTCATCACAGAAAGTCCTGTTGCCTTTGTCTCAATTCTCTGCAAAATCCTCTGCGCACTCCTGCACTCAAGCAACAACAATCTAACAATAACTTTCTCTTTTAATTCTAACTCATAACAGATTTTATCTTATGATTCTTAACTTTTGCCTAGATTAACTTCTTAAAGTTGGACTGGGTTTCACGTGATTTTGGAGTTCATAAACAAAGAAGAGACGCGATAAATCAGAAATCCAAAAAATATCAAATAAATCATTAAAAGCATCGCTGGCTATGCGTATACGCGAGTACGTACGCACGCACACACACACAAGACTTAACTCTGTACTGGTTAGCGACATGGGTTCCAACGATGCAAACCCAAGTACGAGCCCTCAGCACCCCGGCCTCTATGTTGGAACTCTTCCTTAATTGAGTGGACTTTGGCACTCGCCAGGAACGAGGTTAGACTTGGATGGTACCAAGTTAGGGAAGAGAAGGAACGAGGAAGGAAGGAAGGGAGGGAGACGGGGTCTAGTTAAGCAAGAGGTAGGGTACGATCTTGCACTGTGTTGTTGAGGATTACTGTGGTTGCTCTCTCTCACTCTCTTTCTGTGTGTGTGTGTGTGTGTGTGTGTGTGTGTGTGTGTGTGTGTGTGTGTGTGTGTGTGTGTGTGTGTGTGTGTGTGTGTGTGTGTGTGTGTGTGTGTGTGTGTGTGTGTGTGTGTGTGTGTGTGTGTCTTTCTGTGTGTATGTGTGTGTGTGTGTGTGTGTGTCTCTTTCTGTGTGTATGTGTGTGTGTGTGCGTGTTTGTGTGTGCGTGTTTGTACGCATGTATACACACCCATGTGTACTGTACTGTATATGTTAATGTATATGTGACTGTATTGCTCGTGCTCCGAACAGTATGACAGGAGACAGGGATGACCCTTCATCCACGCGGTGCTAAGATGAGAGGGACAAGAACTGGGTGTAGGATGGATGTATGGTGGATGTAGGGTACAGGTTCTCAGCCATCCCCTTGCAAGTCATCTTCCTCTAAAGGTCAATCTAAACACGCACATCAACCATGTGTTTTCAACAGGGACAAGTTAGTCACTGCACAGCCAAGTGTAGTGCAATCGTCTCGTGGTTTGTGCTTCGCCACTATGGCCTTGGGTCATGTGCTGGTCTCATGATCGACAGCTAATAATCTCCCCGGGTGAGAGTTCAGAAATCATTTAGAACCCGATGAATGGGAAATGCTGACTTTAAATAAACACGTACACACACACACACACACACACACACACACACACACACACACACACACACACCTTGTTCATGGAGGACAGTAACGGCACACTGTGTTAGTGAAGCTTCAAGGCCGTAAGCGAGGCTCGAACTCTGACTTCCTGTGTAAGTTAAGACACTAGCCACATGTATGTGCCTGAGAGGGAGAGGGATGGAGGGAGGGAGAGAGAAAAGAGATACGGGGGAAAAGGGAAAGAACGAGAAAAAGAGGAACAAGAGAGGGAGAAGGTGTGAGGAAAAAAACGAGATGTAGAGAGAAAAAGAGCGAGAGGTAGAGAACGAGAGAAGAGAAAAAGAAAGCAAATAGTAGGGAGAGAACGTGAGAGGGCGTAAGCGAGAGGTAGAGGTAAGCAGTGAGAGTGAGAGTGAGAGAGAGGGGGGGGCAGGGAGAATGTGTGTGTGTAAGAGGTCAGAGACACGAGGTAGAGAGAAGCAGGACGAGAAAGCGAAAGGCACGCTACACTATCGTGTCGCGTGACACGATAGTGTGGCACGGTGGCCGTGTCACGGGAAGGGCAACGTAACGTAATACAGCGTGGCACCGTGACTGCCTTCATGACACGTCGCGTGCAATCATGTAGAGGAAGTGGGTGTGGAGGTGGAGGTGGGGGACGGGTAAGGCATTGGGAGATGAATGAGGGAATACAACCGGCAGCCCCGCCGCCGCCGCCACCGTCGCCGCCGCCGCCGCCGCCGCCAAGAGACACACCTGCATTGATCCACCGCCACAGTTGCGGCAGGGGGCTTCGACCCCGAGCACCTACCCGCTCTTGCTACGCTTCCTCTTGCGCGCTTTTACGAACTCGCCAGCTCGAACTCGGCCGGGGAACTCCCTTCCTCCTCCTCCTCCTCCTCCTCCTCCTCCTCCTTTGGCGTATGTCGTGTTCGTTCTCAATGCTGGGTTACTTCTTCTCGCGAACTCCTGAGGACTTTTGATGCAATTCAAGACGTAAGTTGCAGTGTCGATGGCGTCCTTGGAGTCTACTCCCACCCTCCCCCAACTCCCTCCCATTCCCGTTTCCATCCTTGTGCTCCCTCGCACAATCAGGGCCAAATGTGCGTTCCTCATTTTCGTTTGGTTAGGTTTAGAAGAATACGGAAACCGAAGTCAATCGGGTGCGATGATCGATCGCTTATTATCAAGATGTCATTTGCAATAAATAAATACAATTATAAACAAGTGAATAAATAAAATGTATAAATTAAATAAAAAATAAATAATGATAAACTAAATCAACAAAAAAATATTCTAAACAAAACAAAATAAAATTCTACTTAAATATATATATATATATATATATATATATATATATATATATATATATATATATATACATCACTGTCCAGTAATGTCGTAACACATTGATAAATGCACTAAAAACCCACTGTTGATTGGATTTAAGAAAAGAAAGGAAATATACGGAAATCGTTACTTCCTTTCTTTTCTTACATGCAATCAACATTGGGTTTTTAGTGTATATCTATATATATATATATACATATATATATATATATATATTTATATATATATATATATATATATATATAAATAGTACATGTTATTACTAGCACACTAAATATATCATTCATCAACACATCCTCGTTCTACTTTGGAAATGTTGATCTCATTCTCTCTTTCTCTCTCTCTCTTTCACACACACACATACACACATACACATACACACACACGTACGTACAAAGCAACCTCTTTGCCGATGAGCTTGCCATTGTGTCCACCCTTCCATCTCGACGACCTTTTCCACCTCCAAATAAAGATGCCTCGGCCTCCTTCTCCCATCACATGATACACAGGCTTTAGCCAACTCTCCGAGCCACCTTACACACACACACACACACACACACACACACACACACACACACACACACACATACACACACACACACAGTCTAGACCTAAAATTAGCACAAACTGTATAATATTGTCAGCGTGTGTGTGTGTGTGTGTGTGTGTGTGTGTGTGTGTGTGTGTGTGTGTGTGTGTGTGTGTGTGTGTATCACTGTTAATTCTATACACAAATTCTTATTATCATCATTATCATTATTATTACAAATACATACGCACACATGTACAGCCTCGATCAAAAAGTTTTACCCACCCAGAGTTTTTCATGGCACAAAATTAAAATTCTTTGTCAGACAACTTTTCATTTGCATCTATTAAAGAACATTAACTACGATATAACTACTACATGGGGAAATATATCACGTACTCGACAAAAATAAAAATCATACCGAGGTTGTAAGAATTATAGCATGGGTCAAAAATTTTGCTCGTGACTGTACATCCGAAATCGATAGAGAGGAAAAAAAGTCCGTCTTTTACCACCTGCATGATTCCAAAGGACAGAAGCGCTAGTGACAGACAACGACATTATCAAGCGAGTCTCCAGCGCGGAGCAATACCCGAAGTTGCTAATGGCAACCGAAATCAAAATTAAATTCTCACAATTTGTACTTTCAGACCTACAATTGTCAATTATTTTCCAAGGAAGAAAACACATCTAAAAATCCATTAAAAATCATAATGGTCTTGGGTTTTTGCTCGCTGAACCGGAAAAAAAGATAATACAATTAAAAATATTCCATCATATTTCTGACAGCAACAGGGGCGGAAATGAATATTGTGTTTCTTACATAATGCAACTGAATAATGTCGATTTCTGAGTATAAAAAATACGCCGAACCACCACCGTGTGTATGTATGCATGTATGTGTGTGTGTGTGTGTGTGTGTGTGAAAGAGAGAGAGAGAGAGAGAGAGAGAGAGAGAGAGAGAGAGAGAGAGAGAGAGAGAGAGAGAGAGAGAGAGAGAGAGACTTATTGGTCACAATGATTCATACATGAGTGGATGTGAAACAATAATTCCCCTCTTGTTGTTGTTCTCTCTCTCTCTCAACGTATATATATCCATGTACTGCAGGCATATTCGTAATTAGACCAAATAATTAGCTAAAGAAAAAGAAAGAATTAAACTATTTAATGCCTGATTAGATGGAATTACGTGCTATGTAAACAAATAAAAAATCAAATAAATAAATAAAAATGTGACCTGGAGGGCGACTGGAGAAGAAAGTTATTTTGTTATATATATATATATATATATATATATATATATATATATATATATATATATGATGATTATTCATCGTGACAAATTTGAGGAAAGAGAGGAAACTATAAAACTCAAAAGCTCTTCTCGACAAATATATATGATATATATATATATATATATATATATATATATATATATATATATATATATATATATATATATAACGTTGGTTATTTTTTTCAAAGCAGCTCCTCTTAATTCCCTTAAGTCTTAATCCCTTTCCTCCGCCAACGCGTGGCCACGAAGACGAATAGAATCGTCTGGCGGCAGAACCAGACTACGGGAGAAAGTACCACCTGGTACACAAGCTGAACGTCGAGTGGAACACGAGTGGAGACTGTGCCTTCTCCACCTCCTCCTCCACCCCTCTCTCTTTCTTCCACATCCCCCTATCTACTTTATCCTCCTTCCTTTTCTCTCCCTCCCTCTCTCCATCCTCTTCCTTCCTCCTTCTCCTCTGCTCCTCTTCCTCCCTCCTCGTCCTTTTCTGCTCTTCTCCCTCCTCCTACTTCTCCTTCCTCTTCTTCTCTTTCCTCCTCCTCATCTCCTTCTCACCTCCTTTCCTTCTTTTATCTAAGCAAGTTTTCCCCGACTTAATCAGCCCTTTGACCAGACAATTCAGTTAATTACCAGTCAACGCAAACCAGCTATACAACGAAAACGTAATCCAGCATGACTCAACAAAAACCATCCAAAAGTAAACAAATTCAAACAGACGTAAACGAGAGTAAAATAAATAAACAAACAACGACATTTCCAAATCTCGACAGGATTACACTGACACACTTAAACGAAGCTTTTCAAAGCCATCTTGCCCACCAGACCACGGATACCAGAAATCAAGTCTAGGGACTAATCGTCAACTTCATGTGCATTCTAGGCGTCTGTGAGGTCGACACACCTCACCGATATATCCGCGTATGAAATGAATAACCTGTCTTCACCAAACTTGTCACACCAGATTTGTACGACCTAGACTGGGCTAATTGCTTTACATGGGCTGTGCATCTTCTCTGAGGACAGAGCCCTGCTACCATGAACGGGATAGGAGGTTATTGGATCAAAGTTATTGGCCTGTAGTTATTGGCGAGCGTTCCAACAAGTCTTGGGCGTCTGATCTCTTATGATGACGTCATGTCGCCTGAGATGACAGAAGAGGACGACTTGCAAAACCGTCACCAAAAAAAAAAAACATCTCTTTTTAATTCTTCTCCAAATATGAACTTCGCTGTCAAATCGCAGCCAATATTTTATTTGAAAAATTTCCTGCGATGGAAAAACCGCTTACTCAGCACTATCATTGACTAAATTAATACTTTCATTACATGAACGAACTAAAACCGAACTGAAGGATATAAGAGATTTCCCAGCAACAAGGTGCGTAATCTGGTCGAAAAGGCACAACTTAAACATTCATCATATCAAAATATAAAAAATAAATATGTATCATTAAATCGCAAGGTATGATGTTATTCATTTATACACACACAAGCAACCCTAGAGCCCTTCTGAGCCATTTCTTCACACTGATTGGTGGATAATGTTGACCAATCAGATGTCAGAGGAACTGGAATGCTTATACAGAAACAAGTATAATTTCCTCTCTCTCTCTCTCTCTCCATATCCTTTTCTTTACCTTCTTTCCTTCCTCCTCCTCCTCCATTCTTCCCCTCCTCTTCCTACTTTTCTATTCTTACCCCCTCCACCTCCTTCCCATCCTCCTCCTCCTAAATCTGTGCTTCACTTCTATTCCTCCTCCTCGTCATTCTCCCACTCCCGTTTTCCCCCTCCTCCTCCTACTCCCTTCTAAATCCCTCTTTCCCACCTTCATCTTCCGTCCCATCTTCCCACAATTCTGCTTTACCTCATATTCCTCCTCCTCCTCATAATGTGGCCTCAACTCCCATTCCTCCTCTTCCTCTTTCCCATCTTCTTCCTTATTTCATTTTCCCTCCTCCTCCTTCCCATCTTCTAATACTGCCTACCTCCTATTCCTCCTCCTCGTCCCCATTTTCCTCATAATTCGACCTTACCTCCTCCTACTCCTCTCCCCCATCTTCCTCCTATTTCTGCTTTACCTCATATTCCTCTCCCTCGTCCCAATCTTCCCCATTATTTGACCTTACCTCCTATTCCTCCTCCTTGTCCACATCTTCCTTATAATTGTACTTTACCTCCTATTCCTCCTCCTTAAACCTTCTCTTATTCCTCCTCGTCATTGTCCCCAACTTCCTTATAATTGTACTTTACCTCCTATTCCTCCTCCTCCTTCCCATCTTCATCCTCCTTCAGCCTTACTTCCTATCCCTCCTCTACCTCCTTTCAATCTTCCTCCTCCCTCAACCTTACCTCCTATTCCTCCTCCCTCTCCTTCCCATCTTCCTCTTCCTTCAGCCTCATCTCCTATTTCTCCTCCTCCTCCTTCCCATCTTCCTTCTCCTTCAGCCTTACCTCTTATTCCTCCTCCTCCTTCAGCCTTACTATTCCTCCTCCTCCTTCAGCCTTACCTCCTCTCCCTCCTCCTCCTCCTTCCCATCTTTCTCCTCCTTCAGCCATACCCACTATTCTTCCTCCTCCTTCAGCCTTACCTCCTATTCCTCCTCTCCCTCTTCCTTCACGTTCCTCAAACTGCGCCAACACACCTGAAAAGACATATTCAGTTTATTAGTCCATGTGTTACACATGAGTGATGAGGCAGTTTTCCCCGTAATAGCTTACTAATTGCTAATATTTCTACATGCATAAATAACATATTCATATCCACAAGCAACGTATTTATAATCACAGTCTCAAAGGAATACATCATCCGAGCACAATAATTAAACTCGTTAGATACAAAAATCACACACACACACACACACACACACACACACACATATTGATTATGATTTGGTTTAATGCCACAAACTCCCCCTATCAGGAGGCTAGGACGGTTCCCCTCACAGAGGAATTTGTAGCGTGGAATTCAATGAACCATTCCCTTAATTCAACTCGTTTGTGGCAGGGTTCGAACCACCATCACCTTGACCTTCGCTGCAAGTAACGACGCTCTAACGCGCTCGGCCAGCAAGCACGCACGCACACACACACACACAAAATGCGCGGCAAATGTTATATATATATATATATATATTATATATATATATCATATACACATAAAATACATGATAAACTGCTCTATCAACTACGTTCGCCTCTTGAATTATTACGTTCTCCGTTCAGAAATATTTTGAGTAACGCGAACGAATTTCGCTGCCGAACGTAGCCCCCCCCCTTCCCCCTCCTCCCTCCATCTCCCCTTCACTGCTGATCGCCCCCCCATCCCCCCCACGCTTCCATCCCCGCCTTCACTCCAAAGACCTGATCTGTATCACTGCTTGTTCCCAACACCCGACAGGGGGCCCCTCAACGAGCATATAAAAATCTAATGGCACAACTTGATCATTAAATTCTCCAATATGATGTCGCTTTCATATTTCGTTTCCGATAATGATCTAGTCCATTGTGTGTGTGTGTGTGTGTGTGTGTGTGTGTGTGTGTGTGTGTGTGTGTGTGTGTGTGTGTGTGTGTGTGTGTGTGTGTGTGTGTGTGTGTGTGTGTGTGTGTGTGTGTGTGTGTGTGTGTGTGTGTGTGTGTGTGTGTGTGTGTGTGTGTGTGTGTGTGTGTGTGTGTGTGTGTGTGTGTGTGTGTGTGTGTGATGTCGCCATGGTTGTACAACATGCACATGGGTAGGGTGGTACGGGAAGTATATGTAGGAGAGTGTTAAGCTGAACAGTTTCAAATTGGTGAGCAAACGCTGCTGGATTTCAGGGTTTGTCTGGTTGCCGGACATGTTCATTATTATCAACAATTATTACTATTATAATTATTCGCGAGACTCGCACCCGCCCGGGTGGGTATAATTGGAGTCAGACGAGTCCTACCCTCCCTCCCTCCCATCCTCCACCGCTGTCATTGAATCCCCACCCCCACCAACTGGCGGCCAAAGGGAAGGTCACCCACTCCTAAAAAATATAAATAAATAAATAAATAAATAAATAAAATAAATAATAATTAAAAATAAATAAATAGAATAAAAATAAACAAACGGATAAAACAAAACTAAAAAAGAAAATCATAAGACCTCCCAAAACAAACATCCACGCGTAATTAAGGGTACAATGGTTCAACCACACGCACACAAACACACACACACACACGGCATATCACATTTCACACGTGTGATGGTGTGAGCCTGTGTAAACAAACGCAGCAGGTATCGAGACGGACCCCCCCCCCCCGAGCACAATGACAAAAGGGGCTGAAATATATACGACCTATATCACACGTTTGTGTTTGAGCACGCGCGTGTAAAAACCGTAGAATGACATACATACACGGGTAGGGAGCGAGAGAGAGGGGGAGGGAGAGGTGTATAAATGAGAATGAGAGAGAGACGGAGGGAGATAGAGAAAGAGGGAGGGAGATAGAGAAAGAGAGAGAGAAATAGAAAGATAAAGAGAGGGAGAGATAAAGATAGGGAGAGAGAGATAGAGAGGGAGGGGGGAGAGGGATAGTGAGAGAGACAGATAGAAGAGAAGTGAAAGAGATAGAGAGGGAGAGGGGGAGAGGGAGAGAGGGAGGGAGAGAGAGAGAGAGAGAGAGAGAGAGAGAGAGAGAGAGAGAGAGAGAGAGAGAGAGAGAGAGAGAGAGAGAGAGAGAGAGGAATGCAAGCGGGGACACCCGCTTTACTGACCCCTTGACCCTTGCCACCTTGCCCTCCCTCTCTCCCTTCCCATCTAATCCTCCTCCTCCTTCTCCTCCAGCGCGCCCAGACCCGTGCTGCAAGCACAAAGCTCAACAACACACACCTTACAATATGGGCCCTGCAACATGGACTGCCCTACTGAAATGGCACGAGAAAAAGAAATACAAAATAAGAAAGTAAATTAAGGCGGTCATATCGCCATCTTCCATCAGCATCCAACATTTGACAATACCAAAGCTATCTCAACCTAACCTCACCTTACATTAACTAAAAGCCACAGAAAACCCAAAGGAAATGATGACACCACATAAAAGAATTAAATGCATAAATAAAAATAAAAATAATAATAAACAATTATGATAATAAACAAAAGATTATAAAGATGGAAACAAAGAAAAATCTCGTACTCAGCATCATCAAGCGAAATGCTGACGTCACAGTCGATCGAGCAGATGAAGAGTGCTCAGAGCCGGCGGCGGCGGCGGCGGCGAGGGTGGGAGGGGCGGTTGGGGGTGGGGGTGGGGATGGGGGGGCATGTACGGCCAGCTCCAGACGGAAATTCCTCAATGCATTCGGTGATGCCTGGGCCCCCAACACGTGATCAGCCCAAGTTTTAACAAGACTGAATGACACAATAAGCGAGAGGAAGGGGGGAGGAAAACGGGGTGGCGGGAGGAGAGGATAGGAAGGAGAGGAGAGGAGGAGGAGGAGAAGAAAGAGGAGGAGGAGGAGGGGAGGAAAGAGGGAAGGGAAATGGAATGAGGAAAATGGGAAGGGATGAGGAGAGGGTGAGGGGAAGAGAGGAGGGGGAAGAAGAGGGTGGAGGTGAAGTGGAGGGGGTGGAGGAGAGGAAAGGGGAATGGGAGGGGGTGATGAGAGGGCGAGGGGTGAGAGGAGGGAGAAGGGGAGGGAGAAGGGGAGGGTGGAGGTGAAGTGGAGGGAGTGGAGGAGAGGAAAGGGGAATGGGAGGGGGTGAGAGGAGAGGGTGAGGGGGTGAGAGGAGAGGGTGAGGGGGTGAGAGGAGGGGGAAGGAGAGGGTGGAGGTGAAGTGGAGGGAGTGGAGGAGGAGGTTTGGACGGTGGGAGGGGGAAGGTAATGGGTATGAAGGGAGGGGTGAGGGGAAGGGGAATAGGGAGGGGTGAGGGGAAGGGGAATAGGGAGGGGTGAGGGTTAAGGGGAATAGGGAGGGGTGAGGGGAGGGGAATGGGGAGGGGAGGGGAATGGGGAGGTTTGAACTGTGGGAGGGGAACGGAGTGGAGGTAGTGGGAGGGGGTGACTGGTCGCTGAGGCGCATTCCAACTCCACCTACGTTGGGTACACACATGGGCGGCTGGGTGGCTGGAGGAAGGAAGGAAGAAGGAAGGAAGGAAGGAAGGAAGAGAGGGAGTGAGATAGGAGGGAGGAAACGGAGAAGGGAGGGAAAGGAAGGAGGGAATAAAGAAAGGAGAGAGGGAAAGGAGAGAAGGGAGAGAGAGAGGGAAAGGAGAGAAGGGAGAGAGAGAGGGAAAGGAGAGAAGGGAGAGAGAGAGGGAAAGGAGAGAAGAGAGAGAGAGAGGGAAAAGAGAGAAGGGAGAGAGAGAGAGAAGATGAGAGGGAGGGAGGGATGGAGAGAGAAGATGGGGAAGAAGAAAGAGATGGAGGTAGAAGGAAAGGTAGAAGGAAAGGTAGAAGGAAAGGTAGAAGGAAGAAATGGAGAGAAGGAGAGAGGAAGAAATGGATACAAGGAGGGAGGAAGAAAGAGAGGGAGGAAGGGAGTGAGGAAGAAGGGAGGGAGAAAAAAGGGAGAGATAAAGTGAGAAGTGAAACAGGATGGGAAGGAGGAACAGAAAAGGAAAATTAGAGACAGACAGAGAGAGAGAGAGAGAGAGAGAGAGAGAGAGAGAGAGAGAGAGACCCATGCCGTAAGCACCATTCAAAAAATTAAGATGATGATGACGTCAGAGACGACAATGAAATCAGGCCTGCCTCCACCGTGTTCCAACCCATTTGGCAACACTTATATATATATATATATATATATATATATATATATATATATATATATACACACACATATATATAATTTTTCCCCTTTCTTTTTTCCGTGGTTTGTGAGGATGGTACCAGCTCGGACCTCAATCTCGCAAATGGTACGGAAGAGTTCATACATGAACGCAGTAGAATATAACAATAATAATAATATAAAAAAATATTTTTTGATTAATATAAACTTACTCTTCATTCACAAGGAGCGACTGATGGGAGTTGGTGCCTTGGCTGGCTACCTCCCTAATAAGGGAGAGGAAGTCTTGTGTTGTATAGATGGATAGCTTTAAAAGATCCAATACACACGACAGCCACACCCAAAGACCCCCAGAAATTCCTGGAACCTTTGTAGCTCGGTCTATTCAGTTGCTTTTGCAATCTCCCCACGCTATATGCTTTTTTTTTCTT